>NW_015540934.1:99862-109000 GCF_001515605.1 Sinocyclocheilus anshuiensis
ATTCAAAGGAGCGGTTGATACTCAGAGATGGTAAAGGAATAAATTTCCAATCATTAGAGATAAGCAGACTAGTACCTCCACCTCTTCCAGTCAGACGGGGGGAGTGGGAAAAAGAGAAATTATTGGAGAGATATAATTATAAAAAATTTTAATATTAATTGCATCACACTCACACAAAGATTTCAAAATGTCACATTTACAGAGGCGTGGGACAAAAAAAAAACTTAGAACTGAATACACTGCAGGTATGCTTATTAAATATGCACCATTGTTCAAAAGGTTTGGATAGGTAGGATTTTATTTATTTTTTATTTTATTAATTAATTTATTTAAATTAAATTGCAAGGATGCATTCAATTTGTCAAAAATGACAGTAAAGACATTTATAATATTACAAAAATAAATGCTGTCCTTCAAACTTTGTTAATCTCGAAAAAGACACTGGATCACAATTTCCACATTTATTAAGCAGCACAGCCATTTTCAACTGTGATAAGAAATGTTTCTACACTGAAGACTGGAGTAATTGATGCTGAAAATGGATCTTACAGTTTCGTCTGTATGGTTCAAATAAAAGCTCGCTTGCTGATCTTAAGATTCTCAATTTCAAAAAACTCCAAAAAACGTTTGAGCAGTAATGTAAACCTCATTACAATCAAATCAGTATGATCAAGAGTGAGACCATGTTTAACTATTATGCTACCAACAGCTGGAACCAGTTTTTCAGAAGAGACGCTCCAGCAATAACAAGATTTGTCATGGAGTGTCTCTGAGTCAGCTGTGTCCTCCCCTCTGCTCATTCCTGCTGCTGACTCAAGTTCATCACTCTGTGTCCTGTTTCATGTTATGTCGTTTTGAAATAACTTATCACCTTCACTAAACTATAAACTATAAAAACACACTTGCTAAAGCAACCATGCCATTTAGCTTGTTCTACAAATTTTTTGAGCTCTTTTATTGAGTGCTGTGGCTTGTGTTTCACATGACTCATACTTGAAACTCAGTTCTTTTGAGGAACTGCTGGGGTATATATTATATATATATATCACAGATGCAATAAGTATCTTGTTTGCTCAGCATCAGCATATTGAACACTGCATGTTCATATATGGGGATATTTATTTTATAAATATCATTGCAAACACTGCTATTACCAATTGTGGGAAGACAACATTTCCAATATGAAGAAAAACAAACACTCCCTCCAAAATCTGTAAGTTTACTAAAGAAATGACAGCCATTGTGCTAAACTGAGCAGGCCTATAGATGCATTACATACCAATAACCAGCAGGGGGAATCAACGATCCATCATCAATGAACAGAGCCAGCCAACAATTAGAAAAAATATAAATATACATATTACAGATTGTGGTAGTTCTAAAGTGATTTTCACTTTAATTATTTTTCTATTAAACAAATGAATGACCATAAAAGATATTAATTGCATTCATTAAATGCCACAATTTGGCACTACATCGTGAGGTGTGTCATGTATTATGCAGTCGTGCAGGACCCCTCTTCTAGACCCAAACACAATATAAAAACATGACCCCCCTTAGAGTACAAAGTATGACCAGAGTTCCAAAATGCCATAACTTCACTATTATGGGACAAAAAGCATCTTTCGCTAATGACTAAAAGTAGCCATATGTTCTGATTAATTTTTTCTTATGATTTTTAGCATTATCAAATTTTCATTATATGTTGTTTAATATTCAATGTTTGGAGAGGCTCTACACAGTTCTCTCCATAGGAATATTATATTAATTATTCTTGACATGTCTTATTAAATCTAGTAAAATAGGCAATTAAATCTGGTAAAAATATATTTTAAATAACGCTAACATCTTTTTTTTTTTTTTCATTGAATGCATTCATTCTGTAAAACAAAAATATGCTTCGCCAGTGTGTAGGTGAGGTACATTGAATCGCTGACATGAGAGAATAGTTTAGTCAAGCCTTTAATGGTGACGGCCAACACAACAATAACAAGAAGCACACACGCCAGCTCCGCCCAGGCCAACGGGATCACGGACAACGTCAGGAGTCACGTCACGATCCACGTCACACTTCACATACCGGTGCCACCCATTTTCCCTCCAGAACATACCCCCTCTTCTCTGGCACCTGTGGGCATTTGAAACAAAAAAAAAGGGGGAAAAACAAAAGAATGACATGTGACAACAAAAGATGAGTCAACGGAACCATCTGTCTAGTGAGAACAGCACCGCAGATCCTTATGGAGACTTGCAGAACACCAATGCAAAGCTTCAACAAAACCTTCTCAAAGCAAAGCAAGGATACGGGTGAAGGCAGCCCATCTAGTGCAGCTCATAATCCTTTAACTTGTCGGAAGTCGACGGAGACGGCCTGACCACCGAGGAACCTGCACCGGAATAGCTGAGAGGGAGGCTAACTCGTGGCACGGGACCTCCACCGAACCTGATGGGGACATGGTCCTACCCTCTGGACATTCGCTGTCATCAGACCCAGGGGGTGAATCGGGTGTCGCTATCGCCAGGGGAATGTCAGGGTCGCTCGGAGGTGCAACAAGTGGCACATCGCACTCCTCTTCGCTCTCAGATGCTGCACCCCCTGCGAACACAGGGGACTTAGCCAGTGCAGCACATTGGTGACATCCCTTAATGGTAAGCTGGATGGCTGAATCCAAGTCCAGCCCGTAGAAGTACCGACCAACGACAAGTCTCAACTGGTGAGCCGAGGGGTGGTCTAACCTAATGTGCAATGACATAAGCAACCCATGCAGTACTGACCTTGGAACAACGATGCATTCGGTTGTGTTTGACAGTGGTGTGTCACGCCGCACAACTAACAGCCCATCACTTGCTAAGGTAACAGTATAAACCCTCGGACCCCAGAGGGTTAAGGACACGAGCTAGGACTTTATACGCACCAATAAAGGACCGTAGACCACTAATAGTCTAATAGACTAATAGTAGACCACATCAGCGACCTTGGCCACCTGTCCCTGTTGAAGGAGGTCGCCAAGCATGCGACAGGTTAACTCCTCTAATGCGGTTTCTGCATGCCCATGGCACATCTGGCATACACACGGACTCCTTTAAATGCCATGTACTTCATAGAAGATTTGGAAAGGGGAATTTGGTAGAAAGCCTTGGTGAGGTCTGTCGCAATGATATATCTCCACTGAGCTATCAGACGCAGTGTGGCATCGACATTCGGCATCAGCGACGGTTGGGGTTTGCTATAACGGCCCACATCGGCGAATGCTGTAACAAGACGAAACCCCCCGTTAGGCTTTTTGACAAGAAACGATGGGTTGACATATTCCACATCGACATCAATGTCCTCGGGCTTTCGAAAAACACCAAGTGACTCCAGTGCATCAAACTGAGCCTGCAGTTCCTGCAGCTGGCCTCTGGAGTACTGCGGCACCCTTCCCTTCCGCTGAGGCGGTTGGACAGGCCCCATGTTTACCCTTGCTTGGAAGGGGCCAGGAGCGCCATTATAGCCCCTAAACTGTGGACTGAAGACCTCATCAAAATCCCTATGGACCTCCCAAAATGTATCTCTAATGTTCGCCGTCATATTGCCATTGGGGTCTAATGAGATAAGGTCAGAGAATAGTGTTGTACTGTACATACTGGGTTTGCGAGTCACAGCTTGAGGAACTTCCACCTGGGCTTGTTCAGTTTGGGGCTCTGGTATGTAGGTCATGCGAACACGGCATACATGATCATGTTTTCTAATGCCCTGTGGTGCGTCAGTCAGATTGGGAATTCTGATTTTTCCGGATACCCCTACGAACAACGATGGAGCAAACCAGTGTGTACAGTCCTCGTGCGGCTCGACAGCGAGCTCCTCGTTAACCTTCGCAAGTTCTGCTGGAAGTTCAAGTTCAACAAAGTCCCCAGGCCACACAGTATCTGATGAGGTAGCACGAAGCACATGAGTTCGCCGAATAGCATGTCCGTCTCCATGCGTCCGATTGACGCCATACTCGTATGTGTCTGATGCCACACAGACCTGATGTCTAGCGGGGCGGATAGAAATGTCATTACATTCCATAAAGGGGATGCCAGCGAGAATGTCTGAATCCAAATTTTCTACCACAAGTCCATAGCTACCAGTCTATGCAACAGCCTAGTGGCCAAAAACCAGGAGTGACCCGATACCAGCCTGTCTCTCAACTAGGGATGCACCGATACCACTTTTTCCAGTATTCACCCGATACCGATACTTTTATTTTTGGTACGTGCTGATACCGAGTACCGAAACCAATATTTTTATTGCATTTGTACATTTTTTAAATATTGGGTACAGAAACCAAAAGAGTACGTATATTGTTAGTTGGTTAACTTCATTTATCAAATAGATAGTCAAACCAAAATTTAGGTATATTCACTCGACAAGCTCGTGCATCTGTGCCGCCGCGCGCTCAATCCACTCAGCGTGCTTTGTTTATCAGCTCGCGCACATCATCAGCTATACAGGCGTTAAAACTGAATGTTTAACGTTATATTCATTGCATACATATACTTCGTAGTAGACATCCTTAACTCCATTCTGCTCTGTTCTGTTCTGTTGTGGGTGTTTCTTTGTCTGAATATGGCGCTTATCACATGCTGTGTGGTATCGGCGTTTGGTATCGGGGCATTTTAACGAGTACGAGTACAAGAGCTCAGTATTGGTGCATCCCTACTCTCAACCCAGCAGCCTGCAGTCAGCACAAACCAGCTACCAATCAGCCCAAACGCATTGCCAGTTTGTGCCCCGGCCTGATGGGCAAAAACCAGGACAGATCCAATACCAATACCAGCCTATCTCACAGCCTAGTGGATTGCAGTCGGCACAAGCTAGCGACCAGTCTGTGCCACAAACTAGTGGCCTGTAGTCAGCACAAACCAGCTACCAGTCTATGCAACAGCCTAGTGGCCAAAAACCAGGACTGACCCGATACCAGTCTGTCTCGCAACCCAGTGGCCTGCAGTAAGCACAAACCAACTACCAGTCAGCACAAGCTCACTACCAGTCTGTGTCCCAGCCCAGTGGCCAATCTGTGTCTCTTCAGCCTGGATTCCAGCTCCCTTCTATGCCAGAGCAGTCAAGTTATGTGTCTCTTTCCAGTTTTGGTTCCCAACCCCTAGAGCAACCCAGTAATGTACAACTTGCTTCAAGCTATGAGTCTGTGTTGCAGCCTGACCTTCAGGATACAGCACCACTGCGCTCCCAGACTACTCAAAATGAACACTTCTCACCAGGCATGTTGAGGATGTTGCAACAAGTGAAGTCAGAGCTCTTTGTACTGATAACTGCTTGGGTCAAGGCGTGATCGCAAGCTGGTTATGCAAAAATCATGGGTAACTAGTTTCTGTGTCCTCTAAAGGTTGATTGTACATTGACATCACTAGTGGGTGTTTCTCCAGTTGCTTGTCATTGTGTGCATATAAATCCTAAGGTCCTCCGCTTTCAACTGCTTTTATTTCTGTCAAATATCTTAACCGGCAAATGTTTTTACAAAGTCAGAAGTTTTAATAACGTTTGAACAAATGGGATGAGTCCCTGAACCGAGAGGTGTGTCAATTTCAAAAGTTACAGTAAGTATCTTTGTGTAGCCACTGGCTGCTTTAAGCACGACAGTGCATCACATCCTCATGGACATGGATATTTGCCAGTTCTCGCTGTGAGATATTACCCCACCTTTCCACCAAGACACTTGCAAGTTCTCAAACGCGTCTGGGGACACATGCTTTGCCATTGCAAGGATGATCAGCTGTCCTTGTCTCCCTGTAGCACTGTCTTATAGGCCTCTTACAGTACATTATGAACATTGCAGTTTATTGCTCTGGCCACATAAGCAGTCCCCGTGTCTCCTTACAGCAGGACTATGGCATGTTCAACCAGATGATCGGGGACTCTGGACATCTATCTACTGTGATCTCTTTTTTTTTTCTTTGGAGTCAGTAGAAAGGTCTCTTTACAGTCCAAAGTTATTATAATCTGCCGCCTGTAAACCGTGAGTGTCTCAAAAACTGTTCCACAGATGTATGTGCACTAATTATTTATGGTTAATTGAAAAAGTATGAAAATATTGTTTAAATCCTTTTCAATAAAGATCTGTAAAGTAGGGCTGTCAAAATGGCTGAAAAACTAAATTCTAATTTTATACTTAAATATTATCAAAATTTGAATTTAAAATGCATAATTTCAGTTAGAGTGAAGAAAAGCTTTTGGCTTCTCTCCTGAGCCCACAAGAGGGAGCATCGAGCAAAATATTACTAATGCACGTTTATTCAAAGTAAGAAAACATGACTGTCTGTGAAAAAAAGTGCATAATGTTTAAAATAATGTTTATAAACCAATTATAATTAATTAAGTTGCTTAAAGGGGTCCTATTATGCTTTTTCACTCTTTGAATTTATAACGTCAATAACGTCAGTCTACAAACCACCAAGCTCCACCTTTGAATGGAACAACATCCCATTACACTGCCAGAGAAAACACCAAATAGTCATTGGAGACTTCAACTCCCACAGCACAGCTTGGGGCTACCGTCACTCAAACGCAGACGGCAACCTGGTAGAAGAATGGGCTCAGGTTAAACGTCTAACATTAATACATGATGCCAAGTTACCACCATCTTTTAACAGTGGCAAATGGAAATGTGGCTATAATCTGGACATATGTTTTACCAGCGATGAAATTTCCCATTTAGCAGAGAAATTTGTTTTAGATCCGGTGCCAAGAACTCAACATCGACCCATTGCCTTAAAAATAAGATCAGTCATTGAGTCAGTGGAAGTTCCTTTTAAGAGACGGTTCAACCTACTTACAGCCAATTGGAAAGAATACACCGATTTAATGGAGTCAATGATAGAAACAATAGAGGCCACTGTCACAAATTATAACCGTTTTACAAGTTGCATCAAAAAGGTTTCAAGAAAGACTATACGAAGAGGGTGTCGTAAAGAGCTACATTGCCGGAATGTCAAGTGAAATACTACCAACTCTCAAAGAATATGAAAAGGAATACCTAAGAGATCCCTATGCTGACTCTACCCACAAACTTGATGACACCATTCTTGAATTAATAAGCGTCCAAAGAAGGAAAACCTGGCAGGATATGATAGAGAACATTAACTTCTCAAAGAACAGCAAAAAATCATGGGCTGTTTTTAAAAAGTTAAGCGGTGACAAAATCACTCCCCCAGCCATGACCAATGTCACACCAAATCAAATTGCTTCACAATTGATTGAAAATGGTGGCAGCCATGGAAACAGAAAACCCTCTGGGTTTTAGCCATGAAAGATCTTAAGAATGGTAAAGCTGTTGGCCCGGACGACATCCTTACTGAGATGCTTGTAAACCTAGGTGAAAAGGGAAAGTCCTGGCTCCTTGGCATGTTTAATAACTGCCTGACCACATGCAATATCCCACCAATATGGCGCAAGCCAAAAGTGGTTGCCATCCTTAAGCCGAGCAAAGACCCCTTATCACCAAAAAGCTATCGCCCAATTTCTTTGCTATGCATCAGCTTCAAACTCTTTGAGAGACTTATCCTCACTAGACTGACTCCCCTCACTGAAGAAAAGCTTATTAAAGATCGGGCTGGCATCCGTCCAGGCAAGTCTTGTTCAGGGCAACTTCTGAACCTAACCCAGTATATTGAGGATGTAGACCTAACAGCAGCATATGACACAGTCCAGCATCGATTGATGATAAAGAAACTTTTTGACATGACACTTGACTCAAACGTCTGTAAAATCATACAAAGCCTACTAGCTAATCGCAGATTTTATGTGACGTTCAATGGGAAAAAGAGCTGGTGGTTCAACCTGAAGAATGGCCTCCCTCAAGGCAGCGTACTTGCCCCGACCTTGTTTAACATATATACCAATGATCAACCCTGCCATCCAAATGCAGCAGATTTATCTAAGCTGACGATCTGTGTTTAACAACTCAGCAGAAGGCCTTTCCAGACATTGAAACTATTATAGAAAAGGCCCTATCAGAGATGTCTGTATATTATCAGGAAAATCACCTCAAGGCAAATCCGAGTAAAACCCAACTTTGCAGCTTCCATCTTAATAACAAACAGGTAAAGAGACAGCTGAAAGTAATATGGGACAGACTAGAACTGGAAAACCATCCTTACCCAGTCTACCTTGGAGTCACCTTAGATCGTACGCTGTCCTATAGAGAGCATATCATCAGACTGAAATCAAAGATCAGCACAAGAAATAATCTTCTCAGGAAATTAACCAACAGTAAATGGGGAGCTGACCCAAACACAATTAGAGTATCAGCTCTGGGACTATGCTACTCTGTAGCAGAATACGCGTGCTCTACCTGGAGTAGATCATGCCATGCACAAAAGAATGATACATCTTTCAATGAAACATGCCGGATAATCACTGGCTGTATAAAAACTACTCCCACACCCTGCTTACATGCCTTGGCTGGAATAGCACCTCCAGAAATAAGAAGAACTGCTATTAGCAATGATGAACGGACCACCGCAGAGACAGACGAAAGGCATCTGCTCTTCTCCCACCAAAAGCCAATAAAGCGTCTTAGGTCCAGAAAAAGCTTTATGGATACCACACAAGCCATAAGCACGTCCAAGAAAGCCTTTAAGCAAAATATGCAACACCTCATGCAGTGCAGCCTAGCACCACAATGCTCAGATCATGATCTAGCAGAGCCCAGCTACCATGCCATCAGTTGTGCTACACACTGGAAAGATGTAATATAAGATCGTAGGACACGAAGAAGAAGAAGACTCTTTGAATTTTAGTCAGTGTGTAGTGTGTATGATTGGGCATAAAAAAGATATTCAAACTTACAAATTTCAAGATGTCAAGCCCGCCGGCTGCAGCTCACACAAGCCCGCCGGCCGTTCAGCACACAAGTTCGCCGGCCTCTCCGCTGTCAAGCCCGCTGGTCATCTCCCTCTCCTCAGCCCAAAAGAGGAGATTGTGGAGGAAGGGACTCAGCCCAGGGAGGGCTCCAGTCCCCGGTTTTGGCCCCGAGAGGGCATTGGAGCCCATTATCCTCTCCAAGTATTTTTTTTTGGGGGGGGGGTAGTAGGGCTCCAGCTGTAGAGGCCAGGGTGGGAGCTGGGGGAGCCTTCCTTGTCCCCGTCCTGCACCAG
>NW_015540934.1:109074-109979 GCF_001515605.1 Sinocyclocheilus anshuiensis
AATTCTGATCACCTGCACATGCCGTCTCCAATCAAGCCACCTTCAAGAACACGCTCCTCACAGTCACTCGTCATCCGGTCTACCGTTCACTACTCTGAACCTTACCGGACTCTCTTTATGCTATTTACCTGTTTATCCTTACCTCTAGTTCCCCGAAGATCTCCATCCGTTGTTCTCCGTAGCTCCTGGATCCCGAACCCAACTTTGATTCTCGCTGTAGTTGTCAGGGAGTCTCTGTCACCAGTCACCAGCTCTGGACTCCATGTCCCAGAATCCTCCCTGGCTTACACCTGTTTTCAGTCATGATCACCACTCACACCAGATCACACTCACCTGAATTCTGATCACCTGCACCTGCCGTCTCCAATCAAGCCACCTTCAAGAACACGCTCCTCACAGTCACTCGTCATCCGGTCTACCGTTCACTACTCTGAACCTTACCGGACTCTCTTTATGCTATTTACCTGTTTATCCTTACCTCTAGTTCCCCGAAGATCTCCATCCGTTGTTCTCCTCTGCTCCTGGATCCTGAAACTTCTGTGCACCTACAAAGGAACCATACATCAGGACACAGCTAAGACCCATTGTACTTTCATTCGTATTGGATACTCACCAGTCATTCTGCCATAACCTTACCTGCCAATAAACCTGCTATTCATTCACTAACCTGTTTTCTCTGCCTTGATCTGTGACAATTGCCTAACACACACACACACACACACACACACACATACTTGCATTTGTGGTTTACAGGGACTCTCCATAGGCGTAATGGTTTTTATACTGTACAAATTGTATTTTCTATCGCCATACACCTAAACTTACCCCTTAAAGAAAAATACTGGCAATTTTTCAATTTAATTTTTTGTGTGTGTGTGTGTGTGTGTGTGTGTGTGTGTGTGTGT
>NW_015540934.1:110109-112628 GCF_001515605.1 Sinocyclocheilus anshuiensis
CCCCAATTCATTATACACATCTGTGTCCTCATCAACCATGTTTATGTTGTAGTCCCCAAGTCATTATACACATTTGTGTCCTCATCAATCATGTTTATGTTGTAGTCCCCAATTCATTATACACATTTGTGTCCTCATCAACCATGTTTATGTTGTAGTCCCCAAGTCATAATACACATTTCTGTCCTCATCAACCATGTTTGTTTTAATCCAAGTCATTATACACATTTGTGTCCTCATCAACCATGTTTATGTTGTAGTCCCTAAGTCATTATACACATTTGTGTCCTCATAAACCATGTTTATGTTGTAGTCCCCAAGTCATAATACACATTTGTGTCCTCATAAACCATATATATATATATATATATATATATACACCAGTACACACAGGTATTTCTAACATTATAAGGACATTCCATAAGCGTAGTGGTTTTTATACTGTACAGATACACTGCGTCTCAACCGTACCCCACTCACATACTCACATGTTTCTCTAGATTATACAAAGACCTTGCATGGCACAATATCATAAAATATGTCTATTTTTAGAGCACAGAGTAACGTTTGCAATGATATACGTGCAGTTTAACAGTCAAAAAAGAATAATAAGCTATTCATTGTGGAAGGGACATGGTGAAATTAAAATCTTACATTGGAAAAAAAACTTTTGCCGATATCTTTGGAGTGGAAAGACGCACACCTTTCAAATTTTCCATGATCAAAGAGAATGCTAATACGCATGTGTGGAGCAAAAATCACGGCTCAGGGTTCCTTTGCATGCAAGTTATTTAAGGTGTTTCAACTGTACACATGTCCCAAATGTACTCCGTCTACCCTAATGAAACTATTGAACTATTATATATAATACTCACTATAATGTACAGGCCTATTAGTCCTTATAATGGTTGATTTCACCATTAGATTTATTATTTTATTTTCTGGATATGCACTTTTTTAATATTTCGAGTGAATGCAGTCTGGCAGGTCAAAGAGCCAATGGTGACTTACACTTTAAGAGGGAAAGTTTACGACATTTTGTCTTTCGAGCATGGTATTTTACATATGTAACTGGATTGGGTGCTAATGCAAAAGCTATTAAAGATTCTTAAAACACTGATATGTTGCATAGGTATCAACATATAGTATACACTCCCATTTAGATCATCAAAATACGAATTCGTAGATACCAAACATGCTATAGGTGAGGTTACTTTAACTAGTGTTTCTATCATAAGCATGCATAAAACAGTATACAATACAAAAGACAATATACAAGAACAGTAATAATATACACAATGACCTGGGGATATGCATGATAGGAAAGTTATTGAAAGGTTTTCTATGAATGAATAGGGAAGAGTGCATTTCTATGGGCATTATGTGTCTTTCCTATAAGGAACTGAGTGAGAGTTGCTTTGCCTGCATTCCTGTGAGTAATAAAACCAGTGTTATCAGATGATTTGTCTTTGGTTGCCAAGGCCTGTTCTGCCTTTTGGAGCTGTTAGTTGCATTTCCGGGGAAGGGTCCATAGACCCTCATAGTTGGCTTGTTGGTTGGGTGAAGGGTGTTAGGGATTGTTTGTTGAATATAACAAATAATTGTGCGTCTGTTGGTCCAAACCATAGATAATGACGTCATTTGGAGCCAGAGTCTGCGCAGTAGAGATTCGTTTGGAGCCAGACCCTGCGTTCCATTCGGAAGGGCTCATCCCTATGCCCTAATCCCTTCAAAGGGTTTACCCTCCGGAGTGAGAGCTTCGAAGTGTTGAAGGGTGTAGGGGACCAAACAACTGTTTCTTGAAGTGCCCTTCTGCGTCATCATCACGTGCCCACACGGAGGTGCCGTCATCATGCAAAACCATAACGACACACCCCGTTTTTATAGCATCAAATTATTAGCTAAAATCAAACTTATAACAAAAACAAACAATTGAACATATATCAGCGTGATAACAACTACCTTAAATTACCAAAACCATATTTTGGAAAATTGTATTGGAAGTGTAATTATTTTTTTCATTTTGACTCAAGTCCCATTCGTTTACATGGAGAGGGTGGGGTTTATGACCTGTACTGCAGCCAGCCACCAGGGGGCAATCAAAGAGCCCGCAGCTTCACTTTTCAGGACGTGTGAGACACATCCGGTCCAAACGCTATACACTCATCAGGCATTATAGGAGACACTCAAAGCTGTTATTTTGTCAGAAGGAGGTTTTAAAAAGTATTGAATAAAAAGGGTGCCATTAATTGTGGCCAATGTGTATTAGAGAAAAACATTTATTTCATAATGATATTTCCCCCCATTTTAAATTCATATTATCTAAAATGAGATTTCCCTTCCCTTTCATTTTACTTCAATGAAAGGTTAGGGTTTTGTGAATTTTTTTGAATATAAGATCAAAATGATTAACAGTGCAGATTTATTTTCACTGGCTTCTTTGTTCATATTTACCAAGGGTGTCAATAATTTTGAATATATATATATATATATATATATATATAAACACACATTGTGTA
>NW_015540934.1:112812-119211 GCF_001515605.1 Sinocyclocheilus anshuiensis
GTATATAAAGACTGGAAACACAACTTTAATCAAAGTTAATCCTGCCTCTTGGTATAGGTTTAATTTAAGCCTCAATTTAGTTCTGATGTAGCTCTATTCTTCCTCCAGGAAATCAGGCTATTTAATTCTGGACTAGACTAAGTCTAAAAGACTATTTAAAACCATGACATAGAAAGCAGATTTCTGTTAATCTAGTTTAGAGGGCCAATTCTAGGATTGGCTTAATCTCTGTTTGGGAAACCGCCCCTTAAACTGTTAAGAATTTGTTAGTTCTACACCACTGCTGAAATTGAAAATGATTTTTTTCCCTGTTAATGAAAATATTAGCATTATTAAACCCGTAAGTTTAACATATTAGGATGGTGCCATAGGCGGTGTGTGTATATTTACCTTCCCCTGGCCATGGGTCTGAAATTAACTTGGGGCAAAAAATGCCACCAAACTGAACAAAAATGGACCTGCACAATTAAACTAAATCTATTACAGCTGTCGCAAATAAAGTGAAAATGAAAATGACATAAAAATTGTCGATTGCGCATTAAGTTTAGATCTGCTCGTGTTGCATATTTCTTTTTACGTGTTTTACAGCGTTGCGCGTTATAACCAATCACACACGATTTCGTTGAGTTTATGAATGCAGTGGCCAATCAGCGGCATTCAGATGAGTCATCGCTGAAACGCCGCAGTTTTGTTTATTTATTTTTTTGTTTATTTATTTATTTTTTAGACTGTTAGACTGTCGCTAACACTGTTTTGAACACTGCACGTTCATATATGGAGATATATATATAAATAATAAATATCTTGGCAAACACTGCTATTAACAATTGTGGGAAAACAACATTTACAATATGAAGAAAAACAAACACTCCTTCCAAAATCTGTAAGTTTACTAAAGAAATGACAGCCATTGTGCTAAACTGAGTAGGCCTATAGATGCATTACATACCAATAACCAGCAGGGGGAATCAACGATCCATCATCAATGAACAGAGCCAGCCAGCAAGAAGAACAAATATAAATATACATATTAGATTGTGGTAGTTGATTTTCACTTTAATTATTTTTCTATTAAACAAATTAATGACCATAAAAGATATTAATTGCATTCATTAAATGCCACAATTTGGCACTACATCGTGAGGTGTGTCATGTATTATGCAGTCGTGCAGGACCCCTCTTCTAGACCCAAACACAATATAAAAACATGACCCCACCCCCCTCCCAATTTCCTCACAGGATTTAAAAAAAATTAGCGGCAAATATTTAAATTAGCAGTAAAATGAAAAATATACAGACCATGAATCTTACTGGAGGGAATATATTAAACACAACAAACCCACTGAGCAGGCTACAAAGTGAAATGATGGTAGTTCATCTGTTTTCCACATTCATTAAATAGGAATGCAGTTTACAAAATTTCATTTCAAAACATTATGTTTATCATTTCATAACATTATTTTATGCTGCTGGCTCTTTTTTCATAGCCTTGGGTTTGAGGTCCCTTGATTCTGGAGGCTGTCTTTGTATTTCATTGAAATCATTTGAGGTTTCTCCAGTGAGACATGCAAACATCTAACTGCATTTTATTTATTTTTTATTTTTATTTTATTTATTTATTTGTAGTATGTACAAAAAAAATATTGTACCAATTAAGTTAAAACTACTGCAAAAGAAGATATCCCTATACTTTATGTACTTTAATTAACATGAATAATAACAAGCTATTCTAAGGGTTTCTACAAGCATATGAAAACAGTGAATGTTGAATGTTGGTGTGTAAGGTATGTATAATTTACATAGGCTACCTCATTTCTTAGAGTACAAAGTATGACCAGAGTTCCTAAAATGCCATAACTTCACTATTATGGGACAAAAAGCATCTTTCTCTAATGACAGCCATTTAGTAGCCATATGTTCTGATTAATTTTTTCTTATGATTTTTAGCATTATCAAATTTTAATTATATGTTGTTTAATATTCAATGTTTGGAGAAGCTCTACACAGTTCTCTCCATAGGAATATTATATTAATTATTCTTTCATAGACATGTCTTATTAACTCTAGTAATATAGGCAATTAAATCTGATAAAAATATATTTTAAATAACGCTAACATCATTTTTTTTTCATTGAATGCATTCATTCTGTTAAACAAAAATATGCTTGACAAAATCAGTTCAATAAGTCTGAAATAGAAGGTCAGCTTTTCCTGTGATGAGGGCTGTGACACCTGAACCTAATAACTGTATATTACATGTTCCCGTGACAACTGATTGTCTGACAATTGGCAGTAGCAGGCATTATAAAAAGTCCAGTTCAACAGCACTAATATGTGCTGTGGGAGGGATAAATGTGTCTCCAGATTTTGTGTTGGTTTGTTAAGGTTTTTTGTTTTGTTTCTTTTTTTTTGTTGAACATGGAGAGTACCACTGTCCAACTCTTAAGGTTTAATTTTAATTTGTTTTTTCTGTCCTTTGTTTTTTTTTCCCCCTATAAAGAAAAGTGTTTAACAAGTGTTTGTTTTGCAGATTTTCTCTAGCACTTTTTGGCTTTTGTGTCCATGGGCATATTGGAAGTGGTAGGTCTTATTCAGTCAAGTTCTATTAGAGATGGGCAGATGAAGCCTTGTGTAGCTTTTGAGGCTTTTTCCTGATTGTACCAAAAAAAGATTCAAAGCATTAAAGCCTCAAAGACAGACCCTACCAGTGACATCTAGTGGTCAGCTGCAATTATAGCAGCCTCTTTCAAGTGATTCAGTTTGTTGATCCCAGTTTCAACCCAAAAGTAATATTTTGCAATAGCAGCTGTCTTCATTCAGTCTGCTTTAATGGAGTAACACGGGCTTTGGAGTTTGTGTCAATTGTCCCATCAATAATTCAGGTTTGTCAAGATGTCTGACTTTTTTTTTTTTTTTTTTTTTGAATTGCGTGAAAAAAACTTGCAATTGCGAGTTATAAAGTCAGAATTGCAAGATATAAACCCGCAAAAGAAGTGTGATTTTTTTCCCTCATAATCGGACTTTATAACTCACAATTGCGAGTTTACATCTCTCATTTCTGAGAAAAGAAGTCAGAATTGCGAGACATAAACTCAAAACTGCGAAGAATGAAAGTCATATGAGTTTGGAGTGATGTAAAGGGGAGTAAATGATAACAGAATGAGCATTTTTGGGTGGACCATTGCTTTAATGTTTGTGCATGAACGATGTGTGTAAACAGGGTTTTTTTTTTTTTTTTTTTTTTTTTTTTTAAATAGTTGGTGGCTTTAGCAGTGGAGGTTATCCTGAGTACTATGAGGCTGGCCTCCCAAATCAGGATGTGAAGCAGCCAAGTTCTAGTTGGTATGACCAAGGAGATGTATCAGATCCCTTTAGGCCCCTAAAATCCAAGAATTTCATTTATGGTGCTACAGTTAATGGTGTATATAACAGTGTAAGCTATAGCCCTCAAGCTGGCTCCTATGGCTCTGGTCCAGTGACTAGTGTATATAACATTGGTTCTGAATCTGATGTTAGAAGGCAAAATCCAGGCTCTCTGATATCTTCAGGTGGCAGTTTTGCTTCTGGTTCTCTAGCCACTGCATTGAGTACAAGTGTGAGAAGTAAGACCATACCCAATCCAGCACAGCTTAACTATCAAACTGTAGTGCAGACTAGTAAGGAGTCTGTGGCCTTTAATAGCCAGCAACCAGTGCAGACTGGCTCCCAGTCCAGTGGTCAACTATTGGCTAATGCCCAGTCCTTTGTCAAGCCCCAGAGAAGTAGACTTCAAGTTGGTTCCAAGCTATTTTCTGGTGGCAGGCCCATCCTGAGTTCAAGTCTTGGCCAGCAGTCCACTCAAGCCAGCTACCAGTCCATGCAACAGCCCCGTAGAAAAAAAAGCCCCAACCTAGTGGCCTGCAGTCAGCACAAACCAGCTACCAATCGGAGTCCCAACCCAGTGGCCCACAGTCAGTACAAACCAGGTACCCGTCTTTACCCCAACCTAGTGCTCTGCAGTCAGCAAAAACCAGCTACCAATCAGCACAAGCTCACTACCAGTTTGTGCCCCGGCCTGATGGCCAAAAACCAGGACCAACCCAATACCAGCCTGTCTCTCAGCCCAGTGGCTTGCAGTCTGCACAAGCCAGCTACCAGTCTATGCAACATCCTAGTGGCCAAAAACCAGGACTGACCCGATACCAGTCTGTCTCGCGACCCAGTGGCCTGCAGTCATCACAAACCAACTACCAGTCAGCACAAGCTCACTACCAGTCTGTGTCCCAGCCCAGTGGACAGTCTGTGTCTCTTCAACCTGGATTCCAGCTCCCTTCTATGCCAGAGCAGTCAAGTTATGTGTCTCTTTCCAGTTTTGGTTCCCAACCCCTAGAGCAAGCCAGGAATGTACAACTTGCTTCAAGCTATGAGTCTGTGTTGCAGCCTGACCTTCAGGATACAGCACCACTGCGCTCCCAGACTACTCAAAATGAACACTTCTCACCAGGCATGTTGAGGCTGTTGCAGCAAGTGAAGTCATAGAAGTCATGAATTTATTATTATTATTATTATTATTATTATGTTTATTTTATTTTTTTTTTTTTTTTTAAACATTAAATATCACATACAAATTTGTTTGTTTGCTGGATTTTTATTTTTTTTTGGTTCTCTAAACCAGCAAGGGCTTTAAGGTGGTCTACTGATGTAGTAATATTTAATGTTAGGTGTATGATGTGTTCTAGGAAAAGGGGGGAGGGGGGGAAGAAACCTGTCTGCTTGGGTCAAGGTGTGATCGCAGGCTGGTTATGAAAAAATCATGGGTAACTAGTTTCTGTGTCCTCTACAGGTTGATTGTACATTGATGTCGCTAGTGGGTGTTTCTCCAGTTGTCGTAGTGTGCATCTAAATCCTAAAAAGTCCTTTCAACTGCGTTTATTTCCGTGAAATACCTTAACACGTAATTGTTTTTACAGAGTCAAACAGCAGTTTTAATGACGTTTGAACAAATGTGAGGAGTCCTCTGAACAAAGAGGGCTGTCAATTTCAAAAGTTACAGTAAGTATCTTGTGTAGCCACTGGCTGCTAAGCACTACAGTGCATCACATCCTCATGGACCTGGAGATTTGCCAGTTCTCACTGTGAGATATTACCCCACTTTTCCACCAAGGCACTTGCAAGTTTTCAAACGTGTCCGGGGACACATGATTTGCCATTGCAAGAATGATCAGCTGTCCGTGTCTCCCTGTAGCACTGTCGTATAGGCCTCTTACAGTACATTATGGACATTGCAATTTATTGCTCTGGCCACATAAGCAGTTCTCATGTCTCCTTGCAGCAGGACTATGGCATGTTCAACCAGATGATCAGGGACGCTGGACATCTATCTTCTGTTTTTTTTTTTTTTTTTTTTTTTTGGGGGGGGTCAGTAGAAGGGTCTCTTTACTGTCCTAAGTTATTATAATCTGCCGCCTGTAAACCGTGATTGTCTCAAAAACTGGTCCACAGGTGTATGTGTAATAACTATTTACGGTTAATTGAAAAAAGTACAAAAAATATTGTTTAAATCCTTTTCAATAAAGATCTGTGAAGTAGGTCTGTCAAAATGGCTGAAAAACTAAATTCTAATTTTGTTTAAATATTATCAAGATTTGAATTTAAAATGCATAATTTCAGTTAGGGTGAAGAAAAGCTTTTGACTTCTCTCCTGAGGCCACGAGAGGGCGCATCGAGCAAAATATTTCTTATGCACGTTTACTCAAATCAAGAAAATATGACTATCTGTGAAAAAAAGTGCTTAATGCTTAAAATAATGTTTATAAACCAATTATAATTAAGCTGCTTAAACAACTATAAACAAAACAGCATCATGTATGTATTCATAGTTTAATACAAAGGGCCGAAAGCCAATCAGACAGAATACAATTTTCATTTAAAAACACAAGTTGCAGTGGGATGGGGAAAACCATAAGTCTCGAGATATGTTTTTTCACAGTTGAACTTACATTAATTTGACATGGCTTTCTAAACATGCCGCTCTTTTGTGCGAGTCGCGAGTGCAACGGTGATAGATGTCCCTCAAGAAAATGCGTGAAATATGCATTCTGTGTGAACGGCTTGGTTTCAGTTTTGATGTAAACAAGATCTTCTCCACATTGATGTTCTCTTTTCCCACAATATTTGTCATTAACAACGCAGCAGCGCCACATCTAGTGGCTTCAACTGGAACAGGCTAACAAAAACATTAAAATGCAATGACACTTACATCATCGCATCTCGTGCGCCACTGATAAGGCTGCCTCCTTAACGCATGTTCAACCGTAACTTTATGAAGTGATGAGAATACTTTATGTACGTGAAGAAAACAAAAATAACGACTTTATTCAACAATTCATCTCCTCTGTGTCTCTCCGCATCACTGTAGCG
>NW_015540934.1:119436-122492 GCF_001515605.1 Sinocyclocheilus anshuiensis
ATGAAAATTTTGTCATTAATTCCTCACCCCCATGTCATTCCAAACCCGTAAAAGCTTCGTTCATCTTCGGAACACAATTTAAGATATTTTGGATGAAAACCGGGAGGCTTGTGACTGTCGGATTGACTGTCAAGTAAATTACACTGTCAAGGTCCAGAAAAGTATGAAAGACATCGTCAGAATAGTCCATCTGCCATCAGTTGTTCAACCGTAACTTTATGAAGTGATGAGAATACTTTATGTACGTGAAGAAAACAAAAATAACGACTTTATTCAACAATTCATCTCCTCTGTGTCTCTCCGCATCACTGTAGCGTCATTTTGGAGAATATCCGCTATTGTAATTTACTTGTAGTATGTACAAAAAAATTCTTGAACCAATTAAGTTAAAACTACTGCAAAAGAAGATATCCCTATACTTAATGTACATTAATTAACATGATTAATAACATAAACTGAAATAGCTTAGTAGCTATACAAGTTATTCAAAGGGTTTCTACAAGCATATGGAAACAGCGAATGTTGAACGTTGTTGTGTAAGGTATGTATAATTTACATAGGCTACCTCATTTCTTACAGTACAACGTTTGACCAGAGTTCCTAAAATGCCATAACTTCACTATTATGGGACAAAAAGCATCTTTCTCTAATGACCATTTAAAAGTAGCCATATGTTCTGATACATTTTTTGGTAACACTTTACTTGAAGGGGTGTGCATAAGACTGACATGACACCTTCATAATCATGACATGACACAAGTCTCTCCGCATCACTGTAGCGTCATTTTGGAGAATATCCGCTATTGTAATTTACTTGTAGTATGTACAAAAAAATTCTTGAACCAATTAAGTTAAAACTACTGCAAAAGAAGATATCCCTATACTTAATGTACATTAATTAACATGATTAATAACATAAACTGAAATAGCTTAGTAGCTATACAAGTTATTCAAAGGGTTTCTACAAGCATATGGAAACAGCGAATGTTGAACGTTGTTGTGTAAGGTATGTATAATTTACATAGGCTACCTCATTTCTTACAGTACAACGTTTGACCAGAGTTCCTAAAATGCCATAACTTCACTATTATGGGACAAAAAGCATCTTTCTCTAATGACAGCCATTTAAAAGTAGCCATATGTTCAGATTAATTGTTCTTATGATTTTTAGCATTATCAAATTTTCATTATATGTTGTTTAATATTCAATGTTTGGAGAAGCTCTACACAGTTCTCTCCATATGAATATTATATTAATTATTCTTTCATAGATATGTCTTATTAAATCTAGTAATATAGGCAATTAAATCTGGTAAAATATATTTTAAATAATGCTAACATCTTTTTTTTTTTCATTGAATGCATTCATTCTGTAAAACAAAAATATGCTTGACAAAATCAGTTCAATAAGACTAAAATAGAAGGTCAGCTTTTCCTGTGACGAGGGCTGTGACACCTGAATCTAATAACTGTATATTACATGTTCCCATGACAACTGATTGTCTGACAATTGGCAGTAGCAGGCATTATAAAAAGTCCAGTTCAACAGCACTAATATGTGCTGTGGGGGAGGTGGTTAAATGTGTTTCCTGATTTTGTATTGGTTTTGTTAAGTTTTTTTTTTGTTTTGTTTCTTTTTTTTTGTTGTTGAACATGGAGGGTATCACTGTCCAACTCTTAAGGTTTAATTTTAATTTGTTGTTTCTGTCCTTTTATTTTATTTTTTATTTTTTTTCCCTATAAAGCAAAGTGTTTAACAAGTGTTCATTTTGCAGATATTCTATAGCGTTTTTTGGCTTTTGTGTCCATGGGCATATTGGAAGTGGTAAGTCTTATTCAGTCAAGTTCTATTAGAGATGGGCAGACGAAGCCTTGTGAAGCTTTTGAGGCTTTTTCCTGATTGTACCAAAAAAAGATTCAAAGCTTTAAAGCCTCAAAGACAGACCCTACCAGTGACATCTAGTGGTCAGCTGCAATTATAGCAGCCACTTTCAATTGATTCACAGCTTGTTGATTCCAGTTTCAACCCAAAAGCAATACTCTGCAATAGCAGCTGTCTTCATTCTGAGAATAATTGTCCACACATGAAAGTGTTCCTATGAAGCAGGGAGGTAGCACCAAGCATTTCACATCTCCTTATAATGAATAACGCCACGCCAAAGATGCGAATCAGTCACCTCGCTTCAGGTGTTTCATTGACGTATGAAGCCTCAAACGTCATCGGTCACATGATCACAGAGATTTGATACAAGCCTTGACGTAGTCTTTCGAACCAGTCTTCGATGGAGTAAAACGGGCCTTGGAGCCTCAGTGTCAAATGTCCCATCTATCTATAAGTTCTAAATTCAGGTTTGTCAAGATGTCTGTTTTTATTTTTTTTTTTTTGTACTTGTGTTTTAGTTGGTGGCTTTAGCAGTGGCGGGTATCCTGGGTACTATGAGGCTGGCCTCCCAATGCAGTATGTTGTGAAGCAGCAAAGTTCCAGCTGGTATGACCAAGAAGATGTATCAGATCCCTTTAGGCCACTAAGGTCCAAGAATTTCACTTATGGTGCTACAGTTAATGGTGTAAATTAGGGATGCACCGATACTGGTATTGGTATCGGGCCCGATACTGGTCTCCTGTACTCGTACTCATTAAAATGCCCCGATACCAAACGCCGATACCACTGTAGCGTCTGGACCAATCAGACACACCATTTTTCATTAGATTTAACAAATCAGTTATTCATTAGATTAACAATTAGTCACAGACCCCTCACCCAATAAACATACTGGGTGCCAGGATGTCTGCGAACGACAATAGGCCTCTAATTCCATGGCAACCAATGCTGATATCACTGGTTTTATTGTCCAAAGGAATGTGGGTAGAGAAACTCACTAATTTTCCTCATAAGAAAGACACATAAGGCCCAGAGAAATGGACTGTTCTCTAATTAATTCATAGGAAAACCTTTCTTTGAATGAACACACATATACTTCAGGTCATTGTGTATGTTGTTACTGTCCATGTATATTGTCTTTTATATTGTATACTGTTTTATGCAGGCTTATGAT
>NW_015540934.1:122700-123429 GCF_001515605.1 Sinocyclocheilus anshuiensis
CAGTAGAAAGTTTTCAGTGCTATAATGTGTTTAAATCGTACGATAAGAAACTAACCTGATTTTAGCGAAGAAATCCTAATTTCTGTTGTTAGTAGAGGGTACGCCTTTTCTGACGAAGGAATCTCAGAAAAGAGATAGCCCCATATAAATGGTACCAGAATAAATCTGTCTGATCTTGGGTGAAGAAATCCCCTTTTTCAGCACTGTTGTAGGTGATCTGAGCGATGCTCCTCATTTCACTGATTTAAGGCCTTATTATATGTTATGTATCATTGTATTCATATTGACCCGCTCATGTGAAACATTTACGTAACTTCTTATACATGCGCGCACCAGCTTCTGATCAAAATCAGATAAAACTATAGTTTGAATGTCCCTTCCTACAAGTAGTAGAAAGTTTTCAGTGCTATAATGTGTTTAAATCGCACGATAAGAAACTAACCTGATGTTAGCGAAGAAATCCTAATTTCTGTCATTAGTGAAGCATAGGTCTTTTTCTGACGACGTAATCTCAGATTAGCAGCTCATATAAATGGTACCAGAATAAATCGGTCTGATCTTGGGCGAAGAAATCCCCTTTTTCAGCACTGTGTAGGTGATCTGAGCGATACTCCTCATTTCACTAATTTAAGGCCTTATTATGTGTTACGTATCATTGTATTTCATTTTGACTCGCTCATGTGAAACATTTACGTAAAATTAATGGTGTTATTCTAGCGTAGCTAACTA
>NW_015540934.1:123675-124374 GCF_001515605.1 Sinocyclocheilus anshuiensis
TTTTCAGCACTGTTGTAGGTGATCTGAGCGATGCTCCTCATTTCACTGATTTAAGGCCTTATTATGTGTTACGTATCATTGTATTCATATTGATCCGCTCATGTGAAACATTTACGTCAAATTAATGGTGTTATTCTAGCGTAGCTCACTATGAATTCACCATTGCCTGTGAAGTGAATGTGCTGTTTTGATTTTTGAATGAAGTTGCATGGGACATGTCATAACTGACTGTTATGCCCCGCATGAGTTTCCCATGCATGTTCACAGCAGTGCAAGTTCTGCTCCACTTGCACCTGGTGTGAGCTTGCATTGGTCTCCTAGCAACACGTGGCCCCGGAAGTGTGAGCAGACTCTTCCGGTTAATCTGACAACAGCACCCACTTCACAGCCCTTTGTGTAAACCAAGAACTGGGTGTAGCCAATGCCAACTCTTTAGCAGCCGCACAGGCATTTAAGCTAAGCGCTTTACCTCAACTGCTGCTGTTAGCATACGACTAACACTTAACACTCAGTGTAACTTTCAAACCACTCCTCTCTCTCTCTCTCTCTCTCTCTCTCTCTCTCTCTCTATCCCGTCACTCCTGGTTTCACTTCCTGTTTATGCTATCACCTTCTCTTTGGATTCAGTTAGGTCGGTCCCTCCCCACATACTTTGGTTTTACTTGTGTTATTTTTTATTTTTGTTTTGACTTTATTCTA
>NW_015540934.1:124408-125424 GCF_001515605.1 Sinocyclocheilus anshuiensis
CCGTCACTCCTGGTTTCACTTCCTGTTTATGCTATCACCTTCTCTTTGGATTCAGTTAGGTCGGTCCCTCCCCACGTACTTTGGTTTTACTTGTGTTATTGTTATTTTTGTTTTGACTTTATTCTACCTCTCTTTGATTTTATTGCATGTATTTACATTTGTTTAGCATGAATGTACCAATTCAGCTAAAGTGATTTTTATTAAATCTGAGATTTAATTAAATCAATTGCCAGGCCTAGTATATTGAAGTGCAGTTACTGTTCAACACAATGTCAAGGCCAAGATAGAACTAGGAACACTTTCCACTGTTTCTTTTTCTTTCTCTTTTTGACCTCAAGGTATTTGGTGTGTCCCTGCTAGCGTAGCTAACAGTCTAACCCTAGGTTTATGAGTCTATTGCAGCATCACCCACAAGTGACAGCTGCTTAGCCATATTTCCTAGCAAAAAAAACTAAATAGGTAAAATCTTCCTTCTTCCCTTTCTTTTTTTGATTTCATCTTATTTTATTTCAGTTTTGTCATAGTGACCAAACCAGTGAACCATCAGTGCTTTGAGTAATAGTTTGACCACATGTATAGCCCGGTCATCAGCTGACCTCTGCTTACAGCCCCCTCAACAAAGTTACTCAAACTCTCTCTTTGTGTTCACGAACACAAAAACATAGCACCCTACCTCACTAGCTGCCCCTCACCAGCTATTCATACCTTACATGGCCTACACAGCCGTTCCCCATAGAGATAGCTTAACACCTCTGTACGTACTTGCATTTGCCTTGTGCCTCTCTCTCTCTGGTGTTCCCACGAGTGTGCCAGTATGTCGCAGACATTCCACAGACATCCAGCCCTGCCAGCTCACCAGGACCACCTGGAAACCCAGCAGAGCACTGTAATGGACATCCTTCAGCTCAAAGCAGCCAACGACCTGCAATGGCAAAGATGGCAGAGACGAGACTGCGACACAAGTGGACACCTGACACCCAGCCTGAACCACCAGGATCTGACCAGCCTGACCAGCA
>NW_015540934.1:128127-129804 GCF_001515605.1 Sinocyclocheilus anshuiensis
TGTTCTTTTGTTTAAATGCTGTGAGCTACTCAAAGCTGCTATTTGGTTCACGCTTGTGGCACCAGGATCTGATTTACGAACAGCCTGTGTCTTGGGCCTCTGTGGAATTCGGCTCCTCGTGTTTCAACTGTGTTTTTGACTAAATCTTAGATTGTCTGATTCGGTCTGATATCCTACACATCCCCCCTTCGATCGGCGATGTGTTGAGCTGAAGACATCGGCGAGCGCTGGAGAAACAAGGCAGAAGAAGCAGACAACACAGCAAACAACAAGACACCTCCATGACAGTTACTGTACTGGTGCAGGCATCAGGTTATTTAGGTACAGGTGGTAAAGTTCAATTAGTCAAAATAGTTTAGTAAATTGAATGTTTTAGTTCAATCTGGAAATTGTTCTAATTTGGTTCCGTACGTTGATTCGTCAATCAAATTTTGTGGTTCACTTTGTTTGGTTCTTCTAGGTTGTCTTAATTTAACGTTTACCGTTAATTTTCTAGTAACATCATTTGCAATGAAATGAATTGACCTATCGTGCATGGAGCTCTCTGGCTTCCATTCAGTTTAGAATGACTGGCGGATATTAGGTGTGGTGAGTCAATCCTAATATCAGACCTTTGACCCTTGCAGGGTGTCTAGGTGTTTCACCTACTAAGGAAAGAGGGGAAGGAAAAGGATAAGTAAAAGAAGAACAAACAAAAACAAAGCTGCTGTGGGTTTTCCTAGCATGGCTTACAACTACTGTTGAGCTGAGCATGACTCAACTTTGTGGTCATCCATGTTCAGCTTTCCTTGAAGGAACTCTTTCATTTGTCTCATGACTTGTTCCATGTCGTCTGATGGTAAGCTGTCTTGTTCTTGTGCATACTCAGCACTGTGCATGTCTGAGTGGTGCTGAGGTGGGTTTTGTTGTCGCTTACCCACACGAGTTGCTCTTGGATGAGTCAGGCGATTACTTTTGGATGTCTGGTTAGGTTTCCAGTTGTTCTTATCTTTTATGTTTCTTGAGAACCGTGACTGGTCCCATGGATTTTTCCAGCGGTTGGGCTGAAAGCTGTCGTTGACATGGGGATCACGTTCTCTGTGCTCTTGACGGAGGACTCTGGTGTCGTGATGCCACTGGGTGTCGTCCAGTGCAAGGCTTGAGTCTTTGGTGACAGAGTTCAAGAGTGTGGATGTTTTGTTACCTTTCTTTGTGGCCACAACCTTCTTGTTTTAGGCCTTCTGTGTTAGGTCACGTAACTGTTGGGTGGTCATGGAGCGCGGACAGGCCATGACGCCTAGATGGTGGCTGACTCCAGGGTGCAGATTTCTTAGAAAGAGGCTTTTGAAGTTCACATCCTCTTCAAGGTCAGGTTCGTTGTGTGCACCAAAGTAGGCTTGTCGGAGTCAGCTGTAGTAAGCTTGCGGAACCTCTTGTCGACCTTGTTTGATCTCCAAGGCAGTTAACATTCCATGTTCAGACTCAGGGTCTGTAAACTCTTTAATCAGGACCTCACAAAGTAGCTGGTAGTTGGACTTTGTTTGACTGTGCTGTCGATTTAGGAAGTTTCGTACCTCAGGACTGGACGTGGCTCTAAGGAGGTATAACCTGTCTCTGTCAGTCACATGAGGTCTCATTTCCAGATGAAACTCGATATCTTGCAGGTAGGCCTGGATGTCGTGGCCCTCTGTGGAGTTC
>NW_015540934.1:130508-132665 GCF_001515605.1 Sinocyclocheilus anshuiensis
ATTTTTTATATTTTTTTACTAGTGGGTGCAGGACACTATAGTTCATTTATGTAAGTGAGGATAGCAAAATAAAGTAAACTGTGACAAATCATACCCAAAAATTCTTCATACAGTGGACTACCAGTAAAATTGATACAAATTTGGGTCCAAAAATTATTCAGACCGATTCTGTGAAAAACATTGAAGTTGAGGTTTTCATGAAGCTGGATGACAGCATGCCCAGGAGACTACAGGCTGTCATTAAGGCTAAGGGTTGCCCGACTAAGTATTGATAGTTGTGTAAATACTGTTATACTAACAGCTGTCTGAAATATTTTGGTTGATTGTAATCTATTACATACCGTTCTATCAAAATTATCTAACATTATCAAGATGAATTTGTTCTGACACAGTTTATTTCTGAGTTATTGTCATATTTTATTACCATTTTCTAAACTATAGCGAATAAACTGTGATAATGTGAGAAATGTTGAAGGTGTCTGAATAAATTTTGGTTTGACTGTATCTATTTGATAAATGAAGTTAACCAACTAACATTATACATACCCTTTTGGTTTCTGTACCCAATATTTAAAAAATGTACAAATGCAATAAAATATTGGTATCGGAACTCGGTATCGGCAAGTACCAAAAATAAAAGTATCGGTATCGGGCGAGTATTGGAAAAAGTGGTATCAGTGCATCCCTAGTGTAAATAACAGTGTAAGCTATAGCCCTCAAACTGGCTCCTACGGCTCTGGTCCTGTGACAAGTGTATATAACATTGGTTCTGAATCTGATGTTAGAAGGCAAAATCCAGGCTCTCTGATATCTTCAGGTGGCAGTTTTGTTTCTGGTTCTCTAGCCACTGCATTGAGTACAAGTGTGAGAAGTAAGACTGTACCCAAGCCAGCACAGTTTAACTATCAAACTTTAGTGCAGACTAGTAATGAGTCTGTGGCCTCTAATAGCCAGCAACCAGTGCAGACTGGCTCTCAGTCCAGTGGTCAACTGTTAGCTAATGCCCAGTCCTTTGTCAAGCCCCAGAGAAGTAGACTTCAAGTTGGTTCCAAGCTATTTTCTGGTGGCAGGCCCATCATGAGTTCAAGTCTTGGCCAGCAGTCAGCACAAGCCAGCTACCAAACTGTGTCCCAGCCTAGTGGACAACCAGGACAGGCTGGCTACTTTCGAAGATTTTTATTGGTTAAAATATGAATTGTTCGAGTGTAATCATTTATGACTATAACCATTTATATATCCAGTTACTGTTAGGAAGGCCTTGATAGGTGACCTAAATTGAAACTGGATGGTGTAGGCAAAAATACATTGCATGCAATGGTCTGTGGTTATTGTAGTCGGGACCTAAAAGGACAGCAGCAATGAAGCAGATATAGTATAGGAAAGTGCGCAAGTCCTACGGATGCCGCTTTGAGAAAGAAAAAGGTGTAAGGAGGCTCAAAGGACTGCACGGGTAGGCAAAAATCCCTGCTGGGCGCTGATTTTTTTACTGAGTTGAGGGAGATTAATCAGTGAAAGAGCGAGAGCACTGTAGGTCAATCGAAGAAGAGTGTAGTGTTTTGTTGTATGAGACTGAAACTGTGTCTGTGTCCGTATGCATGTCCGTATAAGTCATGGTGAATGTATGAAAAAATAAATAAATTCCGTATTGGGTGGGTACGAGCTGCGCCCCCTCCTGACAGAGTGAGGACTCGGCTCTTGCCACACCCGAGAGGGATGAATGAATGATGATCCCTCTAGATAAAGGGAAAAAGAATGAAAGAATGAGCCCTGTCTGGATAAAGGGAGTAGAAGTGTGAATGTGTTTAGGAAAATAGTATCAATAAAAATTGAATCAAGATCTTTTATAGGCTTTTGCATTTTGATGTCTGTGTGAAAGAGAAGGAGAAAATTTTCAGAGATCAGTGCAGTAGAAGTGAGATCAAGGTACTAAGTTAAATAAGGATATTTAAAAATAATTATAAGTGCGGGCCAAATAAAAAAAAAGAAGTAAAGATAAATAAGAAATTATTATTAGAAATGTATACATACTGAGTGATTGTAAAATAGAGACTATCAATTCATACAAAAAGAGTAAATGCATCAGACAGAATAAAAAACAAAATTCAAAGATGCATGTCACAGAATAAAGACTAAAATTAGGAGAAATTGGTTAAAATA
>NW_015540934.1:132767-134086 GCF_001515605.1 Sinocyclocheilus anshuiensis
TTTTCAGAGATCAGTGCAGTAGAAGTGAGATCAAGGCAGTAAGTTAAATAAGTATATTAAAAATAATTATAAGTGCGGAAAAAAATAACAAAGAGAAGTAAAGATAAATAAATAATTATTTTTAGAAAAGATTACATACTGAGTGATTGTAAAATAGAGTTGAGACTATCAATTCATACAAAAAAGGGTAAATGCATCAGACAGAATAAAGACTAAAATTAGGAGAAATTGGTTAAAATAATTAAAATAGAAAAAAATTGGATTGTAATATTATAGGAAAAACTATGGCAGCCACTCCAGTGGAAATATTAGGATTAAAATATCCACTGTGTAAAGAGTTAATAAACAAAATCTCAAACAAATGGAAGAAGAGCACAACAAATAAGAGGACACATTAAAAAGTATAAAACAGGCCAGAATAATACTAAAGGAGGCAGACAAAAAGACGAAGAAAAAAGAAAAATTATTCTCTGAGCCACCCCCCTATTTGCCCACAGAGGGAGAGTTCCCAATCCTCAAGGGAACAGTAGAAGTAACAGGAGAACTGGAAATGGAAGGACAGTAGAGTTGGAAGAAAAAAAGGAACCAGCTGTAAAAACATAGAGGCAAGAGAGAAAAGAAAGTGAAGGATATTTACAGATGGATTGTTATAGACAGGCACGCATAGCGTTAGAAAAGATGAAAACAAACCAAGATAGAACAAAATTTGAGGACGTGTTAGAAGGAATAGAAGAGAAAATTAAAGAATCAGGAAAAAAAGATACACAAGAGGTAAAAAAATTGGAAAGAGGGAGAAGTAAGTTGTTCGACAGTACTGAGGATGTGAGTGAAGGTGAGGAGTTATTTGATAGTGGAAAATGGGAACAGGGCAGAAAAAAAAAAACCTCAGACCACTGGCTGCACAACTCCCAATTTTAATCAAGGGTGCGCAGGGACAGTATGTCCCCTGGGCCTCACAGGACCTCGAGGGGCTGGTCACTCGTCTCCCAGATATTCATGAGGGGGCTGGAAAATGGATTCGAGTATTTGAAGAAGAAACTATGGGCAAACTTTTGGCTGTGGGGGACATTAAAGCTTTGCTGGCTAAAATAGTAGGAGGGGCAAAGATGGATGAAATTCTTCAAACAACTACTCAGGACAGAGCAATGAACTCTCATAATATGGATGGAATTATTTTTGATGCATTCTGTCCAGCAGTGTGGCAGGCACTGTGTGCAGAGTAAAAGGACAAAGAAAATCCAACCACATATGTACAGAGACAGCTGAAAAGGTGGAAACAAGAGACTGAAGGGAATCCAGAAGGAGACCCATTAATGGCA
>NW_015540934.1:134168-136539 GCF_001515605.1 Sinocyclocheilus anshuiensis
ATGCTTCCAAAAAGACTAGCAATAATCAAATGTCAGGCACACAAGAAGGGAAATGATTATGTCATTAAGGGAAACAATGCAGCAGATTTAGAAGCTAAAAAAGCTTCAGGGTGTCAAGTAGCAGTATTAGCACCTGTAGTACTTATCATACCTCAACCTCAATTAGAGGATATAATTCGAATTCAAAAACAAGCAGGCCCCTATGAGCAATCAATGTGGCACCAAAGGGGAGCTAAAAAAGACTCACAAGAGGTCTGGCGTACAGATGAAGGAAACATGGTTGCACCTACTTCACTTTTGAATAATCTTATTGCAGATGCGCATGGTTTTGACCATTGCGCAAGGGGGGAAGTGATAAGGAAAATTAAACAACAAGGATATTGGTCTCCTTATTTATATGCAATGGTGGATGAATTTTTGTCCACATGTGAAGTTTGTGCCAAATACAATGTGAGGAAAGGGATAGCGACACCAATAGGCCATATACCAGTACCAGAAGGGCCCTTTAAGCATTTGGTAATGGACTATGTGGATATGATAAAGCGAGTACAAGGAAAGAGATACATGCTTGTGATCATAGACAGATTTAGCAGGTGGGTGGAGGCAGTACCATCAGCAGATCTGGGAGCAGGAACAGTAATTAAATTTCTAACAAGAGAAGTAATTCCTAGATTTGGAATACCATCAGAAATAAGTTAAGATAATGGGTCGGCATTCATACAAAAAGCTGTAAAACCAGTATTGCAACAATTAAGAAAAAAACAGGCACAAGGGTGCTCGAAAGGGTTAATGGAACTATCAAGGCCAAAATTAACAAAATATGTGAAAGTACTAAACTTAATTGGATTGATGCATTGAAGAAATGAACTGCCATACATAAAGTTATCTATTTACAGGAAAAAAAGAAAAGAGCCCAGAGAGGAAACAGAGACTGCATGTCCAGTGTTCCGGGTGACCAAGTATATCTGAGGGTATTCAGGAGAAAATTGAATGAGCCTAGGAGAGAGGGACCCTACAAAGTGGTGAGAGCTACTCCAACAGCAGTCCAAGTGGAGGGAAGCACAACCTGGTATCATCTAAACCACTGTACTAGAGTTCCCACGGAAAAGACGGAAAGGAAAGAAAACAGACAAGCAGACAATGCAGGAGAAAGTAACGAGGAGAAACCAGAGACACAAGATGAAGTGCAAAAGGACGAGAGCACAAAAAAAGATTCACAAGGAGCTCCCTTCCTCCTGTCAGACGAACAGGAGAGGAAAGAGAATAAGTCTGATAACATATCTGAAGACCATCCTATGCCTAATGCACCTAATATGCAGAAAGGAACCATTCTATGTATGGAAAATGCCTTAAAGTCAAAACTGTATAAAAAGAGAGGCAGAGAAACATTCTGGAGATTTCTCTGCAGAGAACGTCTCCACTTTATTCTTGATGTAATAAAGTGTATCTTCTGGCATCAAAACCCAAGACTGAGTGTGGTTCCTCAGATTAACGGCAGACGACACTACACTACCAGGCTCCATCACAAACCAGCAGCCTACAGTCCGCACAAGCCAGCTACCAATCTGTGTCCCAACCCAGTGTCCTGCAGTCCGCTCAAGCCAGCTACCAGTCCATGCAACAGCCTAGTGGCCAAAAACCAGGACTGACCCGATACCAGCCTGTCTCTCAGCCCAGTGTCCTGCAGTCAGCCCAAACACGCTACCAGTTTGTGCCCCAGCCTGGTGGCCAAAAGCCAGGACGGATCCAATACCAGCCCATCTCACAGCCTAGTGGATTGCAGTCAGCTCAAGCCAGCTACCAGTCTATGCAACCACCTAGTGGCCAAAAACCAGGACTGACCCGATACCAACCTGTCTCCCAACCCAGTGGCCTGCAGTCAGCACAAGCCAGCTACCAGTCAGTGCAAGCTCACTACGAGTCTGTGTCCCAGCCCAGTGGCCAATCTGTGTCTCTTCAGCCTGGATTCCAGCTGTCTTCTATGCCAGAGCAGTCAAGTTATGCGTCTCTTTCCAGTTTTGGTTCCCAACCCCTAGCGCAACCCAGTAATGTACAACTTGCTTCAAGCTATGAGTTCAATCCAGTAGCCTGCAGTCAGCACAAACCAGCTACCAATCTGTGCAACAGCCTAGTGGCCAAAAACCAGGACTGACCCGATACTAGCCTATCTCACAGTCCAGTGGCCTGCAGTCAGCACAAACCAGCTACCAGTCTATGCAACAGCCTAGTGGCGAAAAACCAGGACTGACCCGATACCAGCCTGTCTCTCAGCCCAGTGGCCTGCAGTCAGCACAAGCTCACTACCAGTCTGTGCCACAAACTAGTGGCCTGCAGTCCGCATAAACCAGCTACCAGTCTATGCAGCAGACTA
>NW_015540934.1:136916-141446 GCF_001515605.1 Sinocyclocheilus anshuiensis
GCACAAACCAGCTACCAGTCTATGCAACAGCCTACTGGCCAAAAACTAGGACTGACCCGATACCAGCTGGTCTCTCAACCCAGCAGCCTGCAGTCAGCACAAGCCAGCTACCAATCTGTGTCCCAACCCAGTGGCCCACAGTCCGCACAAACCAAGTACCAGGCTCTTCCCCATCTCAGTCAACTGCAGTCTGCACAAACCAGCTACCAGTCTATGCCCCAACCTAGTGGCCTGCAGTCAGCACAAACCAGCTACCAGTCTATGCAACAGCCTAGTGGCCAAAAACCAGGACTGACCCGATACCAGCCTGTCTCTCAACCCAGTGGCCTGCAGACATCACAAGCTCACTACCAGTCTATGCAACAGCCTAGTGGCCAAAAACCAGGACTGACCCGATACCAGCCTGTCTCTCAACCCAGTGGCCTGCAGACATCACAAGTTCACTACCAGTCTATGCAACAGCCTAGTGGCCAAAAACCAGGACTGACCCGATACCAGCCTGTCTCTCAATCCAGTAGCCTGCAGTCAGCACAAACCAGCTACCAATCTGTGCAACAGCCTAGTGGCCAAAAACCAGGACTGACCCGATACCAGCCTGTCTCTCAATCCAGTAGCCTGCAGTCAGCACAAACCAGCTACCAATCTGTGCAACAGCCTAGTGGCCAAAAACCAGGACTGACCCGATACCAGCCGGTCTCTCAACCCAGTGGCCTGCATTCAGCAAAAAATCAACTACCAGTCAGCACAAGCTCACTACCAGTCTGTGCCACAAACTAGTGGCCTGCAGTCCGCATAAACCAGCTACCAGTCTATGCAACAGTCTAGTGGCCAAAAACGAGGACTGACCCGATACCAGCCTGTCTCTCAACACAGCAGCCTGCAGTCAGCACAAGCCAGCTACCAATCTGTGTCCCAACCTAGTGGCCTGCAGTCAGCACAAACCAGCTACCAGTCTTTGCCCCAACCTAGTGGCCTGCAGTCAGCACAAGCCAGCTACCAGTCTATGCAACAGACTAGTGGCCAAAAATCAGGACTGACCCGATACCAGCCTGTCTCTCAACCCAGCAGCCTGCAGTCAGCACAAGCCAGCTACCAATCTGTGTCCCAACCCAGTGGCCCACAGTCCGCACAAACCAAGTACCAGGCTCTTCCCCATCTCAGTCAACTGCAGTCTGCACAAACCAGCTACCAGTCTATGCAACAGCCTAGTGGCCGAAAACCAGGACTGACCCGATACCAGCCTGTCTCTCAAGGACTGAACCGATACCAGCCTGTCTCTCAACCTAGCAGCCTGCAGTCGGCACAAGCCAGCTACCAATCGGTGTCCCAACCTAGTGGCCCAAAGTCAGCACAAACCAGCTACCAGTCTGTGCCCTTACCTAGTGGCCTGCAGTCAGCACAAGCCAGATACCAGGCTCTGTCCCATCTCAGTCGATTGCAGTCAGCACAAACCAGCTACCAGTCATTGCCCCAACCTAGTGGCCTGCAGTCAGCACAAACCAGCTACCAGTCATTGCCCCAACCTAGTGGCCTGCAGTCAGCACAAACCAGCTACCAGTCTATGCAACAGCCTAGTGGCCAAAAACCAGGACTGACCCGATACCAGCCTGTGTCTCAACCCAGTGGCCCACAGTCAGCACAAACCAGGTACCAGGCTCTATCCCATCTCAGTCGATTGCAGTCAGCACAAACCAGCTACCAGTCTATGCAACAGCCTACTGGCCAAAAACTAGGACTGACCCGATACCAGCTGGTCTCTCAACCCAGCAGCCTGCAGTCAGCACAAGCCAGCTACCAATCTGTGTCCCAACCCAGTGGCCCACAGTCCGCACAAGCCAGCTACCAGTCCATGCAACAGCCTAGTGGCCAAAAACCAGGACTGACCCGATACCAGCCTGTCTCTCAACCCAGTGGCTTGCAGACATCACAAGCTCACTACCAGTCTATGCAACAGCCTAGTGGCCAAAAACCAGGACTGACCCGATACCAGCCGGTCTCTCAACCCAGTGGCCTGCATTCAGCAAAAAATCAACTACCAGTCAGCACAAGCTCACTACCAGTCTGTGCCACAAACTAGTGGCCTGCGGTCTGCACAAACCATCTACCAGTCTATGCAACAGCCTAGCGGCCAAAAACTAGGACTGACCCGATACCAGCCGGTCTCTCAACCCAGTGGCCTGTAGTCAGCACAAATCAACTACCAGTCAGCACAAGCTCACTACCAGTCTGTGCCACAAACTAGTGGCCTGCAGTCATCACAAACCAACTACCAGTCTGTGTCCCAGCCCAGTGGCCAATCTGTGTCTCTTCAGCCTGGATTCCAGCTCCCTTCTATGCCAGAGCAGTCAAGTTATGTGTCTCTTTCCAGTTTTGGTTCCCAACCCCTAGAGCAACCCAGTAATGTACAACTTGCTTCAAGCTATGAGTATGTGTTGCAGCCGGACCTTCAGGATACAGCACCACTGCGCTCTCAGACTACTCAAAATAAACGCTTCTCACCAGGCATGTTGAGGCTGGTGCAGCAAGTGAAGTCATAGAAGTCATGAATTTTTTTTTTTAAACAATAAATATCACATTAACAAACTTGTTGTTTGTGTTTGCTGGGTTCTTTTTCGGTTCTCTAAATCAGTAAGGGCTTTAGTGTGGTCTACTGATGTAGTAATATTTAATGTTAGGTGTATGATGTCTTCTAGGAAAAGGGGGGAGGTGGGGAAGAAACACTTGTCTACTGGTAGTTCAATATCTTTGACTTGTAGAATTCTGTTGTTGGCACATTTGCATTATCTTTGGTTTTCTTTGTTTGGTGTTCTCTCTGTGGTTATGTAATCAGTTTCAAAGTTTAAATTATTTTAAGAGCTCTTACTTTGTACTGATTACAACCGCTTGGGTCAAGGCGTGATCGCAGGCTGGTTATGCAAAAATCATGGGTAACTAGTTTCTGTGTCCTCTACAGGTTGATTGTACATTGACCTCACTAGTGGATGTTTCTCCAGTTGTCATAGTGTGCATATAAATCCTAAAAAGTCCTTTCAGCTGCTGTTATTTCCGTTAAATATCTTAACAGGTAAATGTTCTTACAAAGTCAAACAGCATTTTTAATGACGTTTGAACAAATGGGATGAGTCCCTGAACCGAGAGGGCTGTCAATTTCAAAAGTTACAGTAAGTATCTTGTGTAGCCACAGGCTGCTTTAAGCACTACAGTGCATCACATCCTCATGGACATGGAGATTTGCCAGTTCTCGCTGTGAGCTATTACCCCACTTTTCCACCAAGGCACTTGCAAGTTCTCAAACGCGTCTGGGGACACATGGTTTGCCATTGCAAGAAATAATTTTGTGCTTAAATATTATCAAAATTCGAATTTAAAATGCATAATTTCAGTTAGGGTGAAGAAAAGCTTTTGGCTTCTTTCCTGAGGCCACAAGAGGGCGCATCGAGCAAAATATTACTAATGCACGTTTATTTAAATCAAGAAAAAATGACTATCTGGGAAAAAAAAGTGCATGTTTATAATGTTTATAAACCAATTATAATTCATTAAGTTGCTTAAACAACTATAAACAAAACAGCATCATGTATGTATGCATAGTTTAATATAAAAGCCGAAAGCCAATCACACAGAATACATTTTTCATTTAAAAACACAAGTTGCAGTGGGATGGGGAAAACCCCCTGCCATAAGTCTCGAGATATGTTTTTTCACAGTTGAACCTGCATTAATTTTACATGGCCTTCTAAACATGCCGCTATTTTGTGTGAGTCGCGAGTAAAACAGCATCATGTATGTATTCATAGTTTAATATAAAAGCCGAAAGCCAATCACACAGAATACATTTTTCATTTAAAAACACAAGTTGCAGTGGGATGGGGAAAAACCCCTGCCATAAGTCTCGAGATATGTTTTTTCACAGTTGAACCTGCATTAATTTTACATGGCCTTCTAAACATGCCGCTATTTTGTGTGAGTCGCGAGTGCAACGGTGAAAGATGTCCCTCTAGAAAATGACACAGAATAGCGTACGCTGCTTGCTATCAGCGCATATTCTCCAAAATAGCGCTACAGTGATGCGGAGAGACACAGAGTAGATGAATGCTCTCATGCTTGGTGGTTCGAAAAACGCATTATTTTTCACATAATTTACATTATTAAAATACCTTTCTCCCCATCCTGGCACAAACGGCTCGATTAGTTCCGGATTTGATGAAGGTCCGCCTTCCGAAAAAAACAAAATGAGTTGTGATTGTTTAGCTGTCCCAGTGCGTTGTGATTGGCGAACAGCTTAAACGGTGTTTCAGTACTGCCACGCCCCTTGCTCCGTCTTTCAACAAAAGCTTTTTGGCGAATCCGGCAGGCACTTTACTCCCTCATGTTGTGGAAGCTGTCCTCAGTAAAATGCACAGCACACAAATTGGGGTTATAATGCTCAGGGACAGAGTTAAAAAATAAATCGCAACCACTGTTTCCTGCCATCATTCGCTTTCGGAAGCCCAAATAAAGACGTTTGGGCACGGAGGTGAAAAAAACAGC
>NW_015540934.1:142333-145315 GCF_001515605.1 Sinocyclocheilus anshuiensis
AAAATGCGCAGCACACAATAGCAAATTGGGGTTATAATGCTCAGGGACAGAGTTAAAAAATAAATCGCAACCACTGTTTCCTGCCATCATTCGCTTTCGGAAGCCCAAATAAAGACGTTTGGGCACGGAGGTGAAAAAAACAGACACCCCTTTAAAGGAACACACCACTATTTTTGAAAATAGGCTCATTTTCCAACTCCTCTAGAGTTAAACACGAAGCAAACAAAAGGAACTTTGCTGCTGTACCATGGGTGCAGATAACCTGACGAAGGAAAGTAAGGATATGAGAGAGAAGCTGTTAATAGAACATCCATACATAAGGGAAATAAAGAGAGCTACAAATATCCCATTAGATGTTCCGTTTTCATTTCCGGAGCTAAAGCGAGCATTGAAAAACACTAAGGCTTCAACTCCAGGACAAGACGAAATTAGCTATGTTATGTTAAAAAAGTTAAGTGATGAATCATTGAGTATAATTCTGGAATTTTATAACAGGGTATGGGAGGAAGGGGTTTTACCCCAGGGTTGGAAAGAAGCGTTAATTATCCCTATTAAGAAACCGGGTAAAGATCCAAGTAATCCTCTAAACTATAGACCAATAGCATTAACTTCACATTTATGTAAATTAATGGAAAAAATGATTACTGACCGGTTGATGTATAATATGGAGAAGAATAACTTTTTCTCTCCATATCAAAGTGGTTTTAGACGTGGAAGAGGAACAATGGATTCAATTATCAAATTAGAATCAGATATTAGGAAAGCTTTGATCAATAAAGAAACAATAATAGCAGTTTTCTTTGATGTTGAGAAAGCTTATGATATGTTATGGAAAGAGGGTTTGCTAATTAAATTAGATCAAATAGGAATAGGTGGAAGAATATATAATTGGATTAAAGAGTTTTTAATTGAAAGAAATATTAAAGTAAAGGTTGGAGATTATATTTCAAGGGAGGGAAGTATTGAGAATGGCACTCCGCAAGGAAGTGTCATAAGTCCTTTGTTATTTATAATTATGATTAATGATGTTTTTGCAACAATAGGGGAAAATATAAATAAATCTTTGTTTGCAGATGATGGAGCTTTGTGGCTTAGAGGTAGGAATGTTGAGTATATTGTTAATAAAATGCAAACAGTTTTAATAAATGTTGAAAAATGGTCTTATAAATGGGGTTTTACATTTTCTGTAGATAAAACTAAATATATTTATTCTTTATTCTTTACAAATAAAAGGAGAAGTATAGATTTAAAGTTGAAATTATATAATAAAGAGTTAGAACAAGTTAAAGTGATACGATTTTTAGGTATGTGGTTTGATGCAGAGGTTACATGGAATAATCACATAAGTAAGATGGAGGGAAAATGTAATGAGGTGTATTTCTGGACGTGAGTGGGGAGCTGACAGATTGGCATTAAAAATCATTTATTCAACAATGATTAGAGCAATATTAGACTATGGATGTATGGTATATGGTTCAGCTGCTAAGTCGCAGTTAGAAAAATTAGAAAGAATACAATCACAAGCTTTGAGAATTTGTTGTGGAGCTTGTCCTTCCTCCCCAGTTCCAGCGTTACAGGTGGAGATGGGGGAAATGCCAGCTCATCTAAGAAGGAAACAATTTATTTTGACGTATTGGGCAAGCTTAAAAGGTCAACAGGATAATCATTCAATAAAAGGATTACTTTTGTTATTCCTATTCTCTGGGCTGAGAGGGACTTGGGCGCTGAACACGCAGCAACATCGAAAGCTCGAGTTCTGATAGGTCTGGGAAAAGGGAATTCAAGTCTCTGGTCCATTGCTTCAGTAGATGGCGGTAATGCTCAATTGGTGATTGCGAGCCGCCAATAAAAAAAACGAATAATAAGAAGAAGAACTAAACCCCTGCATGTGCCTAAAAAGAACTCGTCTTTTATTATGAAATGCGTTTCTGCGCGTGCATTCGGCTGTGTTGTTCACGTGTGCTGTTTAGATATCCGAATAATTGCATTTTGACCGTGTCCGCACACATTATATTTGTCTGGTATATTTGGGCTTATCAGGTCAATTTGTCAAAACGTACAGTTTTCACACACAGTTGCTTGCTGGCTAAAAGCCTAATAAATTAGTAATATAACTGTTGCTATGGACGAATCTAACCGAGTCTCTTCACATTTGGACGAGCCAGCAAACAGTCGGCTGTTTCTCGTTACAAGTAAAACCATAACAGAAGAGATCATACGGGAGCATTTCGCAGCTTTCGGGGAGATTCAGGACATTTGGGTGGTGAAAGACAAGCAGACGAAAGAGTCGAAAGGAGTGTCGTTTGTGAAATTCGCCAAATCGTCGCAAGCCTGCACTGCGATGGAGGAGATGCACGGCAGATGCCTGGCCGAAGGAGCCAAACCCATCAAGGTATTTTAATGCAACACCCGATTCAGTCACAATTACACTCTCATCAGCTCTCAGTGCTGGGTGTACGTTAAGCGTTTGGTGCTCGTCTAGGTCTTCATCGCTCAGTCCAGATCTTCTGGCAGCCACCGAGATGTGGAGGATGAGGAGCTCACCAGAATCTTTGTCATGATCCCGAGATCCTTCTCTGAGGAGGACTTAAAAGAAACATTTAAGGTATTTCTGATGGAAAAGCAAACGTCAAATGTTTCCCCAAAATTAAAAAGGAAATACATTTTGTAAAGGTGTATGTAAAATGTATTTCTAGGACCAAAATATGATGTCCCCCTCCCCAACAATAACAGTAATATATGGCTTATATAAGTGAAGACAATTTGGATGCGGCACACTTGAGGCATTTTCTGATGGACAATTGGGCGTATGTATGAAAACACGACAAATTTTACCCCCAAATTAAAAGAAATAAAACGAGAAAATGTATTAGCATAAAGATGTATTGGTAATAGTACAATAATCATTTGTAACAGCCCTCTACGAACACCTTGGCAATTGAATCGCCATTGGCTAGTACATTTTTTAGTTTACTCGCCAGA
>NW_015540934.1:145577-153294 GCF_001515605.1 Sinocyclocheilus anshuiensis
CGGACCTTTGAGTCTCGTTCAGCAAAATGAACGAATCTTTTTTCGAGTCATTTCGTTAATTTTAGCAAAATATAATGAAAGTGTTACGTTTTATTTCCCTAACACGTCTACTACTTATGCAAACGTTGCTCACACTACAAACAATACAAAACTGCTATAAGAGACAGAAAAGATTAATTCATTGTTTACCTGGGTCTTCAGCGAATCGTTCAAAAACGACCCAACACTAGTCAGAGAGTGTTCGGCGAGTGAAAATATATCTGACCTAAACTTACCTCCAACTCACTTAACCTCCAACTCACACACTGGCGAGTAAAATCTGAGAATTTATTAGCAGTTGGCTAATATTAGACATCATTTAGTCGCCCAGAGTGAAGATTTAGTCGCATATGCGAGTGATTTACTCGCAATGTAGAGGGTTGGGTAATATAAATAAATTGGCTCGTTTAGAAGAGAAAATGTGAATGTTGAGGTAGTGGAGCTCACAGGACTTTCACCAAACTTACTGAGGAAGATTTTTATTTCTAACTTGTAGATATTTTCTGAAGGACAGTTTGAAGAACACCCCAAAATGAATTATATTTTTTTAGCACCAATTTTAGTAATTAGTGATTGGGGAGGCAGTTTGATTAATTGTCATGAAATAATGCATGGGCCTAAAAACAAACAGGTTAAGCAAAACCTAATTTATTATTTAGTCTTTCATTTGATTTTTCGGTGAACTCAGACCGTGATATTTTTTGTCAGTTTTTTCCTCTCTCTTTGCTGTCTCTTCCACAGGTGTATGGGGATATAGAGTACGCTATTATTATAAGGAATAAGACCACGGGTGAAAGCAAAGGTCTGGGTTACGTGAGATTCCACAAACCTTCGCAAGCCGCCAAAGCCATAGAAAACTGTGACAAGAGTAAGTCTGTCGTTTTCCCTACTTGATGACTTTCTTTCAGATGCATTTGTAAGTTGTCCGTCTCTTGCAGCGTTCAGAGCTATTTTAGCTGAGCCCAGAACCAAAAATGCGTCAACAGACAACGACTATTTCAGCAACCCCAGATCGGAGCACTCTGGAAACGATCCAGGCTCCAACTCGTACACGTTTGGTGAGTATCTAGTCACTTCAGGTTTGGTTTCCGCCCATGCTTTTGTGTGGAAATGGCAGTGCCGTTTTTGGATGCCTGAGGGTTTAGCTTGATCGGTGCGTGATTTCCTGCAGCACATGAGTCCAGCAGCTACGCCTCGGGGGACACGTGGAGCTCTGACGTCATCACGCGGTGCCTGCTGGTGTCGTCCCGGGTCGCGGTCACGCAGGAGCAGATCTGCGGTCTGTTTGACCTGATCCCGGGGATTGATTTCTGTGAGATGCAGAGAGATCAGTACGGCTTCAGCAAAGGTTATATATACCACCCACTGCTCTACAATGTTTTCTCTACGCACGACCTTACTAAGGTTTTTTTCCCAAAAATTACAATTTTATCATAGTTAATTCACCATGAAATATAATATAAGTAGTCCATACGACGTGTGGATTATACACTACCATTAAAAATGTTGGGGTCAGTTTTGTTTAAAATAAATTAATACTTTTACTCAGCAAGGGATGCATTATATTGATAAAAACAATAAAGACTTTTACAATCTTTCAAAATATTTCTGATTCAAATTAATGCTTCTTTTGAACTTTCTAAGCAGTTCTCATTGGCAAAAGAATTCGCATTGGCCAGTAAATCTTTTTATTTTATTCATCAGACTTTTTTATAGTTATATTTATTTTTATATCATATATTTTAACCCTTGTGCTGTGCTGAAAAACCTTTACCTAATTTGGTGTTCCCTGCATTTTGAAAAATTGCTTGTAAATAAAATGCAATATTGTCACCAAATCTTGGATTTAATTATTTTATTTATTTATTTATTTGTTGGTTTTGTATTTCTTTTTGGAGCTGATTGGTTGTTGCCCTCATAGATCTAAGCTTATATACCTCAGTTTTTGAGTGAAAAAAACCAACAACTTTATTTGTGGATTTTTTTTGGCAATATTCACTCAAAAACTGAGTTGCATAAGCTTGATTAATGAGGCCTACGATTAATTAGTTCTCAAAATGAATACAAAACCTGTGCTAATTGAAAGAGAAAAAAAAACAAGTTGACGATAAGAAGATTTGGTGATAATATAGGATAATGAAAGATTTACAAGCGATTTTTAAAAGCCTGGTCAGTTTTGCTGATAGAACATTGAATCCAATATTTGGTAATAATATAGCATAACGAGACATTTACAAGCAATGTTTTGTAGGCTGGTCATTTTTGACAAGGGACAAAAAAGTATAAAAATTATCTAAATTTTGGGGGGAATTTGTTATACCCTCTGTGAGCAAATTCAGTAGATTTTTGTCCAGTGTGATAACATTGACTAGCATTTTCGAGAAAAAGGAAGTTGCCTTTGTGTCAAAAAGACTGGAACACAACATGAGGCTCAAGAAGATATTTTACTTCTCGTTTTACTCCGGTTTTCACGCTTTCCCCTACTAGCTGCAGCAGGATGCTTTGTTTTCAGGCGGGACAGTGACGTCACTGCATACCCTCTATAGAGCGACTCGATCCATGCCCTGATTATTAAACACTCTTTGCTGTCAAACACTCATTCAGAGTCTTCAAGCGTAAGCGCTCTAATGCGGTCAGAGGACACAACATGCAGTCAGAATACATCTGCTTTAAACTTATTCTTAGCCTACGACTCAATCACTGGCATCAAGTGAAGTCTGACAATTTATTAGTCAGTGGCTAATGACAGACATGATTTAGTCTCCTGGCACAAAGTTTGCTCACAAATGCGAATGATGTACTCGCAGTACAAATAATCCTGAATAAATGCATCAGCATGTTAGAATGATTTCTGAATCATCACAGGAATAAATTAAAAATATAAAAAATATATTAAAACAGTTATTTTAAATTGTAATAATACATCACAATATTACAGTTTTGACGATTTTTGATCAAATAAATGCAGTCCTGGTGAGCAGAAGAGACTTATTTCAAAAACATTTAAAAATCTTACCAACCACAAACTTTTGAACTTAAATGTATACATTAAATATATATTAAAGTTAGGTTTGTTCCTCAAACAAAGCCATCATATGACTTCAGAATGCTTTCACAGATGGAAGGGAGTCATGAGAGTTTTTAGCGACATAATGGAAAGGGTAAATGAGTAAAAGTGTCCTTTATCTCACAGTATGTGTGTGCTCTACAGGTCAGGTGGTGGTGCGGTATAATAACCTGGGCTCAGCGGTTTATGCTAAAGAGAAGCTGAATGGGTTTAAGTATCCGCCTGGTAACCGTCTCTCTGTAACTTACATAAACGATGGAGAGGACAGGACGAGGTAGAGTCCACTTTACATTCAACTCAAAAGTACATACATGCTGCTTCATTAAAAATGCATTTTGATTCCACAGATCCTCGTTAGCATTCACTTATTATAATTAGCTTGATGAATTCATTATTGCTTAAAGGGATAGTTCATCCAAAAATGAAAATTCTGTCATCATTTACGCAGCTTCAAGTTGTTCCAAACCGGTATGAGTTTCTGAACATAAAAGAAGATATTTTGAAGAAACGGTTGATGGTAGCCATTGACTTCCATAGTATTTTTTTCCCCTCCATACTATGGAAGTCAATGGATACAACTGTTTCTTCAAAATATCTTCTTTTATGTTCAGCAGATGAAAGTGACAGTGAAAAGTGACATGTGGCCAAGTATGGTGACCCATACTCGGAATTAGTGCTCTGCATTTAACCCATCCAAAGTGCACACACACAGCAGTGAACACACACACACCGTGAACACACACCCGGAGCAGTGGGCAGCCATTTATGCTGCTGCGCCCGGGGAGCAGTTGGGGGTTCGGTGCCTTGCTCAAGGGCACCTCAGTCGTGGTATTGAAGGTGGGAGAGAGCGCTGTAAATTCACTCCCCCCACCTACAATCCCTGCCGGTACGAGACTCGAACCCGCAACCTTTGGGTTACGAGTCCGACTCTCTAACCTAGTCTAGTCTAGTCGTGGGGAAGTCGTGAAACTCAGCTAATTAAAGAAACTCATACAGGTTTGGAACAACTTTAGGGTTAGTAAATGATGACAAAATTAAATTTTTGGGTGAACTGTCCCTTTAACCTGCCTCTTCTGTTACATATGGGGCTGTGAGGAATACAGCCAAAAATCCACAGGAAATAGTACACCGTCTAGGTGCCTTTAGGTTACCGTTTTTAACACACTTTCATTTGGGTCAAACTATTATATCGTTAGAGACAGTTTTAGATGCACAATATTAAATATGAAGCTGTAGCGTATCCAAGTGCAGGTTTTATTTGTTGTGTTGTCTGTGTTCAGTCCCATGGGGAAGATGGCAATGCAGCTTGTGGCCGCTCAGATGATGTCTATGGTGTGGAACGGCCCTTCTGGTGCACAGCTAATGAAGACCAGCACGGTGGTGGGTAATGTGTTCGTACACAATTTCTTAAGATTAGTAAATTAGTCTCTAAATTAGTCATTTGTTTAGAAATTCTAATTTTGTGTTCCATGGAAGACAGAAAGTCATACAGTTCTGGAACAAATAAATATTTTCATTATTGGGCAACTATTCCTTTATAAGCCATAGGTATCGCATTACAATTTTTGTACATGCTATTTTAGTTACATGATAATCAGTGATAACTCATATATGCCAAACATACACTACCTTTCAGAAGTTACAAAAACTATCTTTTGCCATCACAGGAATTAATTCCATTTTAAGATCTATTAAAATCACAGTTTTCACAGAAATATTAAGCTGCGCAACTGTTTTCCACATTGATAATAATCAGAAATGTTTCTTGAGCAGCAAATTAGCATATTAGAATGATTTGACTGGAGTAATGATGCTGAAAATTCTGCTTTACACCACAGGAATAAATTACATTTTAAAAATACATTCAAATAGAAAACAGTAACTTTAAATTTGAATACTTTTTCACAATGTTACTGTTTATACTGCATTTTTGATCAGATAAATGCAGTCTTAGTGAGCATAAGAGATTTCTTTAAAAAAAAATGTTTCAATCTAACCGACCACAAACTTTCGAATGGTGGTGCACAGTTTGCTGCTTATTGCTAAAAGATCCTTTTCATTTTACAAAAAATCCATCCATTAGGCTATTACAAAGTGATAGTTCACCCAAAAATGAAAATTATTTATAATTTCATAATTTCCTCATCTGTCCTTTTTTTTTTCTTCCATGGAACACATTTTTTACATATTTTAGCTATTAATATGGTTATTTTTGTGGGGTTTTTGTCCAATAGAATGTGTTCTAGAAAAACCTAATACCACCTGCGAATGTCTAACAATAGCAAGTATCAAATCATGCACTGTCTCTCATTCCACCTCTTTCACTATGTCATGAATCAGTATATTATGGACACTAGCAAGTGCCTTGATCCACTAAATCCTGGGACAGTGATGACTCGGTTTCCTGCAGCATGATAATGTAGTGACACATAAAATAACTTTGTTGCTTTATGCTCCTTCTGGGGTGATATTTGTTTGTCGTGCATCTTTGTTGTTAAAGAGCACAGCGTCATCATGATATACTATGTGCTCGTCCTCCATTTACATTGGCTTGAGAAACATGATGAAAACATGATGTTGTTGGAGATCAGAAGTCATCAAACTGATTGTTGACAGATGTTTATTGTGTCCTGTGTTCCTGTAGGGCTACACAGCGGCCCCTGTACCTCAGAAAGCACGTGTGCAGACAGATGTAGCTCTGCCTCCTCTGAAGAAACTGGTGGCGTCTGACAGCATGGTGAAGGAGAGGCTCTTTGTCATCTTCAACCCCTCGCCTCTGCCTGTGGATGTGCTGGAGGACGTGTTCTGGTGTGTGTGTCTTCATGATTGATTTACACACTGCCTCTGACAGTGTTGGACCGATGTAGTGTACTGTGTCTGAGTGAATGTGTATATTTTCCTTAAGTTTTATTCCGAAATGACATGAACATACATATACACACACACACGGTCAAATGTTTGGCAGAATGATGCTTTTTTTTTTATGTTTCAATGTAATTTTTTAAGTGTTAATGTCTCTTAATGTGCACCAAGGCTGCACATAAGTAAAATAAGTAAAAAAAAAACTGTATGTGAAATATTATAACCATTTAAACGAACAGTTTTCTATTTTAATATATATTGTAAAATGTAATTTATTCCTGTGATCAAAGCTGAATTTTCAGCATCATTACTCCAGTCTTCAGTGTCACATGATCCTTCAGAAATCAGTCTAATATGCTGATTTGATGCTCAAGAAACAATTATTTCTTATTATTATCAGTGCTGAAAACAGTTGTGCTGCTTCAAATTTTTAGTGGAAATTGTGATACATTTTCAGGATTATTTGATGAATAGAAAGTTCAAAAGAACATAATTTATTTGAAATGGAAATCTTTTGTAACATTATAAATGTTGTCATGTTTGATAATAATGCGACCTTGCAGAATAAAACTCTCTTTCTTTCTTTCTTTTTCTCTTTCTTTCTTTCCTTAAAGGGTTAGTTCACCCAAAAATGAAAATTAGCCCATAAATTACTCACCCTCAAGTCATCCTAGGTGTATATGACTTTCTTCTTTCAGACGAATCCAGTTGGAGTTATATTAAAAATGTTCTTTGATCTTTCAAGCTGTTTAATGCCACTCAGTGGGTCTTGCATGCATCAGTCCAAAAGAAGTTAAATAAAAAGCGCCCATCCATAATTGCATGCGCAACATCGACCTCATACGTCATCCTCCCGGAACTGCTTCTGTGTACAACTGTTGGCACAAGCTACATTAAAGTGATTATTACATTTTGAATATGGATATTTTTCTTAAAAAAACGCATCGATTCGCTACAGGAGGCCTTTGTTCACCCCCCGGAGCCGTGTGAGACACTTTTTATTATGGATGGGCACTTTTTATTTAACTTTTGTGCCATTAAACAGCTTGAAAGATCAAAGACCATTTTTAATGTAACTCCGACTGGATTTGTCTGAAAGAAGAAAGTCATATACACCTAGGATGACTTGAGGGTGAGTAATTTATGGGCTAATTTCATTTTTGGGTGAACTAACCCTATAATCTATTGAATGGTAGTATTTCAACCAAAATATTAAGCAGCAAAAACTGTTTTCAACATTGACAATGATTTGGAATTATTTCTGTGACACTGGAGTAATGCCTGCTGAAAATTCAGCTTTGCCATCACTGGAATAAGTTACATTTGAAACATATATATTACATAGATATTAACATAGAAAACCATTTTAAATTGTAATAATTTCACAATTTTACTGTATTGCTGTTTTACTGTATTATCAAATAAATGCAGCCTTGGTGAGCAAAAGAGACTTTAATCAGGAACATTAAAAAAATTATAAATATTCCAAACTGTTGACCAGTTGTGTATTTGAAATTACAGTATGTATGTATCACACTCCTTCCTCATCTCTTAATCTGCAGTAGATTTTTTTAAAGAGTTATATTTGGTAAGTTTGATTCATTTCCTTGAACCAATTGAAAACAATTAATTTGTGTTTACGAACTAATGGTTTAAAATGGTTTACGAACAATTCAGAGTGTGTGTGTGTGTGTGTGTGTGTGTGTGTGTGTGTGTGTGTGTGTGTGCGCGTGTGCGTGTGCGTGAGCG
>NW_015540934.1:154448-159147 GCF_001515605.1 Sinocyclocheilus anshuiensis
AGAAACCTGGGCTTCCATACCACCTCAGCAGTGCCACAAACTGATCACCTCCATGCCATGCCGAATTGAGGCAGTAATTAAAGCAAAAGGAGCCCCTACCAAGTATTGAGTACATGTACAGTAAATTAACATACTTTCCAGAAGGCGAACGATTCACTAAAAATGTTTTTTTTATTGTTATTGTTATTTTTTTTTATCTTATGAAGTATTCTAATTTGTTGAGCTAGTGAATTGGTGGGTTTTTGTTAAATGTGAGCCAAAATCATCACAATTAAAAGAACCAAAGACTTAAACTACTTCAGTCTGTGTGCATTGAATTTATTTAATACACGAGTTTCACAATTTGAGTTGAATTACTGAAATAAATGAACTTTTCCATGACATTCTAATTTATTGAGATGCACCTGTATACATCCACACACACGGTCAAAGTTTGGCAGAATTATGATTTTTTTTGTTTTGTTTATGTTTCAATGTAATTTTTTTAGTGTTGTTAACTTGTTAATGTCTCTTATGTGCACCAAGGCTGCATTTATTCAAACAAAAATACAGTAAAACTGTTGTGAAAATATTGTGAAAACTGTATGTGAAGTATTATAACCATTTAAAAGAACAGTTTTCTATTATAATATATTTAAAAATGTAATTCATTCCTGTGATCAAAGCTGATCGAAGTTTTCAGAGTCACATGATTCTTCAGAAATCATTATAATTTGCTGATTAGCTGCTCAAGAATCATTTATTATCATTATCAATGTTGAAAACAGTTGTGCTGCTTCAATTTTTTTTGTGGAAATTGTGATACATTTACAGGATTACTTGGAAAAATAGGAAGTTCAAAAGAACAGATTTATTTGAAATGGAAACCTTTTGTAAGATTATAAATGTTTTTACTGTCATGTTTGATGATAAAAACTCTATCTTACATTTAAACTCTAACTTACATTAATCTATTGAATGGTAGAATATCACAGCTTCCACCAAAACATTAAGCTTTCGACATTGACAATAATTTGGAATTATTTCTGTGACACTAAAGACTGGAGTAAAGCTGCTAAAAATTCAGCTTTGCATCACTGGAATAAGTTACATTTTAAAATATATATTTCATAGATATTAACAGATAAGTTTTAGATTGTAATAATTTCACATTTGACTGTATTGTTGCTTTTACTGTATTATCAAATAAATGCAGCCTTGGTGAGCATAAGACACTTTTATCGGGAACAATAAAAAAATTATAAATATTCCAAACTGTTGACCAGTAGTATGTTTGAAATTACAGTATGTATGTATCACAATCCTTACTCGTTTCATAAATTGCAGTAGATTTTTTTTTTTAAGAGTTGATAAGTTTGATTCATTTCCTTGAACCAATTGAAAACAATTCATTTGTGTCATTGCCCAAATGGTTTACGAACAGACCTGCTTTTCTGGTGTGTGTGTGTGTGGTGTGTGTGTTTTCTCTAAGCAGTCGTTTCGGTTCCCTGATGGAGGTTTACTTGGTTCCGGGCCGGAATGTGGGATACATAAAGTATGCAGACCGGAAACCTGCTTACGATGCCATAGCACTGCTGCATGGAAAAGTGATTAATGGCATCAAGATGAAGGTCATGCTGGCAGACCCACCGAAAGAGGAATCTCACAAACGCCAGAGAACTTACTGACCTTTGACCTTACCACAGACACAGGTAAGTCAGCTCAATAGGTAAAACAGACTAACTCTTCACATATTTATGAATCCACCACAACATTCTGTTATTTCTGCAACAAATAAAGTCAATCCAGAAACGGGATGAAAATTATGACAGATTTTGTTATACTCCATATAATGTTGTCGTTGAGAGTGAATTTGCTCCAGAATAAGTTAATGACTTGAGACATGATGTACCTTTGACCGCTAAACCGACCGCTTATATACTACCTGGAGAAACAATCATACTTATAAATGTTTTACCATCTTCATCTCTTTTGGACTAATTACATGAAAGGATTTGTTTGTCTTTCTATACCAGTCAGACAACATGTCATTCAAAGCATTCAATGCTTTGAACATCATAATCTGTCCTCTACCATTGATGTGAGATCATAAAATTATTGTGTGGCATTTGAAATCAGTTTTATGTCAGTGTGTAATTTCACTGGCACTAGTGGGAGAAAATGGAATTACACTTGTTCTTTCAGCAGCCTGACAGATTTTAAAAACATTTATGACAGAAATCTATGTTCAGCAAAGGCTACACTTATTTAATCAATAAAACATTATTAGTGAGAATTATCATAACCATTTAAAGTAACTGTGTTCTATTTTAATGTTCTAAAGTGTTATTTATTCCTGTGATGCAAAGCTGAACTTTCAGCAGCCATTAATCCAGTCTTCAGTGATCCTTCAGAAACTATGTAGTCACTTTTCCTCCTTTGCTTTAATGCAAGAAAATGAAGAGTTGATGCTTTATTTGTGTATTTTATCATTCATGTGCTGCCACAGAGACTTACAGGATGTTTGTTTGTAGCCGTCATCCCATAAACTGGCTAAATGAATAGTGTTAAAGATGTACAAACTAAATTGCAAAATCAACACTCACAATTAAAACATAATTATGATCAACAGCAATAGGCTTTTGCCATGATTCTTTAACCGTAACTCACAGTAACTCTGACATGACTCGAAGGGAGTAAATGCACTGAAAAACTTTCGAAGTTAAGACCTAAAATGACCCATCATTCAAAATCATTTTCAGCAGTTCCTCAAGATTTTGGACTTATATAACAGTGACTATGCTGTGTTTGTTCTTACAGAGGTTTAGATGACATGACGCATGACCCCGACATGACAGGACTCGACCTCATAACGACGGACACTGACTGCCGTTTCAGTTCAAAAGAAAGTGTTTTTACTTTCTCTCTTTTTTCTTGCCTGCTGTTAGCCAACTGCCAGCAATTGAGGCACCTTAAGCACTCACTATTTTCAACGTATTTAATTTTATTGACAAATTGTATGGACTTCTTTTGTGTTCCACATTGTCATACAGGTTTGACAAAAGGTTGAGTAAATGATGACAGAATCGTTTCATGTTTGAGTGAACTATCCCATTTAACAGAGGTGACGGACAAAGCTTCAGAAGAGTTTGAGTTCATGCATGGCCTCTGTATGTATCTGATGTGTATGCAAATAAAAAGAGTTTGACAAATGAAGCTGTTTTAAATGGCCTGTTTATTTCTTATTGATAGTTAATTGCTGGTGCTCTGTCAACTTTGAACTGAGAGAATGGTGCAATATCTTATACGGGCCATAAAGTAACAGATCTGCATGAGTAAAAGTACAGGGCTCGTAAGTCAACCTGTTTTATTTCATAATGTGATTCATGTCAGTGGGAAATGCGACGTTCACACAGCGAGGGGATAAATGTGACTTTAAAGTCATTGCAGCAGCATTGCATCTTAATTTCGTAAATGCAGTGTCCCGCAGTGCTCTTCTCTGTCCAGCAGGTAGAGGCATTCTGATGGTTTGATTTTAAAGCTTCAGTAATTAGCTGTCAGGTCATTTTAAAAACAAAAATCAGATCAAATGTGCTGTATTGTCTTGTATTGTTATTACTATTTTGCATTAAAATTGAATAATGATATACAATTAGATTAGCTACTATGCATATATTAAACAACTTTGGCTATTCAGAGTAGCTTATTACAGTACCATATTACTTGTAATGTTTTCACAGACTGCAGTATGAATCTGCATTCTCTGAAGACCTCATTGATGTAATTCATTTGCCAAGATGAACAGTGTACAAGAGAGCTCATTTGCTTTATACAGTAACCACAGTGCAATTCATTTGAGTTTCCATTTATTGACTTTTTGGCTGGACTGCTGAAAATTAACGTGTTGTTACAAAAAAAAAAAAATTGGACACAAAAATAAAACATGGTATTTATTTCTGAAACTATAGCCGCGGGGTCATGTGACCACAATGCACACTGAATATTGCATCCTGTTTCAAATATCTTGCTATTTTTAAAAATGTCACATGGTACATTATGTACAGTATGCACATATGCAGGAAAATAACATTCAGTTCAAGATAGACACAGATATTTATTTTAATCATTTATCAGGGTTCAAATGTGCAATTTCAGGTTCAGGTCTTATTAGACTTTTATAATACTTTAATTCGTTTTTTTACGCAATTAATCCATTTAATAAGCTTTGTTAACTTATTAAAAGATTGTTAAGATCATTATTGTTAAAGGCACAATATGTAATTTTCGCCGCTAGAGGGCGCGTATTCAAAATAAACAAAGAGACAAAGGCGTAGTTTGATGACGCCGTGACTGAGTGTGGAATCATGGGAGTTGTCGTTTCATCCCCACAGCCGATGCAATCCGACGGGACTCGGGCAGAAATCATGTTCATGGATGAGCTAATGATTTATTAACGTAGTAGAATGAAGCAGGGTGAGGCTGAAAGCCATCAAAGCGAACGAGGCCGCTGAAGGAGCGCGACACACGGCTCGAAAGCAGCGGAGCTTTTATTATGCCACAGTCGACCGCTTCCGCTCCGGTTGTGATAAAGAGTGGCATGGTCACCCTGAAATAGGACTGCTGCCCCCACTGGATCCCCCAACATGATTGGACTAGAGTACTGTCAATCTGACGATGCCTGTATGCCACTAGATCAGAGTGCTGTCAATTGCCGCCTGAT
>NW_015540934.1:159157-159333 GCF_001515605.1 Sinocyclocheilus anshuiensis
CTTATTTAACCATGGTTCCCTGAGTAGGGAACGAGACACTGCGTCCTCTAGGTTTCTTGCCATGCTGCGGACACAGGCTTCAGACGAAGAAGTGAATGATGTTGCTCCCGGCGCCTATTTATACTATAGTCGCACCGGTAGTGACGTCATGGCTGTCGCCGGCCAACAAGTTGCTG
>NW_015540934.1:159423-159838 GCF_001515605.1 Sinocyclocheilus anshuiensis
GTAACAAAGGGGTTTTATAGGTTTGACTGAAATAATAATGCAATAACTGACACTTTAAATCAATGTTTCAAGAAACAACAACAAAAAAATTGAACAAAAAACAGATAAAGACAAAAAAGTAGCCATTGATAATATCTAAACAATATGTAGTAGTTAGTAGTATAGTATCCAAATCAAAATGTAATAAAATTAATTTATGTGTGATTTATGTGCAAATTATGTGCTATGTGCAATGCACTAGGGATTGTTACATAGGGCTATACAGGCATCTAGTGGCAACACAATGATCAAAATGATATTACAGATACTAAATTGTGCAAAATGTTTATCTTAACAGTCAAATTACAAATAATGCATTCAGATTTGTGGAACTCAATGCACTGAATCTCCACAAATTAGTGTCGTTACTATGACA
>NW_015540934.1:161510-167514 GCF_001515605.1 Sinocyclocheilus anshuiensis
CTTATTTAACCATGGTTCCCTGAGTAGGGAACGAGACACTGCGTCCTCTAGGTTTCTTGCCATGCTGCGGACACAGGCTTCAGACGAAGAAGTGAATGATGTTGCTCCCGGCGCCTATTTATACTATAGTCGCACCGGTAGTGACGTCATGGCTGTCGCCGGCCAACAAGTTGCTGTTTTTTCAATGTATGCTTCAGACACGGGTCACGACGAGGCGTTCCCCATAGCGACCCCTAGAGGACGCAGTGTCTCGTTCCCTACTCAGGGAACCATGGTTACATAAGTAACCTGAGACGTTTTATAGGTTTGACTGAAATAATAATGCAATAACTGACACTTTAAATCAATGTTTCAAGAAACAACAACAAAAAAATTGAACAAAAAACAGATAAAGACAAAAAAGTAGCCATTGATAATATCTAAACAATATGTAGTAGTATAGTATATAGTATCCAAATCAAAATGTAATAAAATTAATTTATGTGTGATTTATGTGCAAATTATGTGCAATGTCTTAGCCACTAGGGATTGTTACATAGGGCTATACAGGCATCTAGTGGCAACACAATGATATTACAGATACTAAATTGTGCAAAATGTTTATCTTAACAGTCAATTTACAAATAATGCATTCAGATTTGTGGAACTCAATGCACTGAATCTCCACAAATTAGTGTCGTTACTATGACAACCAATCTGAATGTGACAAGCAACTGGCAATAGGGATTTTGCCTAGGGCGTCAAATAGGCTAGAAACGGCCCTGAGCAAAATATATAACACTGTTCTAGTGGTTTTTGGATATTTTAATAAAAAAAATCTTACATATTGTGCCTTTAATAACTCATTAAAGTTAAAATAAGTTTTTATACTTTTTTGATAAAAAGTTACTATTCGAACGAACGTATGTGACCTGCCCACATAACTTTTATGATAGGATGTTTGATAATTTAATGAGCTTTTCGGTTTGCAGTCCTTTGAGAAGAGATTCAGAATGGCAGATAAATAGGAGTAAAATAAGGTCTGAGGTTTGCATGTCTGATTGTGTTGTAGAACAAACCCATAAAGTTCTAAGGATTACGTTCTTGAAATGTTCCAGACGGAATCCATCGCGGAGTCCAGGCTCCTGGTTTTGCGTCTCACCAGCGTCCAGTGTTTCGGGATGAGATCCGGTCCGGTCTTTACCGCAGACCTCAGTTCACCGTTGCCGCAGCATCCGTACAAACTGCCTTCAAATCCAGCCGTACACAGCACTTTTCACTCACTTTCTTCACCTAACCGTGACATTCTCCTCCAATTTATCTGTGATTTACCTGCGGGGACCGAGCGGGATGAAAAACCTTTAACCGCGACTAACGTTACAGCTCCGCTTATTCTTAGCATCGGGTTTCTTCTGCGCCAAGAAATGATGTGGACACCGAACCGCTGGTACGTACTGCTTCCGTTGTGTGGTTTTTATTACGTTTTCACCCACCGACGGCTAATTCCCGTCATTACCAAGAGGTCCGGTGTCCTCTAGATATCGATAAGCTGATTATGATGGATGGACGGCAGTCACGCATCTTCGCAGATGGGAAAGTCTCCTCTAGAGTTAGTTATTCCTCCGCTTATTACTGTATGCCACTCATACATGCGAAGCCTGTAGGTATTGTGATTAATTTTGGGTCTCGTATGCTGTTTCCTCAGACCGTTGCGAAGAGCCGGACCCCATAGGAGCCCATTGATCCGGGCGAAACTCAAAACCCTTGTTTATCTGATCGTGCTGTACCGAAATGCTGTTATGCTGCGCGTAATAAACACCTGTCTGCTTGAGTATTAATGCTCCAGGCTTTAGTAGAGGACAACAGCAGGCTGGTAAAGTTAATACCTCATTAGGTGAGGATGGGCGTCTGGCCCGGTGAACCTCCGCGGGAACCTGGACCCTGCTGCCCACGACCGGGTGACTTTTTAGGGATCAAAAACCCAAGGTTAGGCGGTGACATTGCGGTGTGTCTTACAGGGACACTAGTATTTCCTTAAATGAAGTTGCTGTGATAAAACTGACGTTTTGAGCAGTTGCTAAGTTAATTCTAAGGTGGCTAGTTTGACTTTATAGTCAGTGGGGTTTGGTGAGTCCTCTAGTTTAACTCTCTGTGATCCACAGTACAGCGGCAGCATCAAAAACTCAACACATCTGCGCTTTTGATAGAGCCAGTGTGTGTTTATTTGGTAATTAGTACTTTTATCCTGATATTTAAACTGTAATCGTATACCTAACCTCATGGCTTTCCAAACCAGGATGTTTCTTCTGTGGAACACAAAAGGAGACATTTAGTAGAATGTCCAGGCTGCTCTGCATAATGAGAGTAAAAGGGGGCTGTCAGGCTCCACAAATATCATGAAAGCACAAATAAAAATGGGGGGGGGCGGGGAAGCACAGCTTCAATGGGAACGCAAGTAACGTCAAAGAAACAGTATTTTCAGGCTTCGCTTTCCTATTGTATTTTACATGCAGTGTCATTTTATTTTTTATATACTATTGTAGTACTAATATTTTGAATTAGCTCTTATTTTTATATATATGTTTTGTATTTTTATGTGCTTTTATTAGTTGTTTTAATATTTCTATTTAGCTTATATTTTATTTCAGCTTTATTTCAGTTACTGAAAATGATTTTTATTAATCTTTATATGATAGTTTGCATTTTGTATTTTTTAAATATAATATTAAAAGTTTTTATGTTAGTTAACAATAACAGCACTGTTTCAGCCTCATCTCGGTTTGATGGCAAGGCAGTGGTGTAAAACTGTGTGTGGTCTGGTTGCATTGCGAGTTGTTACGATATTGTTAGTTAAGAATTTTAACTCTGTCATTTGCATTTTGCAAGTCTTTTATTTCTTAAGTGCATTATGTTATAATTATGTAATTAAGGTTCATTTTGGACATGTGTGTATGTAGACTCACAGCTAGTCATTCAGGAAACACTGTTCCTCAGTCATCTGCACTAGTAGAGACGTGTTGACGACGTGCCACTAGACTAGACTATAAAAAGACCCTCTAACGGTTGTAAACTGACCCAGTGGTTGATTCTGCCAATTACAGACTCCTTTAATTATGCAGGACGCTGGACAGGAATGTTATCGTCATGGACACACTTTGAGTGGCCAATTGTTATGAGAGTTTATAGGGTCAGAGGCACCTGTAATGGTGACGGTGCAAAGTGTGGAGTGTTGTAATTCGTATTGTTTGTAATCTCACACGTCAACACGGCACATGATTTCAGGCATCATTTATGTCTGTAGCACAAACTGTGCAGGATGGGTTACGCACCAAATATGCCGTTCAATGACGACGACTTCTGCTTTCTTATATTTTTATATTCATGTTGATCTCGTTCTCTCTTTTACTTTCTTATCTGTAAGGCAGTGTTTATCTTATTAATATTCTTTATTTCTTGTATTTTACGGTCATTGTTAAGCACCTGACAAACCAATACAAATTCTTTGCATGTGTAAACCCACGGTACTTGGGGATAAAGGTGATTCTCATTCTGGAATACAAAAGAAGATATTTTGAAAAATGTGCATACAATGAAGGTCAATGGGGTCCAAAACAATATTAGAACACACTGACTAAATAAATAAAACATTTTAGAAATATTTTCTTCTGTGTTCCATAGTATTTTAAATGACCTCTTATTAGTTTTAGTATATTTAACTAAAGTAAATAAAGCATATTTTTATTTATGCTTTTTTAATGTCTTTATTTTTATTTCATTTGTACTTAAGTTTTAGTTGTAGTAATTTTAGTACTTCAAATTAAGCTTTTAATTGAAGTTAGTACAAGCAGTCACATTTAGCATTTGTCTGCAATTTTCCATGGGTGAAATTTTGTTTGTATCAAGTTGGTCACAGCAGTTTAACAGAAAGTTGCTTGGTTTGAAAGGTACTTCTGTGTGACCTGCGCTTCTTATATGTCTGTTGACAATGGACAGCGGACCTTTTTTGACTGTGAAATTTCACCAAAATTTCAGAATTTAAATATTTGGCTAATGTGACTGTGCATTCAGGTTTGAAAAAAAAAATAATAATTTTTGGGTGATTTTGCCTTCAATGCTTACCAATGCCCAATGCTTCAATGTGATTGGGTAATTTTGCCTTCAATGCTTACAGTTGGGGTTTTCAACACACCCCTACACATAAGTATTAGCAATAATAATAGTGGTGGTTGTCTTAGCAAACAGCACTAATTAGTGTGCTGTGTTGGAGTTTCCCAGCATGTGTGTGTTTTTGAGCTGTGCAGCAGTGGTTTTTATAAGTGGGCTACTCTAGTACTCTGGCCGACCCACGCTCTAGGTGTTTAGGTGTTCCACCTAAAAGAACAAAAGTTACATCCTGATCAATAAAAGCAATGAGTTTAATCTCCAGTGCGCTGTGTGCTTGTCTGAGTGTGTCTGTCATGTGCTGCCTCGCTCTAATCCAGAGTTTTCATAGAACTGCTTGATTCTTCTCGTATCTTGGCTGGTGTCTTTCACGGGACGTTATCCTGCTTTACAGAGGGCTGGACTGAGCCGGGTTCAGCAGGTTGATTAGTGTGTCCATCTGTTCGCTGTCAGCCTTTGTGTTTACTGGAGTTTTTACATGCTCTGCCAGTGAACTCCTCAGACAGGTTGAAGCAGTGCGATAAGAAAAGCTCTGTACTCTGTGCCCACTTGTTGTTTATTTGGAAAATATGGAAAGCAAAAAATCAATGATTCGTTTCACAGCAAATGCTGTTTGTTACTGTCATTCTGAGCCAATCAAATTTTTAGTTCTTGAGTTATTTGGGACAATATTGTTGCTACTATCAGACAGTACTGTCACACCGTAAAAGTTGTGCCAAAATGTTGCCGTTTGAGAGGCCCTGAAAAGATGCTATTATTCTAGTATCCAGTGCTAGGGTTGCAAAGGGGTGGACAATTTCCGGTAAATTTCCGGAAACTTTCTAAAAATCCCTGGAATATTACAAAAAATCCTGGAAAGTTTCCAAAATTTCTGGAATATTTCCGAAATTTACTGGAAATTTTCCACCTTTTTGCAACCCTAGCAGTGACAAAACTTTATTTCGTCTTTGTATCATAAAAGAAGATATTTTGAGAAATATGAAAGATGGATTTCATGATTATTTGCAGAGCCATTGACCTCTATTATTAATAAGCCTACTAAGCTCAGAACCCAATGAACCTCATATAAAACATCACAACTGAATTCATTGCTCAGAACATGGTTGTTTCGTTGTTCAGCGAATTGAGTCATTTCAATAGAAATCCACTTGATCTGGAATTTTCTTTGAGAGCTTGTTGCATTGACCAACAGAAAGCTGCTTGGTTTGAAAATGACTTTTTGTGTGAGCTTTGCTTCATGCATCACTACACTGTTGACAATAGACAGTGGACCTCTTTTGGCCAGCAAAATTTGGTCGAAATTCTACTAATGTGACCACAACTTTAGTCAGAAGCTGCAGATTTGCTGTTGAGTGTCATAAAGTCTTCACTGCACTATCCTTCAGTAACAGCAATTAAAGGGGTCATCGGATACTACATGCACTTTTACAAGTTGTTTGAACTGAAATGTGTGTTGGCAGTGTGCACACAACCACCCTATAATGATAAAAAAACAGATCTGATCCACTGATGATGCAGTGGATTACGCTTGTTTTTGAAGGGAATGCGCCCCCGATCTGCCTAAATGCGTCTATGTTCACGCTAGTGTTGTCACGGTACCAAAACTTCAGTATTCGGTACCTATACCAGTGAAAATCCACGGTTCTCGGTACCAATTTCGGTACCAAAGCAAAAGGATAGAGGTTTCCCCGGTAACAGCTGTACACAAAACAGCGCTCCACTCACAAACGCTGCTCAGGCATTGCAGGCAAGATGAAATGAAAATGACATCCATAATTTTCTGAAGACAGTCGGTCTCCTTCAGAAATACAGTGATATAAAAACACCCGCACCGGGTTTCGACTTTGACACATGCAGTGCTCAT
>NW_015540934.1:167613-174634 GCF_001515605.1 Sinocyclocheilus anshuiensis
GTGGAAAATGCGCATCCTATGACCCCTTTAAAAATAATCTTTGCAACACCTGCATTAGATTGTGACATTTTCTAAGCAGTATCTAAACTAACAGTATTTCCTCACAGGGATTAGATAGGGTGAGTTTCTGAACACCTATCAGGCAACATTGACATGTTCTGTAAATGTGCATGTTTGTGTGTTCATATATTCATCTGTCAGATGAATCAGATTGTAGTCAAACTGTTTTGGAGTATGTTTTGTTCTCTTAAAGTTACAGTATGTTTAACTTGTATTTTGAATGATAAAGCAAATTCATGATATCAGGAATGCATTGTTTTTAATTTTAATCTAGTTTGGTGACCTTCTCCAGGTGGCACCGCATACATCATCCATGGCATGTTGTCTAAGGCTAAGTTTAAGATTAGCACAGATATATTTTCACTCTGACTGAGTGCTTGAGAGTTTCGCTCTCCGTCTAGCGATCTGTGCTATTTTCCAATTCATCTCAATGGATGCGCAGCGCACCTGTATTTGACGTACCGTAAATTCTAGTGTGAAGGCGCACGACTCGTCGTCGCTTTGCTGAGAGCACTGTTTCTCACACACACGCAAAGAGAGAGAGAGAGAGTCTTACATATCATGCAGAAGTGACGCGCTTTCTATTTTTCTGTCAAAATAACGGAGTTCATTAGAATTATTCAGCTTTTAAGAACAAGCAGAAGATATGCCGGTTTCTCTGGTAATGGGCGGAGCTAATGCGCAAACGGCAATCTCATTGGCTGGCGCTCAACTTATCATCCCTGTTTTTGAATTCATGAACCCAGCAGCTCATTAAAGGGTCATGAAACCCCAGACTACTTTTTCTGAGATTTTAGCAGAGGTGTTTATGTTGCACATCATAGAAGACAATGTTAGCATCCGATAATTTTAACTGTTGGAGAAAACTGGTTAATTTTAAGCTTTTTTGCGCTATTTTCATCTTCCGGGTTTAAAATCTACATCGCGTTGACGTCACAATTTGTGACGTGGCAATGGACTACAGTACATCGATGATGCATCGGTGTCTATTTAATTATTCATGAGACTGCGTGTTCTTATCCTATGAGAAGACGCTTCGCTTAATTATTCACAACAGCATGTGCTGATTTGCTATGACAGACGCTTCAGGCTGTGAGATGACATCGCGCACATTAACTGAGAGAAACATTCATGGATGGAAGAAGAGTGTTTGTTTTTGCTTTGTAATAAGAGTTCGGCACAAATGCGATTTATTCACTTGGTGAGCATAACCGTTTTTACAGCTCTGTGACACAACCCATCAAAATGCTTATATAAACGCCAGAGAATAAGCCTTAAAAGTTCTCAGAGGTGCAACAGCGCGTTCATATATATGTTTTCAATGCAGAGTGCAAATGGCTGTGCATTTATTTGTGTTTTTAACTCGATAGGAGCGAAATTAAACTGTCTGAACGCGAAGCTGTGTGTGATGTCTGTCTCCCCTCTTCCTCCTCCGCTCCGCTCCGCATTTTTTTAACGTTTTTTAAAACTGTGGTGAGAACTAACCAGTGCTGAAACAGGGGGTTTCATGACCCTTTAATCCTTAGTGCGTTTTATATTGTTATTAGTAGTATACCCCACAGATAATTTTTTATAGCTTGTTGAAATTGCTTTTAGGGTATGAGCCAAAATGAGCTGTTTTTTATAGGGTAGCCTATATATACAGCGCACATTTACAGATTTTTTAAACAGTGTGTACAGTATAATTATGTTTAATTAAGTTGAGATATAGCACTATAAATTCCTAATTCATTTGCGCAAACGGATGAAGACATTAAAGGCCTATATCTCAGCTCGCCCTTCAACATGCACGCGTTCGGAGTTTCGGCAGCCCGATACTGAATATTATATTGTAGCCGACACCGTTGTATTTTGATTCATAAAATAAAAATTATAAAAATGAAATTTAAATTACCTTGCTTCTAAATAAATAAAGCAGTTATTTTTATTTAGTTAAAAATGGGCCAAAAGAGACCTCCTAACTAGGCTACCAGAAAGGAAAAAAAAACCTTAACGTTTTTGCTCAGAATTCGTTTTTAATCCCTGCATGATTTTAGTCATGTATGATAAATATCAAATAGCCTACGTTATAGCTTGACTACAAGTTTAAAAACAACGGTACAATTGTTATAATCAAGGAAATGAAACTTACCATCATGAAATGTGTCTAAACGCGTGATCATGCTAAAAAGAAAGAGAAACATCAGAAATAGGCATATTTTATTCAAGCCATTATTATATGACATCAACATGCATTTATCATTCTTACAATCACCGCCAGAATGTCCAACTTCACCATGATGAACTTAAAATTGGGTTCTATTATTTTTCCTCAACAGTTCTCCTCACAAAACAAAATTCATTTCAAACACAAATTTGATAAGAACAGAGTGGAAATTAGGAACACCAACATAACAGCAAAGCTAATGTTTTCTGTTAGTTTAAGCACAAACTAAGAAAAGTAAAACTAAACTTTAATGTGGCAATAATTAAGACCAAACTGAACATGGTGTGTGTTTATGGTGCATGCCGGCGATGTTGTATCGGCGGGGGCGGGGCGTAGTGGAGGTGGGGCTTAGGTAGACGATATTATCGGATATCTCGATATTTTTAAGGCGATTATCGATAAGATATTTTTGACATATCGCCCAGCCCTAGAACTTACCTCACAAATCTGTGCTCTTTGTGTAACAAATTGGATAAAATCCTGCTACTGATCCAAACAAGCAAGGGCCTTTCCATTTCTTTTGTCCTCATTTTCACAGAGTCTTAGTTGTGTGAAACAATTCCTAGTGCTCACCAGTTTCACAGAGTTATAGGAAACTAGATTTTCATGTTATTAGATATTTTTAAAATGTCTTTTATTTTGGTTAGTATCTTCATTCTGCCTGAAGCGTGTGTGGGAGAGATAATCAGTGAATCCAGAGGCCTCCCAACTCATAATTATGGGAGATTATAAGAAAGTGAACCTAAAGCAAGAATGTTCGACTAGAGAATAGAAAACATATACTGCCTATATTCTCATGCACCCTTGTGGGACTCCACTGGGCCAGTGCAGTTAATCATATTCAAACTTGCATACAGAAATGAACATCTGCTGAGCGAGATGCCAGCGAAACCACATCAGTACCAAAAAGCTGCTACCACTTCACAGACTGACGTCATGTGTTTTCCCAAAAGAGAACCAGGTTGGATTAGGGGTGTGCGATATTGACTCGATATTTTCTGGGATTTTATCGATAACGATAATTAGACGATATTTTGCTGAGTGTGTTATTGTGCTGGTACCTTAAGGACTGCCGAAGACAGCTGACTCCTAATGTTTTTAATATTCTTCATATTCTGTGTGTTAAAACAACAATTACGATATTATCGCAGACGATATATATCACACACCCCTAGGTTGGATACAACATGATAAATCTTTTGTCTCTGGACCACAAAAGGAGATGTTTGGAATGGGACAAACACTTGAGCTCCAGGAATGACAAATTAATCTTAAAAAGAGAGAATGCTATATAGAGTGCTGCAGGCATTACATATTTTTGTAGGCCAAAATCTGGAAACACATTTAGCATTTTAGCATTTTCAGTTCCATCAAGTCAGTGAGTTTTTGAATATTTATTTTATTTTTTTTTGTTAAATGCCTGAAATAAGGTCTGTGTTTAGTGTGAAGTTTAAAGATGCTGTATGTATTTTTTTGACAGTACTAAAGCATAAAAATAGCCTAATGTGTTTGCAGATATTCAGGAAACATGCTAGGTTCACATGCTTGTTTATCCAAAATCCAATGCGACAGCCAGTTATTCTGCTTTGAAAATGTGCATTCAGTGTCGGAATGTCTGTTTTTGTTTTGTGTAATTCCGCCCACTGCCAGTTGTTTTTCAGTGGCAGCAGAAATTTGACAAAAACTTTTGGTTGAAACTTTTTACTTTTTTTCATACTTTTATTACTTGTAGAAAAATTTGAATTTTTTTAATATAAGTATAAAAAATGGCATTGATTTTTGTACATTTTATTTTTGTTTGACTTTACTAATAAAAATAATGTGTTTTTTAATTAGCATGTTTTTGTGTTTTGCTTTGGTACCGAAATTGATACCAAGAACCGTGGATTTTCACTAGTATTGGTATCAAATACTGAAATTTTGGTACCGTGACAACACTACTGAATTTAGTTTTTTACTTCTTGTGATTGTTTTTGCACTCCAAAAATCATAAAAGATGTTTTCATTTGTGAAGATTATCATGAAGAATAAAACATGTAAGAATCATAAACTTTTGTTGGTCACAGCTCCCTTTTTTTTCAGTAAATCCAAATTTTATTGGGTTTTTGTAGAGGGAACAAGGGTGATGCGAACTTCCGGATTGGCCTACAAAAATACGTCAATGCAGCGCTCTATTCCAAGTGTTCTTAAAAGGTAGGGTAGGCGATTTCAGAGTGGCAATAGCAACCTAGCTTTGAAAGCATAAGATCCCACCCTCCCTGCAAATCACTCTCCAAAGCCACGCCTCCTCCAAAACACATGAACGCGCACAGAAAGACCAGAGGCTATCCAGCGACACGATGAGAGATGGTGTTTGTGGAGGATTGAATGCAACGCTGTCAGATTATCTCATGTCTCATTCATCGGTGAGACAACTTTACAGTACAGAGCACATAAAATTACAATAATAACACCTTCCATTCTCACTGGGTCTGCAACGTGCTGATCACATGGTGCGCAGAGGTATGCAAATACACAGGTAGGACTGCCTATCGTAATCCTCGGACCGAGGGATATGATTAGATGAACAATTCATTCACAGCATGATTAAAGTTTCCCGTGGATGTGATTTTCAAACCCAGGTAGTTGTAGTGTGATGTGTGTGTTATCTGCTTAGTGCCTAATGTAAATGTGTGTTGTGTTCCCTGGGATCTGGATCTTTTCTGAAAGATCATAATTCTGGTTTTCTTCAGGTTGACTGTCAGGGCCCAGGTCTGGCAGTATTGCTCTAGCAGGTCCAGGTTCTGCTGTAAAGCGTGTTGAGTGGGAGACAGCAGAACCAGATCGTCTGCATACAGCAGGCATTTGATCAGTGAGTTGTGTAGGGTGAGGCCAGGGGCTGCAGATCGCACCAGACTGCTCGCCAGTTCATTGATGTAAATGTTAAATAACATTGGGCTTAAGCAGCAGCCCTGTCTCACGCCACGCTCCTGGGAAAGGTACTTACAGTCACTGTGGCACTTTATTGCCTAATCATTTTAGATGTTGGGAGCTGATTTCTTGATTTTGATTTAAAATGTGCACATTAAATCTGTTTGTCTTTTTTGTTCGGTTGAACTGGACAGGAAATAGAGGCTTGTGACTGGCATGCATATTGAGTCCTGTACTGTTGATTGTTGCAAGCGCTGACTCACAGTGACATTTATGAGGTCTTAAATGACTGGAACTCGCAGTGAAGCTGATCTGTGCACAGTAGGGGGCACGTGGGCCCCTCACAGACCTCACACCAAATGTGACCTAGTCATTGTGTGGGGGTTTGCTCAGTGCAATAATCCAGCAGACACGGTTGAGTACAACAGCATTCTCTAAAGGTCTTCATCAGTCTCCATTGTTGCTGAGGCATAGTTTATGGAAAACCTGTAGGCTAAAATGTGAGATAAATATGGAAGAATTAACCCATTTCCCTTGCAGTGTCGGTCAGTTGGGGGAAGGTTTTTTCCCCGTTATCCCATTATTAGTAAAATAATTAATATAATTATTATGACATACTTATTTTTTCATTTTATGTGCAGTTGCATTACAATAGTGATATGACTCTCTCTTATAATAATACATTTATTTTTGTTTTGGTGATTACATACTTCCACTCACAACTTGGGCTTGATGGATTCCCAGACAGCAGGGATATTATGGAAATTTTCCCCTGTGGGATTGAAGATGCTATCGAATGTTGATTATTTTCAAGATATTGTTTCCAGTTTAGAATTTCCAGTATCATGACAACACTAGTATTCATGACACTTTCAGTTCAAATTTACCATTTGCTTTTACATGTTTAAAATGGTCTTTATTCAGAACTGGTTCCAGTTCGATTCATGAATTAATGACGTGAGCTGATTCATTTTAGTAGATCAGTCCAAACCACTCAATCTCAAAGTCTCAGACTCGTCAGTCACAAATGGCTCATAGTCGGAGCTCTCATTGAATTAAAGGGTTAGTTCACCCAAAAATGAAAATTAGCCCATAAATTACTCACCCTCAAGTCATCCTAGGTGTATATGACTTTCTTCTTTCAGATGAATCCAGTCAGAGTTATATTAAAAATGGTCTTTGATCTTTCAAGCTGTTTAATGGCACTCAGCGGGTGTTGCATGCATCAGTCCAAAAGAAGTTAAATAAAAAGCTTCCATCCATAAAAAAAGTGTCTCACACGGCTCCGGGGGGTGAACAAAGTCCTCCTGTAGCGAATCGATGCGTTTTTGTAAGAAAAATATCCATATTCAAAACGTAATAATCACTTTAATGTAGCTTGCGCCAGCAGTTGTACATGGAAGCAGTTCCAGGCGGATGACGTATGAGTTCAGCTTTGCGCATGCGCCGCTCAGAAGTGACGAGCGCAGAAGTGCAGGGGAGAAATCAAAACAAAACAACGGTCACTAATTAGAAGTACAAAACGAGGATTTGTAAAGAAGAATGTCGGAGGATTTTGATGTAAGCCAAGAGGAGACTGGTTTTCCTTTGCTAAAGTAAGGAAACTTTGCTTCCTTTGCTCCTGTTAACAAACGTTGGTTTCCACGAGACTCACCGGCACATGCGCAACGCTGACCTCATACGTCATGCTCCCAGAACTGCTTCCGTGTACAACTGTTGGCGCAAGCTACATTAAAGCGATTATTACGTTTTGAATATGGATATTTTTCTTACGAAAACGCATCGATTCGCTACAGAAGGCCTTTGTTCACCCCCCGGAGCCGTGTGAGACACTTTTTTTATGGA
>NW_015540934.1:174736-183040 GCF_001515605.1 Sinocyclocheilus anshuiensis
TTTATTTAACTTCTTTTGGACTGATGCATGCAACACCTGCTGAGTGGCATTAAACAGCTTGAAAGATCAGAGACCATTTTTAATATAACTCCGACTGGATTCGTCTGAAAGAAGAAAGTCATATACACCTAGGATGACTTGAGGGTGAGTAATTTATGGGCTAATTTTCATTTTTGGGTGAACTAACCCTTTAACATCTGACTCCTTCAGAAACCAAGAGCCATTACTGTGTAATGTTGTAAAGGATTGTGAGATTTATATCAATCTTATTACAGACTGAGAAACGAGTGGAAATGAAACGCTTCTGAATGGTGTACCTGAAATAAACCAAACTCACAGAGCAGCTCCTGAGGAACGACCGAAGATGAAACGCTTCTGGAGTGCATCCTGAGGAGGATTTCATTTCAAAAAGCCCTGAAAATAATCATGACTGCAGAACCTGGTTGGGCGGCAGGAATACTAACAGGATACGCTCCTGAATTACACCATACCTAATTCACATGACAGTCCTGGGACATTAATATTTAACGTTTGCTGTGAAACCAGTGTGTTACTCTACCTGAACTACTCTTGGGAACTAAGGCATAAATATGACTCGGAATTATAATTCACAGTAATGTTTAGGGATTATTTTAGGTTAATTTCATAAAGTCATGTTAAAGACTATTACAGTAAACTGTTTAGTTTTGTTGCACTGTTGCATTAATTATAGGCTAGAGGTTTCTGATGGTTGTCTGCTTGTGGAGAGGGGCTGAATCAGATGTAACCGAATACTTGTATGTTTAAGAAGGAGCTTTGTGTTAGATCAGTTTGATCGACAGGTCGTTTGGACCCGTTTCTCACAAATACTCTGTAAATGCCACAAACTTCTTCCTGAAAAGTAAATGTAGAGGGCTGAGAGATCTTTTTTTTAATGTAAATGTGAGTGCAGTCAGTGTTGTGGAGAGGCGGTGGAATCCGTATGGTGGTGCTGAGCTCAGTTACTGTAGGGTCTGATAGGCTTGATTGTTCTGTCCCGGGCCTCAGGTAACCCTACACACCATCCATTTCAATGAGACACTATCACCTACACACTTTCAAGCATTTATTTTAAACATTCATGAATCAAATACATGGAGCTCAATCACATGCACACAGATAACAGCATTATTTACTTCTGTAAGTTGAGTTTGGTGCTTGATTATAAATTATACAAGTTTGCTTAACGGGATAGTTAGACTTAATCAAGAAAAAATGTAAATTAATGTCTTTTCAAGTACATATCACTCACAGACTTGAGGATGATGGAGCCAGAAGTGCTAAAATGCGAACTCATTTCCGGGTTTTGGCTTGTAAGAGCTCCTTACAGCACTCCTTTAAACTGCAGGGTGTAGTTCTAACCAATGGAAAGCATTCAGGAAACCTGTTTGAAAACAGTAATTATTTTTGCAAATCAGGGTGACGATAGTGGTGCAGAAATGACACACTCCACCTTCAAATGTTTATTTCTGTAAGTGTACCAGATATCTCCCAAATATAAATGTGCCACTTCTCTTTTCTCTCTTCCACTTTCCATACTACATTATCCATCTTTGTTTCTTCCTCTTTGTGTTTTGTGTGGCTTCATCAGGAACCCTTGTGAAGAGGATCTAAGTACTTTGTGTTGTGCTGATGTACAGTGACAGCTGGAGCTTTGTGCGAGGAACTTCTTCATTTGTCATCAGCTGCTGGAAAAATGACATTGTTCTGGTCTAATGCGCATTGTGTCCTTGTTTAGCATAATCTACTTCATAAAACATTCCTGCTGACCTCCATCACTCACTTAATTTGTGCATTTGTATTTATTCTAAATGTATTTAGGCTGCTGTTTTTCATACGAATACCATAGAAACCACATGGTATATTTTACCATGGTAATGAGGTGCTATATGTGGTTTTAACTTGGGTTATCATGATCTAATTGTGTGATGCTATGGATAAAAGTAGAGTCCTTACTCAAACAGTAAGAATATTTCAATTTTACCCTATAAATATGAGGTTGTTTCTATCTTTACAGATGTTACTGTTTTTGTTAATGAAATAAATTTACATCTGCATCGTGCCATCAAAGATCATGATTTGAAAAAATATCACCCATTAGAACATGCAGAAACTAACAAATTAGCTTCTCTGTTAAGATATTTTGTTAATGAAAAAAGGCTGAAAAGGATTTTACTTACATTTCGTCGTATACATTTTGATGTAGAAAAAATATTTGATTATTATAAATGTTTTGAATATTGTACCTCAGATTTGTGAAATCTTCACATGTTTGGCAAGTGTTTGCCATGTTCTGACCAAAAAAAAGTAGTTTAAAAGCACAGTTAACTGTTTGGTTCACTCAGGAGAAGAAATCTGAAAGAAAAAAAGATTTGACATTTATCGCGATAATTATCGATATCGACTGATATGAAAAATTTTATTATGATAATTTTGTTGGCCATTTCGCCCAGCCCTAATTTAACGTTACGTTACGAGAGCCATTCAATGTCCATAAACTCATTAATCAGTTAGAAATATAAATACAATATATATATATATATATATATATATATGTCATGTTCTAGAAATAGTAGTTTAAAACCACAATTATCTGGCTGGTTTTTATACAGCTTTCAGCAAAAATCTGCCTTTAAACTTTTATCGTGGTAATTATTGATATTGACTGAAAGATTTTATGATGATCATTTTATTTTGGCCATATCTCCCAGCCTTAGAACAAATTCTTAATTTGTGGCCACAATATATACTTTATCTTTTGCATGTCATGTGCGGGGCTTTGTACATTTGAGAGCCATAGATATCACTTTTTTGTATTGATGCATTGATTGCATATCATGTAAATATAATCTCTCAGACTTTTTCCACATTTGCCCACCTTCACTTTCAATCTAGAAGAGTTAGAGCTGTGAAGGTGAGAAAGAGTAAAAATAAAGACTGAGACCTGCTTCATTAACTGCAGACAACCTTACTGGACCGTCTCCAGAGAGTCTGCTGCTGCTACAATATCAGATGTGTTTCACACTTTCACACTGACTGTGTGTGTGTGTGTGTGTGTGTGTGTGTGTGTGTGTGTGTGTGTGTGTGTGTGGCTGATGGAGAATTTTGTGTAAACTGTGACAAGACCTAAAACCATAGAGAGAAAAACAGATCAATAAACGAGTTTGTGCTTTCAGTTCAGTATATAAGTCAAATCATTGAGATGTTAGTTGAGCTCAGTGCAGGTTTCATTTATCAGTGTGTGAAGCTCTTGTGGAGGGAAAATGGCGAATTAGTTGCTGATAGAAACATTAGCACTTCACGTGGCGATTTGAGCTTATGGTGCGTGTTTCCCCGTGTCTCCCCCCGGGCTCCCACGGCTCAGTTAATGTGCTGGAGGAGGGATGGAAGCCCTTAAATTATAGATGTGCGTGTTCATGCAGTGTTTGTGTTTTCCCCAGAGTGCCTGCTAAGCATGTTTGTGTTGGGAAGGCCAGTACAGATGTATCCTGTTATCTCACTTGTAACTGTGCCCACTCTTGAAACAGCTTTTCTAAAACTGTCTCATACAACTGTAGCATCGGACCATCAAGATGAGTGTGTGTGTGTGTGTTCCTTTGGGTCTAATTAAGCTGGTCAGAGTCTCTCCATACTGCATGACTAATCAATACTGCTGCAGGAAGTAGGGATGCACAATATTAACGGAACGTTATCGACCGATAATGGCTTAAAATATAAACATCGGCATCGGCCCAATAGGAAAAATCATGCCGATATGTCTTGTCATCCGATAAGACGAATAACTCACATGTGTTTCAGGTGTAGCGATAAGATCACGTCAGTGGTGTGGTCAATCTTGAAGCGAACTTTTGCCTGAATGGTGATTCATAACCCTAACACTCCCCGGGTCCTAATGCCTCTTCGGTAAGGCCTTTTATTTATTTAGGGGGCGCTGTTGGCCTACTTGTAATAAAATGAAAGTAAAATACACAAATAGCATCAAGATACTACATGTGTTTCTGAATAAATAAAGCAGTAATTGATGTCATAAAATCACAAGTATGTTTAGATTTAAAGGAGCTCTAAAAGATTTTCTGAATTTTTACATCTCTTTTGCTTTAGACCATCTACAAATGTTAAATCTACAAATAAAATGTTAAGGTTACCTCTGCATCTGTCTGAAACAAATAATGCAGTGATTGATTTATAGTTATTTTCAAAGCTTTCAATGTACTCTCATTATAAAATAACTTCATTATTGCTTATTTAATCCTAACAAGTAAGTTTTTGTTAGGAACTAACCAATTAAAAAGTTTTTATTAGAAACTAACCAATCAAAAATAATTTGTCTATAATCTTTGCACAGGAGAGACTTGGTGTTGTTTCCAAACAAAAGGAAATATAACGGTATCGGCATCGGCTATCGGCCAAAATGTGTTGAAAAATATCGGCATATCGGATATCGGCAAAAATCCAATATCGTGCATCCCTAGCAGGAAGATACATGCAGAGACGGTAACACATTCAGTAGGACACGCATTCACACTCATGGTTACACTGTACTCACAGGATGTCCAAAACAACATAACTGTCACGAACTCGGTCCATGGACTTCCGTTTATTCACCACCAGAGGTCACCCTTTCCATTACATTGACTCTCGCACAACACAAACTGTTGCATAGCACCCCGGACTACATATCCCATCATTCTTTGCACGATTTGCACACTGCACTGATTGCACTCATTGCACACAGCTGTTTCTAAAAACCTCACTCACTATATAACACCCACTCTAACCACCTTTCTCTGCTGAGTATTGTTTAGCCCGAACCCCATTCCGAGTCTCTGTGTTTTCCTTGTTTTGCCTTGCCTTGCCTGTTTCCGCGATTTCTGATCTTTGCCTGTTTTCCTGGATTTTTCCCTCTCGTCTCGCCCCTGTGATTCTGTCTGCCGATCGGTGACCTACGCTAGCCCTGGGACTATTCTTGTGTTTTGCCCGCCATATACCTGTTTGCCATTGTTTGACCCTGCCTGTTTACCACGTCTCTTTAATAAAGCCTGCAGATGGATCCACACGTCTCACGTCTCGTCAGCCCCGTTACAATAACATTATACTTTCCTCCTCAAAGCACTTGCACATTTGTACAGTGCATCTCATGTACAGCACAAGCCTAGGGTTGCCAGTTCCAATTATAGCAACTGAAACACTTTTTCCAGGAGCATTTGACTAGCTATCCTTGTAACAAGGAGTCTGCTTCATTGTATTTAATGTGCACTTGTAGTGTTCTTCAAATTCCTAAATGTATATTTTAATAAAAAGCTGTATTTACAGATACATCAATGAAATAAAAGGCCACCTAAGTGTTCTTAAAGAGAGTACACTTTCATGACTGTTTCTTAAAATACTTTTAAGTAATAAAGTCAAATTAAAAGTTTTACTTGAAATTGCATTTTAAATCTTTGTATTTTAATAATCTTTTGTCGTGCTTTGAGGTACACTTATTTTGATGTACTGACTAACATTCAAAAGCACATGTGAAGTACTTGATTATAATTTTACCTGTAGTGAGTTATTTGATATTGCATTTAAAGTTAATATACTTTAATTGCACTAAATTACAATTTCATCATTACAAATGTGCAATTACAAATATATTTAAATACATTACATGCAAGTTTCAGTATAAATGACATTAAAGTATATTTTAGTTTACTGTAAATGTTTGTCAGTACATTTGGCAGCACACTTTAACCAAAAGTGTGTCAAAAAAACCAACAACAACAACTGCATTTAATATAAATTTAAACTATAACACATTTTCATTTCATTTTAACATTCAGATAAGTGTCCAAAAACATTACATTCAGTATGTTCTTTTAAAGTATGTTATATCTGTTATAGGTATAATTATTGTTTAGAAAAAAATGCTTTGCACTTCCTTTGTCATTGGAATTTGGTCTGTTAAGAGCACTCATATTCTGATTTATAAGTCACTTTGGACTATAGTATCTGCTAAATGAAAGTATGACAGAATATTAAAATATTATTTCCTGCATTGCTTTTTAGTGACGACGCAACACTTTTGTATTATGTTGCATCTTGATATTGCGTTTAACAGTTTGTGAATGAATGACTCTTAAGTTATGAACCAATTCAAAAAGACTTAGGCCCTGTTTACACTGGTGCGTTTTCGTTTTAAAACGGCGTTTTAAAATGAAAATGATCCTCGTCTACACTTGCATTTTCACTGCGTTTCAGAAACGATCTCCGTCCACTCTACACAACCCAAAACGCAGGTCACATGACCGTTCATGCAGGTACAATCATAGATATGTATGTACAGTATATCTATGGGTACAATGAGCATGATGTCATTGTCATTGTCGTCAAGGATACGCAGAGCGAATGTGGCCAGCTACGCCATCGTTTTCAAAAGTCTCCGTTTTGTTCCGTTTACACTGAAACGCAACCCCGGAGTTTTCAAACTAAAACGGGGTCTGTAGCGTTTTCGAAAGTCTCCGCTTTCAAGGGTCGAAAACGCCGGGGTAGTGTAAACGACAGTCATAACCGTAAACGTAGCCTTATAAATCTGTCTGGAACTCATGAGTTATTGGTTTATGTATGCCACAATTTGTGTTAAGTGGGATTTAAATGAGTGTAAACTGATTTTCATGTGGATGTGTCAGTTAAAGATACAATTTGTAACAAAGTTTTGTTGAAATAAATGAAATTTTAATTTGAAAAAAGAAAGAAACAATAAAACGTTCTACTAAAATGTCATTGTTTTTGTTTAATATGTAAATTGGGGCACAAGTCTCCTAAAATGTTGATGGAATCGTTAAGTTGAAATGGAACCAGAACCAGATTCGTTAAATTCCTTGTGATTCCCAACCCTAGTGAAGCCTGTAACTCAAGGACTGTCATACGGTCCATAGAGCATTGCTTAATGACACTAACAGGGCGAAAAACATAATGAGCCCTGCTCAATGCTCACTGGACAGTTTCCCTGATCAATGACCATCCAGTTTCCAACCCCTAGTGTCATTCATAACCCGTGCTTTTTATTGCTGTGGCCATATGAACTTCCTGAAATTGAGACGAGACGCGCTGCTTGATTTGTCAATAAAAAAACAGAAAAGGTCAATGAGCTGGAAGGAAAAAAGCATACATAAGGAAAACGGCTGATTCACATAAAGATTGCATTTTTAAATAGTCTGTAGCTGGAAATGTCAACATAAAATGAACATTATTTATTTAATATTCAAGAAGTAACATTTGAAAAAACATTTGGCTTTACAGTGATTTATCTGGGTGAAGTTTTTTAAAGTTCTTTATATATATATATATATTATTTTTATATATACAGTATATATAAGTAATTGATATCACCAAGCCCTGTTAAATGTACTTCATTTTAAATAAATTTTACAATTGTATATGATGGTAGCTAAATAGATTGAATACAGTGTTACAATAAATGTTTTCAATAATTGCCTCATATTTTGTCATCGTTGCATCAGTGATTGCGACATAAAGTCTTTAGTGAACTGAAACCATGACCACAGAGCCAATATACAAAGTGAACTGTAAGAAATTTGAAATCTTTACACTGCTTATGACCTCTGTGTCATCATGTTTCTAATTCTCATTTCCTTCACAATTTGTGTTTCAGGTGAAAGCGCTCAATAGTTTGGCTGCACAAGGATTCACTGGTCATGCTGTGCTTTGGAGGGGCGAGAAAAGACACTAAATAAGAAAGGACGAGAGAGTTGAGAGAGAGAGGAGAAGGTAGACAGCAGCCGCTATCATGTCTCGTCATCAAAGCCGAGCCACCAGCCTGGAGGAGAAGGGAGCCACACCCATCCACAAGAGCTCCACCCCCTCACACAAGAGCTCCACCCCCACTCACAAGAGCGCATCCTCTTCCTCTTCCTCTCAGAGAGACAGTCGACAGGTAAAACTGACTTACTTTTGAAACAGAGAAAGGGAAAAGTTGTGGTTGTGCGACAGTGACCGCACACATTTTCAGAGTGGTTCAAGAAATATTTTTGGTAACACTTTATTTTAAGGACCAATTCCCACTATTGTTGCTTATTAGCATGCATATTACTAGCATATTGGCTGTTTATTAGTACTTATAAAGCACACACTAGGGCTGCACGATAAATCGCATGCGATATTTAATGCGCATCTTATCAGTAAAGCCATTCTTTAATCAGTGGTAAATCTCCATCACCTGCGTGCTTTCACATTGAGCAGCATTAACTACACAGAGCCGTTGTTCACTGACGAGCTGCGCAAAAA
>NW_015540934.1:184355-191517 GCF_001515605.1 Sinocyclocheilus anshuiensis
TCTGTGTAGTTAATGCTGCTCAATGTGAAAGCACGCAGGTGATGGAGATTTACCGCTGATTAAAGAATGGCTTTACTGATAAGATGCGCATTAAATATCGCATGCGATTTATCGTGCAGCCCTAGCACACACTAATGCTTATTCTGCATGACCATATTTTAGATCCCTGACTCCACCTAAACTTAACAACTACCTACCTAACTAACCATTAATAAGCAGCCAATTAGGAGTTTGTTCAGGGAAAACTCTTAGTTAATAGTGAATATGTGTTCATTCTTTTGTGTTACCATATTTTTCCTGTTCTTTTTGTCCATGAGGATTAAAAAAACTCATCAAAGAAGAGTTCTAAGCTGTGAAATCAAACCAACAAGATCCAAGAGGAATCAAGTCATACAAAACTTCATCGCTTTCAAGTGGGAATGAACTATTCGGTTAGGGACTGCAAATCTGCAAATAGTTTGATTCACACCGATATATAGTGATTGATTGGATTTAGAAGCATAAAAACATAATTAAAAACAACAATAATAATATTAATAAAAATAAAAATCATTTGATTGCAGTATGTAGATAGATAGATAGATAGATAGATATATAGATAGATAGATAGACAGATAGATAGATGGGACTTTACAGGAAAATGCAAAATAATAAGTTTTAATTGCAAATTGATGAGTGTGTGCAGCTTGTACATTGTGAAGTCATGTGACAGAAATAAATCTGTTGCATAATGTGTTATGTGTAGTATTTGTATTTGGTGTATACAGTACTGTTAAGTATGCAATAAGCAGTAGGTTAGTGCTCCAATCAGTTTCAGGACCATATGTGACCCTGGACCACAAAACCAGTCATAAGTGTCAATTTTTCGAAACTGAGATGTGTACATCATCTGAAAGCTGAATAAATAAGCTTTCCATTGGTGTATGGTTTGTTAGGATAGGAGGACAATATTTGGCCGAGATACAAATTTGAAACTATTTGAAAATCTGTAATCTGAGGGTGCAAAAAAATCTAAATATTGAGAAAATCGCCGTTAAAGTTGTCCAAATGAAGTTCTTAGCAATGCATATTACTAATCAAAAATTCAGTTCTAATATATTTACCGTATGAAATTTGCAAAATATCTTAATGGAACATGATCTTTACTTAATATCCTAATGATTTTTGGCATCAAAGAAAAATCGATAATTTTGACCCATACAATGTATTTTTGGATATTGCTACAAATATATCCGTGCTACTTAAGACTGGTTTTGTGCTGCAGGGTCACATATGACAGTGCGGAGACTGAGTGATGGCCACATTCCTCTAAGCTGACCTGGTTGATCAAAGCAAGGCATAATAATAAAGTCTGATCTACAGCCAATTACAGCTAAGAACTGCCCACTTAGGCAGGAAGGGACTGCTGGACATGTGCAACACCCATCCACAGTTGTTACTTACGAGGCGAGGCAGCTAAATCAATGAAATTACTATAATAGACTGACGTTCAACAAAGTGGGAGCTTATTCAAATAATGACACAGCACTCTCCACAAACAGTGGACACGCTACTGAAGAAATTAATACATATTTCTGTATAGACTTTGTGGTTTCTTTCTATCCAAGTAGGGATTATCTCACATATCTTACAGCCAATAAAGTGAAGTGTGTACATACATTGTTTTTGTTTTGTTTTGCTTTAATTAATAGTTTTTGCCCTTAAGAAATTAATTGTACTTATGTACTGACAAGTTTATGATGATGATGATGCCATGTCAGTAGCCTAATAAGAGCTAGCCAGCATCTTGAAATCACATAACCAGCTGAATAATACATAATTTATCTATCTTACTCCCCTATTATCCAGTGTTTTTGCTAACAGAATAAAATATTTAATAATTAGTTTTGAATTGATAGAAAGATTGGCAGCTACAAAATGTAACCCAGCTCATGTGAGAGAGCTTCACTCGCACTGACCGATCAATGCAGATGAATACTGATTAATACACTTCAGCAAGAGGGCAAATTAACCTCACCTCTCTGTCAGCTGTTACCATGGTGACAGAGGGAACAGAATGTTTAGTTGTCATTAACGTAAACTAATTAGCCATCACCATTCTAATTCGTACTTGAAGTTCTTTTAAGTTAACTGAAGTGAAGTTCAAGCATATTTTGTGTACTTTATGTATACAAAAATCAGTGTATAAATCAAGTGTACAAGTGCAAGTATACTTACAAGTTTTCTGTAAGGGAACTTATCATCATTTTTACAGTTTACTATTTATATATTTGCAAGTATACTGCTAGGTTTCTATTTTAGTATTAATTTTTATACTTGAAAAAAAAAACTTTTAACTGTACTGTACTTTTAAGCAGACAGTTTCCTCCTGTGTACACTACCAGTGGATTTATGCCACTGATTTATGTATTGCATATAGGGACTTGCTTCTACGGGTATAACGGACCGAAGTTGATCCGTGATCCATAAGGACCAAGCCCCACAGTTCGGCACGCATGTGGATTAGTTGCAAAGTTTAACCATCACAGAGTGAAAGTTTATTGTTTGCATATGCTTCTAAGTTTCTTTCACGTTCCCTTGCGCTTGAATGGAGACATACACAAAAATAGTTTTGACAAGTATTCACGTGAACACAATTGGTAAAGTGAACGTAAACAGACAAAAATTGGATGTGTATCGTAATATTGGATCCAAACGCAACTGAAAATCCATAATATGATTCCATACATGAGGTATGTGACCCGTTGCATCCCTAGCCTGCATTTTGCAATTCACTGTTATTTTGAATGTCATTGTTAAAGACATAAATGAGAATTGTTTAGTTGATTCAATTATTGTGCAGAATAAAGCCTAATCAATAGTAAGAGGATGAGAAAATAACAGGAAGAAATGCCTTTGTTTATGCCAAAATGCTGATTATATGTATAAAGGAATATTCCAATAATTGGAATCTGAATAATCAGAATCAGAATGCCTTTGTTTATGCCAAAATGCTGATTATATGTATAAAGGAATAGTCCAATAACTGGAATTTGAATGAATCAGAATCAGAATGCCTTCGTTTATGCCAAAATGCTGATTATACAGTGGGTACGGAAAGTATTCAGACCCCCTTCAATTTTTCACTCTTTGTTATATTGCAGCACAAAGAGTGAAAAATTTAAGGGGGTCTGAATACTTTCCGTACCCACTGTATGTATAAAGGAATATTCCAATAACTGGAATTTGAATCAATCGGAATCAGAATGCCTTTGTTTATGCCAAAATGCTGATTATATGTATAAAGGAATATTCCAATAACTGGAATTTTAATAATCAGAATCAGAATGCCTTTGTTTTATGCCAAAATGCTGATTATATGTATAAAGGAATATTCCAATAACTGGGATTTTAATAATCAGAATCAGAATGCCTTTGTTTTATGCCGAAATGCTGATTATATGTATAAAGGAATAGTCCAATAACTGGAATTTGAATGAATCAGAATCAGAATGCCTTTGTTTATGCCAAAATGCTGATTATATGTATAAAGGAATATTCCAATAACTGGAATTTGAATAATCAGAATCAGAAGGCCTTTGTTTATGCCAAAATGCTGATTATGTGTATAAAGGAATATTCCAATAACTGGAATTTGAATGAATCAGAATCAGAATGCCTTTGTTTATGCCAAAATGCTGATTATATGTATAAAGGAATATTCCAATAACTGGAATTTGAATGAATCAGAATCAGAATGCCTTTGTTTATGCCAAAATGCTGATTATATGTATAAAGGAATATTCCAATAACTGGAATTTGAATGAATCAGAATCAGAATGCCTTTGTTTATGCCAAAATGCTGATTATATGTATAAAGGAATATTCCAATAACTGGAATTTGAATCATCAGAATCTGAATAAAGGCTAAACCAGAATATGCAACTTATTCTGAATGTGTTGTGCATGTAAACATTATTAAATGGGCAAGCAGCACTCATGTTATCATCTAAAAGTGTGTCAATCTATTTATAGGAATAGTTCTCTCCCATCGCTCTGTAGAGCCTCACTGATGTTTCTAATGAGTTTGGTATTTTGATCAGTTGGTGAAATTAGCCGTAAACACTTTCAAACTAAAATATTTTTTTGCTGCAGTGTTTTTTTCTTCCCCCACAAAAACTAATGTGGCTGCTACAACACTTCATTGTGTATATTAATTTATTCATATTCATACTGTTTTCATCTAAATTTTTTCCCTTTGTAGGAGACGGATAGTTGGGAAATCATCGAGGGGCTAAGGATTGGGCAAACTCATGTCCAGAGGCCAGAGAAACATGAAGGTTTTATGCTGAAGAAGAGGAAATGGCCTCTAAAGGGCTGGCACAAGGTTGGAAATTATTTCCACCAGCTGGTTTCCACTGGTCAGGCTGGTTTCAGAGCTGTTTTTGGAGCTTGACAGCTGGTCAGATTACAAGACCTGATAAACCAGCTGAAAACCAGCTTTGCCAGGCTAGGAGACCAGCTTAAAGACCAACAATCTTATTTTGTTTATTCTGGGTGTTAATAAACAATGTTTTACTTATATTTCATGCTTTATTCCTTACAATATGTATTTACAGTAAATATTAATTAGATTAATAGAGGTTTTTTTTCTCTTGTCTTCTACACAGCGATTTTTCGTTTTAGACAACGGGATCCTGAAGTACTCCAAATCTCCTGTAGATGTGAGTTTCATTTAAAGGGCTTCTTGTAGAGTGCTTGCAGCGCTGCTCTGTGAATAATACTGATGAGTTGTGTAGGTTGGTCAGAGAGAGACGGTGAACCGTGATTGGCTGCTTGCTCTCGCTGTAGCGTGACTCAGATGAGCTCAGACTCAGCAGCAGAAACATCACTAAGCACTGATGCAACAAGGACAGAGTGAATGTGTGTGTGGAAACACACCTTTTACTTAGAAATGCGCATTAAAGAGATAGTTCACCCAAAAAGGAACATTCTGTCTTCATTTATTCACCCTCAAGTTGTTCCAAACCTGTATGAGGGTTTTTTTTTGTCTGCTGAACAAGTTGTTGGTCCCCATTGACTTCCATAGTATTTTTTTTTCCATGCTATGAAAGTCAGTGAGGACCAGCAACTGTTTGGTTTCCAACATTCTTCAAAATATCTTCTTTTGTGTTCAGCAGAAGAAAAAAGCTCATTGAGCAGAAGATGAGGATTAAATGATATTGTGTGTGTGTTTGTTTCAGATTCGGAAAGGAAAGCTTCACGGCAGTATAGATGTGGGTCTGTCTGTGATGTCCATCAAGAAAAGAGCTCGCCGCATAGATCTGGACACGGAAGAACACATTTACCATCTGAAGGTCTGTGATTTGCTTGATCTGTATGTGCATTCATTGAAATAATGTGGAGAGAAGCAGCGTTTCTTCAGCTTCAGGCACTTTTATGTCTCGGGTTTATTTTTATTTCTTTTGAATCTTTTTGTTATGTGAAGGTCACATTAAATCTGTCTTGGAAACTGTTCTCATTTATTTTTGATGCTGTGAACTGGCTGTCTCCTAACTCTGTCTCTATCTCTTTCTCCTTCAAGGTGAAGTCTCCAGATGTTTTTGACATCTGGGTGTGCAAGCTGCGTCACCATCGTTTGTTCCGTCAGAATGAGATTGTTCGCTCTCCTCGTGATGCTTCATTACGGACCTTCCCTCCGTCTGCCAGCACAGAGTCACCCCAGAACACCCCTTCCAGCGCACACCAAAACAAGGTCATTCTTGTCTACTGTTTGTGTGTTTATGTTTTTGTCTGTAGTAATTATAAAGTAATTAAAAGTCAGCATGAAATCAAGTTTGACCCTGTTTATTTTTTATGCTTTTTAAAAATGTATTTTCCTTTCTTATTGCACACAATTTATTCATATTAAGTTCTAGCTCCATCCTGGCATGTAACAGCCATTTTTCACCCTCCAGTTCCCAATGGAAGCATTATGGGTGGCAAATGCAGTTTCATGTTGACTATAACAACAATATAAATCAAATTTACCCTTTCAGCAGGGTAAACCCAGTAGTCTTTCCTGGCAGCTGCCACCATCCTGTAGTAATGGACAGAGTAAAGTGGCAGCCTGGTTACAGGAGTCGTCGGAGATGGACAAGTGTGCAGAAGGTAACACACAATTCATTTGTAATAATTAAGATTTTATTTTATAGGTCACAAAACCTGTCAAGAAGATATCAGTGCCACATTTTACCACAAAAAAATAAAGTAAATAAAAAAATAATTATAATTATATATATATAAACACACTACCAGTCAAAAGTTTTTGAACAGTAAGATTTTTAATGTTTTTTAAAGAATTCTCTTCTGCTCACCAAGCCTGTATTTATTTGATCCAAAATACAGCGAAAACAGTAATATTGTGAAATATTTTTACTATTTGAATATATTTTAAATTGTCATTTATTCCTGTGATGTAAAGCTGAATTTTCAGCATCATTACTCCAGTCTTCAGTGTCACATGATCCTTCAGAAATCATTCTAATATGCTGATTTGATGCTCGAGAAACATTTATTATTATTAATAACATTTAAAACAGTTGAGTACATTTTTTTCAGGATTCTTTGATGAATAGAAAGATCCAAAGATCAGCATTTATCTGAAATAAAAAAACTTTTGTAACATTATACACTATCCCATTCAAAAGCCTGGAGTCAGTGTAATTTTTATTTATTTATTTTAGAAATTGTAGAAATTTATACTTTTATTTAGCAAGGATTCTTTAAATTGATCAAAAGGGATGATAAAGTCATTTATAATGTTACAAAAGATTTCTATTTCAGATAAATGCTGTTCTTATGAACTTTCTATTCATCAAAGAAACCTGAAAAAAATTTACTCAGCTGTTTTCAACATAATAATAATAATAATAAATGTTTTTATTAGAATGATTTCTGAAGGATCATGTGACACTGAAGACTGGAGTAATGATGCTGAAAAATCAGCTTTGATCACAGGAATAAATTACATTTTGTGTTTGTATTTCAGAACTTGCCTACTGCCAGTCTAGTCTTTTAGAATTGAGTCAACTGCTGCAAAGTCTGGAGATCTTACAAAGGACACAGTCAGCTCCCAACTTCATCGACATGAAGGTATATCCACACACACACGCGCACACACACACACACACACACACACGCA
>NW_015540934.1:191744-212171 GCF_001515605.1 Sinocyclocheilus anshuiensis
CCCCACTCGCACACGCACTCACACTCACTTGCACTCGCTCACTCGCTTACACACTCACACTCACTCACACACGCAAACTCGCACACACACACACTCGCACTCACACACACACGCACTCACACACGCACGCACTCACACACACGCACACACACACACGCACACACACACACACACACAAGCAGCAGTTTCTAGGTGTCTAGTATATTTGTACAGATTGTGTTGCAGACAAATTGTGTTTCTCTTTGGCTGCGCTTACACTGCAAACCTAATTCACAGGTTCTGGCACCTATCTGATGTTTTGTCCTGTCTGTTTACATTCACATGTGTTTATATTAATATCCCGCCAGACAGTTTAGCCTTGTGCGGGCCAAACTTTTCATTGAGTTGTCAATGAAGTAAAAGAAATCGCTCGGCGTAGCTATATTGGGAATTGGTTGAGAGTGTAATGCAGCTCTATAATATATACAGCAGCTTTACATAATTCAGACATCCCTAACCCTCAAACTAATTTCAACCCCTCCGACACTACAACATTATCTTCCTTCAATATTTTCACTGATGTCATTCTCAACACCTCTGCTTATGAAATAAAAACTCAGGCCACTCATACATTTACAACATCTTATTTTCTGTTGTCACTGCAAATGGATTCAGTGCTTCAGTTTTCTGCTATTAACCCTCTCATCACTTTGATTTGCGTGTGTGTATGTGTCCATGTAATTTAGAGTAACTGTGTAGATTTGACAAAGAAAGAAAAGCGAGTCAGCAGAAGATGGAGGACTAAAAGTGTCAGCAAAGATGCAAAATTGCAACAGCAGGTACATCTTCACAACACCCACAATCAACACTGAGAGGAATTTACTACTAGCTATAAATTATTTATTGCACTGTCTGCATTATATTAGCATCTGATTCACTGAAATTACCACACAGAATTTGCCACAGTCTCGATGCAGCAGCGACCGCAGCTAAGAGAGTTTAGTGTGTGTCAGTTTTCTTAACCTTCACGCACACACGCATAACCACTTACCCTCTGAACAACCTCATTATTGCAGTCCTTAACCTCAGCCATAGCATCAGAGGACACCGCCTGCTGCGGTCTAACTCTGAAGGCCTGACATTTGACTCAGTGGATTCATTATAAAATGTTTCTGGACCTTTAACAGCATATCGGCCATAGTTTAAATTACTTTTTCCATTTATAATGGATCACTACAGACAAGAGAGTGCGAGTGAATGGGACTGGCCATTTGTTTTATTCTCTCATAAATGTTTTGTTGGAATGAGTCATTTATTTGGATCATTACAGTGGCTTGCGAAAGCTTGGGAACCCCTTGCAGAATCTGTGTAAATGTGAATAAGTTTAACAAAATAAGAGAGAATACTGTGTTCAAACATTTACGGATGCTCCAGAAGGAAACACGATGCATTAAGAGCCGGGGGGTGAAAACTTTTGAACAGGATGAAGATGTCCAAATGTTTCTTATTTTAAAATATAATTTTTTTTCCATTTAAGTACTGCCCTTCGGAAGCAACAGAAGATACTTGCATGTCTCCCGGAAGACAAATTAAGTACAATTTACCTTGATCTTCAAATTCAAAAAGTTTTCACCCCCCGGCTCTTAAAGGGGTCATATGATGCTTTTTTAAAGATCATTATTTTGTGTATTTGGTGTAACAGAATATGTTGACATGCTTTAATGTTAAAAAAACACATTATTTTTCAAATACTGTACATTACTGTAGGTCCTCTATGCCCCGCCTCTCTCAAACGATTGCGTCCCTCAATTGTCCTCAGTGTGAAAAGATGGATCTCAAAATCATACAGTCACTGCTGGAAAGGGTTCAAATATGCAAAATGGAAAACTGAAGAATCTGCAGGACCTGGATGATTTTTCTGGAGAACAGTGCTCAGTTTAACTGTTCAGAACAAACAAGGGACTCATTAACAACCATCACAAAACAAAAAAACAGTCGTGGATCATCCAGGTAACCACACACAGTATTAAGAACCTAATCACAAACTTTTGAATGGGGTTATTTTAATAATTTCAGCTATTTTTTTCTTGTGGACTAAATGTAAACATCTTTTATGTAAAATATCTTATTCAAGACAGTACTAAATAAAAAATAGCATGTATTTTGTATGATCTCTCTTATTTTGTTAAAATTATTCACATCATCACAGATTCTGCATGTGGTCCACATTTTCAGATTCTGCAAGGGGTTCCCAAACTTTCGCATGCCACTGTAATTAAGAATGAACAAACACAACAAATGAAGGTTATATGTAAGATAAGACATTTGATACTAAAGTTGCATGTGTGAAATTATGTTCAAAAGAATGTCTGCCCCATAGACTTTCATCTTAAGTGCATTACTGTAAAACCAATTTTTGCTTGTTTTTAAACAAGCAAAAAAAAAGTGTCAAAACACTTGACTACGGATCCCGGGAAGTCACCTGTAGGAGAAAAAAACAATCCGTGGCCACGGTTTTGCAATCCGTCCCCTCAGTTTATTAACCGTACTCACGAATTCTTAAACTGTTCCCTCGGTTTAACAAATCGTGCCCACGGATTAATAAACCGTACCCACGAATTTCCAATCTGTGCGCTCAGATTTTGTAAACCGTACCTTCGGTTTTTGAATCCGTACCCACAAATTCATAATCCGTGCCCACGCTTTCGCAATCCGTTCCCTCGGGTTTGTAAACTCGTGGATTTGTGGCCCCGTCCCCACCGGCAGATTCAACCACGGTGCGGGATGCATAGTATTGTGTTTATTAAACATTATTTTTCATAGTAGCCTATGAGACCATGATCCGCACTCACAAAATAGTCTCCTTTTTAGCGTTTATTTTATATTAATCACCAATAGGATAAAACACCTCCGCCTGTGTTAAGAATTCGTGAGTACGGTTTATAAACTGAGGGGGACGGATTGCAAAACCGTTGCCACGGATTGTTTTTTTTTCTCCTACAGGTGACTTCCCGGCTCTGTACTTGACAGATCCACATATGCTGTTGATACACCTTACTTGTTTTCATTTCCTAATAAGGTCATCTGTAATGAATTGGAAAGATTTTCTGTGGTGTTGACATGTTAATGGGGTGTGTGCATGAGTAACTCTTGAGATGTGAGATGTGTATCTGACTCTTGTATTCACCCCCAGGTCCAGTCACTTCCCCAGTCACACAGTGCTAAAGTAAGCAGAACCTTCACTGTGATGTTATCTTGGTGTTACACCATGACATCACCATGCTGTAGTCTCTCAACCCCTTGCATGCAGTGCTGCTTTACATTTTCTCTGCAAAACATTGTCAGTGTGACCTTTTTAGAAATAACTTTAGGTTATTGTTGTAACCCAAGTTCACTGAGAGAGATGAGAGTGATATGGGAATTTGTAGACTATCATGGGACACACATCTGGATGGCAGACCTTGAATCTCTATTCCATCACACGTTTAGATCACTGGCCCTGCCTCTTTCCACATAAACTACTGCACAGACTCAACTCATTCAAGTCCAGCTCTTCTGTAAGCCGATGACAAGTGGTCCATTTAGTAAGGTCTTCCTTAGTGAACTGGGGTTACAATTGTAACCAGTAGTTCTCTTTTAGGCCACTCGCTTGACATCTCACTGTCGGATATGGCAAACTCCCATTTGTTATGATCTTAAAATAAGGCCAACTGCACATGTCCAACCCACAAAAAGATATAATGTGTAAAAGCCTTTCTTTTTAGGGTGAACTATCCCTTCTCTTCAAGATCCTGCTTCTGGCTTTATTGAGTTATAGGCTATAAAATTTCACCAACATGTAAAGAGGAAGCCCAGTCTACCAGTAAACATATCTTCTATTGAGAATCTTCTAAACAGGACTAAAGAGGTAGTCATTCCACCAGCAGAATGAACTCTAACTCCTGGAGGCCTCTTAATGAATAATGCATCTTGATGGCATCTTGATGACTTCCCTTAACCAGTGAGACAAGTGTTTTAGATTACTGTACCTCTTGCTGGATTTGCAAAACAAACAAAGGACTGATCACCGTCCACCAGATACAAACAGTATGTCTCTTCTCCTCCCCAGACCTGAATGGGAGTGGATGAAAAGCTGGGATTTCAAATTCCAGACTAGAAAAACCCAGTTTGACGCAGTAGGGACAAAAGCCAGATTGGGGTGTAAAGTTATCTCAGATAAGATGTGAACCTGAGGCATGCAGGGTTAATAGAAAGCCTCCTCAGCTCACTGACATGCATCGCTGTGGCGAATGTGAGTAGTAATCTTATATCAGACAGTCTTGATATCCACCCTCTTGAAATTCCATGATGAAATCATCTGCTTAGTAGCCAGACAGGAATGGTACACCCTTGATTCAAAGCCTGAATGCGATCCAGCTCCTCTGATCCAGGAATGTCTAATAGAGCATAAGAACAGAATTATCGGCTTTTCTTATACATGTGGTCTACATGACCGCTATAGGCTGTCTACAATGAAAGCATAAAAGCGGAAATCCCAAAATTAATGCGGAGTACATCAAAAATAGAACTGGGCATCAGTTTTCTGTCGGTGGCCGATTCCAGAATTGCACACAAACTGCATTGCAATCATTTCCCAAAATGTAATTTGTGTGGAATTTTTATGAAGTCTGTAAAGAGGAGAAAGTACTGTACCAGGCAGATCAAGCTCACTGTTCAAGAAATATGAAGACAAACATGTGGGGGTTTATATGAATGCATCTCTGAGAGGAACTGACCGTCTTCAGAAATGTTTCGAGGGCATTTTCTTTTCCTCTTACCTCCATATAATGCATATTAAAGCAGTGTTTATAAGTGCAGCTGCTTTGTTTTACCACAGTATCGCTGCTGTTCCATAAGCGCCACCTGCTGACAGAGAATAAATCTGCATTTTCATTCTGCCCATCTGCTGTTTTTGTTTTGTGCAGGTGTCTTGTATAGCATAATTTCACAAATCTGCAGTCAGACCATTCTGTTTTTGCTTTAAATCTTGAAATTATACAATCCAATTCAAAAACAACTGCTCATGCTGCATGTATGTAGCACTACTGTTTGCTCAAAATAAATGAAAAAATCTATTTCCTGTTGTACCAAACTCATATCGAACCGTGAACCCAAAACTGAGGTACATACCGAACCTTCTGTGTACACACACTTCTGTGTACCATGACACCCCTAGGCTTACATCTGGTGTCAACAAGGTTTTACAGTCAAGTAACAACCTAATAAAATTAGCTCAAGGCCTCAGAATTGTGTCAGTGACATTCAGAAACATGCCAAATGAGCTTGGATTGGAATCCTAAGTACAAATATTTAGATATTGTGGATGTTGGTGAAATAACTTGCATTGTACCAGAGAAATTTTATCTATTTTAACATTCACAATTTTTCCACTAACCATGGATTCCCTGGCCATCGTGGAGAAGCCCAATAAACAGTGCAGAGTTCGACATAATTGATATGCACACTTCAGAGAGAAAGATGCCATGTCCCCAGTCAGGCATAAATGTGTCTGTCATGGTGAACTTTGTGGTTCATCCTATCATTGAACCATTGAACCAGACTCTTGTTCCTCCAAATGTACAATGCTCTAGACATCGAGCTGACACTCATACTTATCTGCATAAATGTCTTTAGGGAGTCAACTTCAGAGAAGTCACCCATGTCTGAAAGTCTCTCTAATAAGTAGTCCTAACTGTACCACTGCTATGACCAATGCTTTACAGACTCAAAGACGAAAGGACACCAATGTCCTCAGACTGAACTGGTTCAAGCTATTTTGAAATCTTATCCTCCTCTGTTACAACATGGATGCTTGATCCTTGAAGCCCCATGCACACAAACTTTGCCAAAGATAACTTTTCTCTAGGATTATGACCAAACACAGTTCTTGTAAGTATAAAATGATGTAGAAATGTTTTGTCAGAGATAAAGGAGGATGTGTAAATATCCATCCTTGAGATCTGTAGAGATAAATAATTTTTTCTATGTACAGAATTCAAAGATTCTGAATATCGATACACAAATCTTTGCCATTTGAATTCTGATATAACTGTTCAGAGCTCCAGATCCAGAACAGGGAAAATGCCTAATTCCTTCTTGATAAAGTTGCTACTTAGATTCACGCTGACCAGGACAAACTTGGGACCAATGAATAGAGGATCTTAATGGGCCCCGTGCCCCAAACAGTGTTCCCCCCCACAACAACCCTGCTTCTTGGTCCTCAGACAAGGTGAGAGGGTGAACCCAATCCTCTAAAGGAGTGAAGACCTCACCTCACTGACCCATCAATGCAGTCATGCCTCCCGCCTGTAAGGTGTCTTGCCGGAAATCCTGCATAATGACTGCTGTTTTACAACGCACCCTTGGAGAGAGTTTGTGGTAATGAGAGCAAGTAATCAACAGCATTAGCACGGCCTTAGTATGTTTAGTGCCTAAGCACACCAGACAGATGATGAGATCCCATTTGGAGGTAGCCTTCTTTATGGAAGCCATGAATGTTTGGCTCAAACTCACCTATGTGTAACTTTCTAGTAATCCTGAAGACCTTGAATAGGTTGTTCAGGTGTGTTTGATTAAGGTTGAAGCTAATCTCTGTAAGTCAGTGGACCTCGAGGGCCAGAGTTGCCCGCCCTTGTCTATGAGGTACACCGAGCATTATAAACCTTGTTTGTTAAAGCCATAGAAAAAAAAATAACAAAAAGATATTTTACCCTCCTAAAGTTGTCAAAATTGACTGCCAAATACATGGTAACTCTAAATTTTCTCTCTCTGGATGGTTGAACAATGTGTGCTGAGGACATGTGTAGATGGTACAAGTGGGAAAAATTTTAAATTAAATGCTGAGCCTATGCAGTTTGTCACACATACCCATTTCCGGTTTTGGAGTCTCCACTAATGAGCTGATGAGTTGATTCAGGTGTGCTTGATTAGATAACCATACAGAATGTGCAGAGTTGTGGGGTTAGGAACCAGTGCCTGAGTGCACTGACCAGTGGCCTAAAGGTGTGGTAGTGTATAGGTCCTGTCCACACGAACGCGATTATTTTTAAAACCGCCGTTTTTTTTACCGGTTTGGCCGTTCGTCCACAAGCAAACGCAGCGCCAGGTCACTGAAACCGAACATTTTTGAAAATGCCTGCCAGGGTGAAGATTTTCAAAAACTCCGGTTTAGGGCTGTGCGATATGGACAAAAAAAACCTATCGCGATTTCTTTGATCAATTTTGCGATTTCGATTTTAATTACGATTTTGACACACACAGACATGCTTTACAGTCATAAATGCATTCAGTGTGAATTTGAAACATATTTCCAAAAGAAAACCAATCAGAGCTTTATCAAGAAGCTGTAACATGTCTCTAGAACAGACATAAGGCAAAATAATCCCTAAGTAAAGGTGTAACAAAATGTTGAACTAGATTTGTTGCGCCAAGTTCACACGTACTCCGTCTGCAGTGCGTATACAGTATGTGTATGCGGTGCAGAAGCAGCACGGACTCATTTTGCTTTCGCACAGGACGCGTTTGCAATCCGCTCCTGATCCGCGGCTGTTTACCACAAACACAACATTTATCCATTATTTTGATTTCAAATCCAAACGTTGTTGAAAATGCTTTTTCAGCGTTGTGATTCTCTTTTATCACAGTACAGTAATACAATCTTTCATAGACATATTCACATTTAAACTCAATAAATATAACTTTGTTTAACTACCACGAGTGCCATCTATTATTGCGTTGTTTATCTAAAAGTGCACTTTTCCTTGTTTTAAATCTAGCCAAAAAGCCATGTGTTGACTGTGAAAGAGTAGACTTTAATTATATGGATTTATGGTGTAATTACTAAATTTCCGTGTCAATCCATGTTACTTTTTACCACAAATAATGCGCTGGCACTTTAATTAAGCGCGTGCAGCACAGCAGAAATAGACTCCGTGCTCCTGGAGCGCACTGCCGGACCGCAATCGCATGCAGTGTTAACGCTCTGATCCGTTAACATGGGCGCGGACAAAATACATCTGAATCATAACCCATTGCTACACTCACGATACAGTTTGATTACAATCCACCGTCTCTTCCAACGCAAAGTTCAGTCATCCAGTCCACGCTCCCAAAAGGCGACGCTGACTCCCGGAACCCGGTTGCAGTGTTATCATGTAGACAGTTTTTGGCTTGTGATGTCGGAGCCTGCGCTGTTATCTCCGCCTACTGGAAACTTTTTCAGGCTTCTGATTGGCCAACATGGCTTTACGGTTGAGATTATATCGCCACCTGTTGGTTTGGCATGCTCTTGACAGTGCTTCATAGCATGCATTTGCGTTTTCATGTGGACGGAGATTTTTTTTAAAACGGAAGAAGGAAAAACTCTTTGGTGTTTTTAAAAATACCCGTGTACGTGTGGACATGGCCTAAGGCTTCATGAAAGGCCACACAGTTGCATGTACTGTACCATAATGAGATGTTGAGTGAGTTGACCAAAAGAGAACAGAATGTGATCTTAAATTCGAAGCATACAGTTGCAGCAAGAAAAAAGCGATTTAACAATGATTTAAAACAAACTGGATGTCATCAGCTCTGAATGATGGAGTTTTGTTCTGACTCAAACCAACTCTACTTTCAACTAAGCACTTTAAACATACACATACACAGCCTGTGTTGACCTAGTATGACTATGTGATTGTTCTTTTGATTATTTGAATTCATAACATGTTAGTGCATGCTGATGGTTCACATGTTGTCATGTGCTGATGTATGAATTAACTTCATTTCACTGTTAACCTGTGTGCTTAACTTTACACTGCTTGGCCTAATGTGTGTTTTTGTGTGTCGGTGAACTCTTTACTGAAATCTAACTCAACTACACTCTGACTGAGACTACACTGAGGTTTTTCCTCAGTCGACGGAATCACTCAGCTCTAAGAGACTTTTTGCCCTCCTTGTGTTCGGAGGCCCATGTTGCTGGGGTGTGTCTGGGATCACTTCTATCTCACTGTAGTTTGTGTGTGTGTTTCAGGTTCCCCTGAGTGCAAGTATGTCTCAAGTGCGTCTCCACTCCTCTAATCCAAACCTATGTGCAGAGTTGGCTGATTTTCAAACCCCGGTCACACGTCTGACTGACAGTATCGACAGCGCCAGTGACTATATCAAACTGCAGGAAGATTTCTGCATAATTGCGCAAAAAGGTGAACAAAGCATTCATGCACCACTAGTCACTGGATCTACATTGCCATGGTAAAAAAAATTGTTTTTAAATGGTGATCTTTTTTTTTTTTAATGACTCACAAACTCTGAAGTTTTGGGAACTTTCTGAATCTGTGACTGTTACTATTAAAAGTATTACAGGTATTACAAACCATAAACAAGGATCGTTTTGATTAGTATGTAGTCAGGACCAATTTTTTTTTTGGTTCACTGAGATATGTTGGAAACACTGCTTCAGGCAGTCAGTTACACACCGAAAAACAAAAGGTGCACAGCTGTTCTTGAGTGATAGTGTGCTACAGGTCCAGGCCACAGGCTCTGACCCGGAGACAAAGCCTGGCGGTGTCGTAAAGTACTCAGCATGAACTTGTGTGTTTGTTGCAGTGCACTCTCTTCTGAAGTCTGCCTTCAACACGGTGGCCATAGAGAAAGAGAAGATTAAACAGGTGTTGTTGCAACAGGAGCAGACCGGCCAATCAAATCAGATTATAACCCTCCGCCGCTCCCTGTCACAGGTCAGCTCCGCCCACCACACGCTGTTACTGTTATAATCAACAAAAACAGAGTTCGCCTTTTATTTGTGTAGATTTACACAATATGCATATGACTTCATTCATTGCTTTATGTTTTTGGTAAGACTTTACGTCATGACATTTAACAGACTTTTACAATACTGTTCAAAAGTTTGGAGTCAGTAAGATATTTTTTCAAAGAAAATGTATATTTTTATTCAGTGAGTAAATGAGTAATGATGCTGAAAATCGCGATTAATCGCATCCAAAATATTTTTTGTTTGTTTATATAATAATAATATATATATATATATATGTTAAATATATGTGTGTGCACTGTGTGTATCAATATATACACATGCATGTATATATTTAAGAAAAATATGTTTTGTTTATATATAAGATATTTATATTTATATATAATATATATTATATGTATATATACATGTAAATATTTTTTAAATATATACATGTATGTTTGTGTATTTATATATACACATTAAATATACACAGTTAATATATATATATATATATGTTAAATATATGTGTGTGCACTGTGTGTATCAATATATACACATGCATGTATATATTTAAGAAAAATATGTTTTGTTTATATATAAGATATTTATATTTATATATAATATATATTATATGTATATATACATGTAAATATTTTTTAAATATATACATGTATGTTTGTGTATTTATATATACACATTAAATATACACAGTGCACACACATATATTATATAAACAAAAACTTTTATTTTGGATACGATTAATCGCAATTAATCGTTTGACAGCACTAATGAAAACATTTTAAAATAGAAAACAATTTTAACTTGTGATAGTAGTGTACAGTATTACTGTTCTTACTGTATTTTGATCAAATAAATGCTGCCTTGGAGAGCAGAAGAGAATTCTTTTAAAAAACATAAAAAAATCTGACCGATTTTGAACAATAGTGTACATTTAGAATCAGATGACCCTTCATACACTCGTCTGCTCACTTGTTATGGATGATTCTGTTGTGTAGGCCTTGTCGCAGAATGTTGAGCTCAAGACCCGTCTGAACCGAATCCACTCTGAGTCGGTTCTGTCTGACCAGGTCGTCAGTGTGAACATCATCAGCAGTCCAGATGAGGTCTGATATTCCTCTGCTCTGAACCATTTGAGTTCCTAACAATATAATGTGTTTCATGTGAATGACACTGCGGCTTGGAAATTGTTTGGAAAATAGGGTGGTCAGGATATCCCTTTTTACAGTTGAGAAGACCCTAAAAAGGCATGGAGCTACAGGGTTGATCATCCATTCACTGTTTAAGCTTAAAATCTCACATTTTACATTTGCTCTTGTTTGGGTCTTTAAAGGATGATTCAGATAAAAAGTCACTCTCAGTACTGTTGCCTCATACACTTTGGCTGCAATACAACCAAACAGAGCTATCATTAGACATGTTGAGTCCCACGAGATAGCTGCTCGTACTGATCAACCATGTGTTTCACTATTGGCAGCAGACATTGTGATTCGAGGCTTTCACTTTCTACAAGATTTAAATCCTTCAGCTTTTTGTGCTCCTCACATCAGGTTGTATATCTTTGTGCAGTGGCCTTCAGTACAAGTGGCTGCCTGTGATACATTTTAGCTCTAAAAATACACCGAAGTAACCGTGAAATCCTTTAATCGTGTATGTTTGTGTGTTTTGTAGGCAGGTGACCCGCTCCACGTGGGCATCCCTCTCTCTCAGCAGGTGTCCAATGAGAGCAGACTCTCCATGTCAGAGTCAGTGTCTGAGTTCTTCGATGCTCAAGAGGTGCTTCTGTCCGCTAGTTCATCAGAGAATGAGGTGAGAACTGTGTGATAATGTTAAAGACATGTGCTGCTGAATGTAGAAGGTGAAGCAAGATCATTTAATGTTTTTGAAATAAGTCTCTTCTGCTCACCAAGGCTGCATTTATTTGATGAAAATACAGTAAAACAGTACTATTGTGAAATATTATTGCAATTTAAAATAACTTTTCTATGTGAATATATTTTAAAATGTAATTTATAACTGTGATGGCAAAGTTGAAAATGATTATTATCAATGTTGAAAACAGTTGTGCCGTTTAATATTTTTGTGGAAACCATAATGCATTTTTTTCAGGATTCTTTGATGAATAGAAAGTTCAAAGAACAGCATTTATTTGAAATAGAAATTGCTTCAGCTGTCAGTGTCGTCTATGTAAGCATGATCTGTTTGTTTAAGTGTGTTGTTTATTTGCACACTGCACTGCAGTAGGTCATTACACACACACACACATTTTACAGTTAGTCAGCACTGCGCAAAATGAAAGACAGTGAGTAACATCATCTCTCTCTCTCTCTCTCTCTCTCTCTCTCTCTCAGGCCTCTGATGATGAGTCTTACATCAGCGATGTGAGTGATAACATTTCAGAGGACAATGCCAGCGTCACAGATAACGTTTCCAGACAGAGTAAGATCGCTCTCCCTCCTCCTCGTTTTGTTCCGTTCATTAGAGTAGGACGTCGTCCTGATGGGACACATGACCTTTGCGTTACACACACACACACACAAACATGCACCATGCTCTCTCCCTCCAATAGATGCAAACACACACACACACACACACATGAACTGAAAGACAAATCCTCTCACAAGCGTATTATGTAAATCAAGTAAAACTATGACTATTGTAATGTGAATATCAAAATATAAAATATATAAAAAACAATTTAAATATTTAATTAATAGATTGTTTTACCTCTCTGTTTTGTTTTGTTTGCATTTTGTATTTTGATGTTATTTTCAGGAAAATTAATCACATTTCACATATATTCACATTCACATATATTCACATTAGAGTAGTTACATTTTATTTTATTACGGGTGTCATGAAAATAATGCCATCATTTCTTTATACAAAATGCAAGTTTTTTTTTTATTTTACATTTTGGAAAGTCGTGACTTGGTTTTGTATTAACGAAAGTATCACTATCATTCTATTGTAGACATTGTTACTTGAGCATAATTGTAGGGACGTTTGAACTATATGTGCTGATGAGGACATTGATCTGACTTTACTGTTTGTATGTATGGTCTGAAATAAACAAATAATAAATCAAAAATAAATAACATATTACTATAATATAATTACAACATACATACATGATATTATACATCTAATACAATTCTTAGTGGACTGCAATACTTAAATTGCCCTTTGATGGCGCATTTAGCATGTATAGCAGGGATTTGTGAATTCTCCTTGTCTATTATATAGTGCTGAGTCGTCATCATATATATGAACAGGATTATGAGAATATGATAAATATCAATATAAACACTTATTAATTGGATTATGTTGCACCAAAGCAATGATACTTAAGGAATAAATCAAATAAATAACTTTATATGCACAATCTTTTATATTTATGGTGACTAGGTCAGTGTAAATTCGGAGAACTCTGAGGAGACAAACAACTCGGTAATTTACATTGAATAAAGCAGTAATATAGTAGATAACTATATTAAATATCACAAAGTAAATAGTCTTACATTTTAACATGAACGCACACAAAATAGGTAACCTCCAAGATTTTATTTCAGTTAATGTTTATTTGATTTCACGTATCAAAAATGTTTTTCATGGTTTAGTTTAGCTTTAGTTTCAGTTATCTATAATTGTCCAACCCCAGTAACCCATGAGTAACCTTGTGTTTCTCCCTCAGTGCCTAATGGTGATCTGGCCAGTGGTGCGTTTCGTAACGGTAGACGTACATGTCTCCCTGCTCCCGCCCCTGACACTTCCAACATTAACCTGTGGAACATCCTGAAGAACAACATCGGGAAAGACCTGTCGAAAGTGTCCATGCCAGTAGAGCTGAATGAGCCCCTGAACACACTGCAGCACATGTGTGAGGAGCTGGAGTACACAGAGCTACTGGATAAAGCAGCTCAAACCTACGACCCCTATGAACGCATGGTACGCTCCAGCTCTTAAAGCGACAGTTCACCCTAAATTACAAAGTCTGTTGTCAATTACTCACTTTCATGTTGCTCCAAACCCATAAGACTTTTGTTTAAAACACAAATGAACCTGAGAGATTTCTGTCCCTCAATTAAAAAAAACAAACAAACATCTTGAGTTTTGAAGATGAACGAAAGTAAGTGGAACGACATGACGGTGAGCAAATGACGACTGAATTTTCCTTATTGGGTGAGCTGTCTCTTTAAAAGAGTTAAAGGATCTTAATTTTCAAAAGACATACACCTAATAAGCATTTGTAACTGTTTTTTTTTTTTTTGCAACATGGCAGCTGTGTTGGTAACTACACTCTTAAAAATAAAGGTTCTTTATTGGCATCAATGTTTCCATGAAGAATCTTTAACATCTCTGGAATCTTTACATTCCACAAAAAGGTTCTTTAGATTTTAAAAATGTTCTACACATTAAGGTTTAGAAAATGTTCACTGAAAGGTTCTTTGGGGAACCTAAAATGGTTCTTCTATGCCGTCACTGTGAAAAACCCTTTTGAGACCTTTATTTTTAAGAGTGTAGCAAGTTTCTGAACCAAGATAGTCTGTCCGCTATAACAAGCTTGAGCACAATGGTTCACCAGATCAAAATCAAGTTTACCAGTCAGTAGACTAGCTGGTCCACCATCAAGACCAGACTGTTAGATTGAAACCAATAATAACCTAAATAACCAGCACAGACCAGCCAAGTAAAACCAGCTACATATAGTTTTACCTTGATTTTCCAGCAGGGACTGAGGCGAGACAGAAACATGCCCACATACACCAATGTTCATGCACTCACCTACATACATAGTGATATAAGAGGAGCTGTTAGGTGGCTTGTGGAAGGGTGAACAGGGCCTGAAGCAGGAACACATGTCCCTTGTGGACAGGGAGGTGGGCATTTACCTCTGGCCTCATTAAGTCCTTTTAATGTAGCCTAGTTTTAGTGTCCACACACAGTGACGCACACTGACACCTTCGAGCACGCATTCTCCACACTGCAGCGCTACTGATACCGTAGTAATGATGCTGCAGTGTAGGCGGCTGACTGCTGGACTGTTTTAGACTTAGTGCTGCACATTTACTGTGAATGAATCCCTAGAACGTTCTGTGATTCTCTCTGCAAATCAAACAAAAAATAGAAATAAGAAATCATATTTTGAATATAGATACTAAATGTTCTTTAGTTGACAATATTTTTTACAGTACTTTTTTTTTTTTTTACAGTGCAATACAGTTAAGAGCCCTCATTTTCATTATGGCAAAGCATTTAAAGTTTTAGTTTGTGTTTCTAATTATTCTCTGTGATTTGAACTAGATTCTCCTTCAGCATACTATCATGATGTAATTTGCCATTTAAATAAGATGAATAAATAATTATTTATTAATAAATAAGATGAATGAATAAATAAATAATAATAATAATTCTTAACTGTCATAAAATAATAATAATAATTATAATTATTATTATTATTATTGTCATCATCATGAATTATTACAGTAATGACATATCTCCAGGGTAATGTGATTTATCCATTTACTGAAAAAAGTGAGTACTTTTTTCTATAATATTTAATGTTTTTAATCCACATTAACAGCTAATGCTATCATGATGTATAACTATTTTGCAATTTAAATAATATTTATTATTATTAATAATTCTTAGCTGTCATGAAAATAATGTCACAAAGCACTAAAAATAAGTATTATTATTATTATTATTATTATTATCATAAATGGTCAAAGTAATGAGACTTTTTTGGGGTGATGTGATTTATTTTCCAGAAAAAAAAACTATACATTTTTTTCTATAATTATTAATGTTTTTAATCAGCAAATACTACAATGACACATACTGTAAATACTTTGCAGTTTAAATAAGATGTTTTAATAATTATCATCATCATCATCATCATAGAACTATTATTATTATTAATTATTACATTAATGAGACTTTTTTTAAGGGTAATTAATTTTCCTGAAAATAGTGTCACAATGCACACACAAAAAAGATTTAGATTTGACCTGAAACCATGAACACTGTGTTTGTGTGGATGTAATGCTCTCTTAAGGCACATTTATCCCATTATCTTGTTTCAGTAAGCACTGCTCTGTCTGTATAAAGAGCACACAGTCTATCTGGACTCCATGGTTTCACTAGTAATGAGTGTATTGACAGGTTGCTTTGTTTGTGTGTGCAGGCAATCGTTGCCGCGTTTGCAGTTTCAGGATATTCCTCCACCTATTATAGAGCGGGCAGCAAACCCTTTAACCCCCTTCTGGGGGAAACGTATGAATGTATCCGTGAAGACAAAGGATTCTGCTTCTTTTCTGAACAGGTACGAATTAATGTATCTCTCTCACACACACACACACACACATATACTAGCTGCAGTATCTGTTCCAAGTGAGTTCCTGTCCTTCACTGTAGCACTGCACCACTTTCAGTGTCAGTGTGTGTGTTTGTGGGAGGCAAGGCCATCAATAGTCCTCTGACGAAGGTTCTTCCTGCATGACTTGAAAAAGGTCTTTGTCAGCAGTGAACTTTCCCACAGGCTGTGTGTGACTGACAAGTCAAGTCAAGTCACCTTTATTTATAAAGCACTTTATACAATACAGATTGTCAAAGCAGCTTTGCATTGTTAAACAGGAAAAATGTGTGCTGATAATGCAAGAGGACAATAGAAAACAGTTAAAGTCAGTTCATTGTTGATTCAGTGATGTCATCGTCCAGCTCAGTTCAGGTCTCTTTCAATAGTGTCTGTGCAGTCAGGTCAACAATGTTGCCAGAAATTGTGTCCCCGACTAAGCAAGTCAAAAGCGACAGTGGCAAGGAACCAAAACTCCATTGGTGACAGAAATGGAGACAAAAAAAACCTTGGGAGAAACCAGGCTCAGTCGGGGAGCCAGTTCTCCTCTGGCCAGACAAAACCAGCATGGTGTTGTTTAATTCCAGGCTGCAACGCATGTCAGATTGAGCAGAGGACTCGTCTGGTTCTCGTGGTCTTGAGCTGATGGCCCACGAGGTCTTCACAGGGGATCTGTCTCTAGGGTTTGTCTACTTGACATGGTCTCCGCTGACATTCAGGGCTGTAGAGGTCGTCTCTAGGTGCTGATCCACTATCTGATCTGGATACAGACTGGATCTGGTGGCTATGGTGACCTCGGAATAAGAATAAAACAGACTAATATTAGCGTAGATGTCATTCTTCTTATGATGTAGCGAGTACATTGGGTGTTATGGGAAGTGTTCCCGGTTCCGGTTGACCTAATTAATGCAGCCTAACAATCGGATTTGAATTATAGAAAAGTGATCGTATGTTATGTGTAAGCCAGGTTAAAGGATTAGTTCACTTCCAGAATAAAAATTTCCTGATAATTTACTCACCCCCATGTCATCCAAGTTGTTCATGTCTTTCTTTCTTCAGTCGTAAAGAAATTAAGGTTTCTGAGAAAAGAAACAATGTACAGGACTCGCTGAGCTTGTCGCATCCAAAGCCGTATCTACAGCCCTCACATTCTTACTATCCTTAATTAAAGTTTGGAAATGTGTCTCTAGTTCTGATATCTTCTCTGTCACCCAAACTATTTCCCTGCATTTAGCACATGTGAATCCCTCGACGCTGACCGAGAAAGCTACACTATACATGTGGCAAGCTACACTATACATGTGCAGGAGAAGAAGCCATGACTCATAATGCAGTGTGTTCATAGAGGACTGTGATGAGAGAGAAACACTTGCCCAGGCTCAACGTAGCGTAATTTATTTTGTTTTATCTCACATCCATGAACACGCAGCATAATGAAGCGAGTGGATTTTCCTGATGGATCTCATATCTATAAGATGATGTCTGTGTGCCAGTTGCAGCTTGCTTCAGAAACCCTCCACCTTGCCCAGCTCCACCTGTATAGATCTGCTATGAGTTGATTCATGTATGCTATATGGGGTTATATTTGCTGCAGCAATATTTCTTACATGCTCACAGCAGCATGTTGTGGATTTATTTGCAGTATCAAGTCTCTGTACTTGCTCTGCCTCAGCAACGTAGCAGATCTATTCCTCCAAGACCAAATACATTAACATTGTCATGTATATTACCATGCCAATCCCTCCGAGAGTTGTCATGACAGAACTACAAGAACCAGTTGGCAAACAATGAATCGGATTTCCCCATTTGCCTGAGGGGATTACATGTAATAAAGTTGTAAATAATGTTCAATTTCTTGCACAGACCGATCGTTTCTCATCATAAGACCTCAATATATCGTCAGAAGCTGCGGGTATTAATTTTGGGTTTCCTCTATGGGTTTTTTTTTTTTTTTGACTCTCAAAGTGATGGTAGCTGCTGACTTTTAAATTTTTTGAATCACCAAGGACCACGGTTACAGCTAAAAATCTTCTTTTACTGAAGAAAGAAAAAGCTTGAGGGTGAGCAAATTAAGAGCAGATTTTCATTTTTGGGTGAACTATCTCTTTAATCGAGTTTTTTGATGAATGAATTGACATTTTATTTAAGTACCAGCTTTTACTTAAATGTTTCTCTTAAAATTAAAATAAAAACAAATGAGAAATACTGTATGATTATAGAAGCAGAAAATGATGTGAGAGCAGCTCAGATCGTTCAGTCTTGGAGAATTTGAAGGGAAAATGTTGAAGTGCTTGAAATCTATGACTTTTGGCAAATCAGGGCACAGTTTGAGACACTATTGGGATCCCATGAGGAGTTATAGATAAACACAAAGTCTACTTCAGTATTGTTGTTCAGTCTCCAGTAGCTTGTTGTTGTTCGTTCTTATCGGTCTCATTCTCAACTGTCAAATGGCAGGCCAGGCCAGTGTTACTACCTTGTGGAAAAACCAATTCAAGTCACATGTGTGAACTGAGCGTACAGAGTATGTGCAACTAGAAAAATCTGGCTGTGCTCAAAGTGAAAATCTAGTTAATATTTATGTGAATTCATTTTGCTGTAGAAATGCTACTTGCTGTGCTTCATTAATAAACTCGAGTGGGAGATTATATCTTCCTATCTGTGTACAGGTGAGCCACCATCCGCCCATCTCCTCTTGTCACTGTGAGTCACAGAACTTCACCTTCTGGCAGGGTAAGACTGATACCACTCCTGTATTTTACACGCAAAAAAAATTTATCATCACACTCAAGTGTGTGTGTGTGTGTGTGTGTTTGTGCTTCAGACGTCAGATGGAAGAATAAGTTTTGGGGGAAGTCTATGGAGATTCTTCCCATTGGAACAGTGAATGTCATGCTGCCCAGGTCTGTTTCTCTGCACCATTTATTCAGCCTGCATCTGTCCCTTCGTCTGCATGACTCTCAGCATCATGTTTTTTACATGTGTCGGTAGTTATGGTGATCACTATGAGTGGAACAAGGTGACGACGTGCGTCCACAACATTCTGAGCGGGAGGCGATGGATCGAACATTACGGCGAGGTCACGATCAGAAACACCCGCAACACTACCTGCATCTGCAAACTCACCTTTGTTAAGGTACATGCACATCTGCAGCTGCATATAAATATATATCACAAATAAGTCCTGGTTCTCAACCACTAGGGGGCACTAGACGTAAATTGTTTTTAAATGTAGCTATATTAAAATAATTGTGATTAAAATGATAAAAAAAACACCAAAAAGATGATGTACAACAACATACTGTCATCATATTTTTTTCTGTTTATTTTTATTAAAAGAGAAGTACAGGGCCGGCAAGATATAATTATTTATATTGTTTCATGGACATCGAGTCAAATTTTTATTCAATTTTCATTTTTATTTTGGAATATGTTGGCCTGGACAATTTTTCTTTTTGTTTTATGTAATAATAATTAGTGCTGTCAGATGATTAATCGCGATTAATCGCATCCAAAATTAAGGTTTTTGTTTACATAACATATGTATGTGTACTGTGTATATTTATTATGTATATATAAATACACACACATACAGTATATATTTAGAAAATATTTAGAAAGCCATGCGTGAATTGTATCGTGAATCAGAATCTAAATGTGGAGTGTCTAGAGATCCCCAGCCCTAATGTGCGTATGTGTGTTTGGGTCCAGGGAAACTACTGGAGCTCGAATGTGAATGAGGTGCAGGGATCAGTGATGGACCAGGAGGGGAAAGTCATTCACAGACTGTTTGGGAAATGGCATGAGGGTCTGTACTGTGGAGTCCCTCCTTCAGCCAAATGCATCTGGAGACCAGGTATATATACTCACAGGGTCCAGAATCGACATTCACCAGTTGCTAGTAAAAATAGACTGGCACGACATAAATGTATAAAATATAAATGGTAATAAAAATTCCTTATGTTAAACCCTCACTTAAGTGAGGTGAGTGGATCAAACCAAAGAGATACAAGCAGTCTGCTAATAAAAAAGTTCAGTGTCTGTCACATGTGTTTGGACCTACATCTCATCATTTACCAAACGTTTGAGGTTTGAGTTTTTTATTTATTAATTTTTAATAAATTAAAGGGTTCATATGATGCGATTTAAAGTTTTCCTTTCTCTTTGGAGTGTTACCAGCTGTTCGTGAATAGATTACATCCCTAAAGTTGCAAAGACTAAAGTCTCAAACCCAAAGAGATATTCTTTATAAAAGTTAAGACTCGTCCACGCCCTCCTAAAACGCCTCGTTTAAACACGCCCCCAC
>NW_015540934.1:212467-214654 GCF_001515605.1 Sinocyclocheilus anshuiensis
CTTCCAAAAGAGGACACAACTAGAAATCAGTGGTTAAGTTGTATTTACAACACTGCTCCAGAACAGTTCAACCGAAATATCCGTGTGTGTGCAACGCATTTTATGGAGGCCTGTTTACTGATCCTGGAAGAGTAGACTACAATGCGGGCTGTTCTGACTCACAGACTGTAAGTAAGTTTTAATATTTAAAGAATTTGCCACTGACGATTCAAACGCGAGTTTTGAGCAGTGTAGAGTAGCGCTTGTTGTTTGTCATTTCTCCGATCACAAATGCAGACATGGTTTTATGTTTACACGCATTACACCAAATACACAAAATAATGTTCTTTTTAGCAGCATCATATGACCCCTTTAATACTTTTATTCAGAAAGGACACATTAAGTTCATCAAAACTGACAGTAAAGACTATATACTTTTACAAAATATTTCTATTTTAAATAAATGCTGTTCTTTTGAACTTTCTATTCATCAAACATATACAAGTATTAAGCAGCACAACTGTTTTCAACATTGATAAGAAGACGAAATGTTTCTTGAACATCAAATCAGCATAAGGATATTATTAAGGATAAGGACAATATTATTTCACTTTATTACTATTTTACTGTAAAATATCTAAGTGACCCCAAACTTTTGAACAGTAGTGTATGATTTTTGTCTAGTGAAGGAGAAAAAGTGAGTGAGTGAGTTAGGCCAATAAGTAACTACCCAGTCTCTGTGGTAGAAAGTACATGGGTAAACAGCACTCAGATCTGTTGTAATTTAATTTAGTACACTTTAATGGCCAGTTGGAAATATCCATGATGATAAATGCTCTCAATTTAACAGTCATTTGCAGTTATGACCCTACACAACACAACATCTGATGCTGCGCAGGCAGTCAGATGTTTGAGAGTGAGATGCTAATGCTAATGCTAATGTTCCACTTACAGTAAATGTGTAAATGGATGTTGTGTTTGTGTGTTCAGGGTCTATGCCTACGGATTATGAACTGTACTACGGCTTCAGCAGGTTTGCCATAGAGCTCAATGAGCTCTGCCCTGAGCTGAAGGAGCTGCTGCCACCAACAGATGCTCGATTCAGGCCGGACCAGAGGTACATGCAGCTTCTCAAATTACACTCTTACTGTAAAAACATACTGTAGTTTAGTGGCAGAGGAGAGTGATCCACAGCCTCACAAGAAGTAGTCACTCTAGAAATGATTTCGACCTTGTTTTGAAGGATTCCATAAAGCCTCGCTTATCTTTGAAAGGCTTTGACAGCTGTGGCTTTTCATGTGATTGTGTAGGAAAACCTCAGCTTATAAAGACTCAATGAAATGGTGTGACACATGCAGTATTGACGTATTTAATATTGAAACCGCAAAGTGAAAGTAACATGAAATAGATGAGAACAATGAAGACGGTTCATGAAAATAATTAATTCCAGTCAGTTCCTTTGTAACAAATTGACCAGAAAACCACTTGCTATTAAGACTATAACACTATTTGCTAATACTAGTGGTTGGCAGGTGGTTTTAGGAAGAGTGACATTGTCATTTTAGAGTGCATTTGATTAGACAGACATTTCTATATATACCACTATTTATCAATATTTTAGGCCTATTTTTCCGGAGGAGAATTTTAAATGTGTTACTGCACCTGTTAAAACTTAAATATGTGAATTGAAATTTTGCGTACCAGAACAGACAGAAATTGTTGTTTAAAGGTGCAGTATGTAATATTGACAGTTAGCGGTTGATATAGGTACTGCAGTCCAAATTCAAAATATTGGAGAGAGTCGTTTCTCCCGCCACCTCCTCCTCAGACTCAACGCTCATGCGAGTTGCCAGATTGATGACACTCAACAAGAATGAGCGCAATTGACAATAGAAGGCAATGAGCCTTATACAGCTGATGAGTTTATTTATCCATGTTTTAATATTCTTCTGGTCACAGAGCTTTTTAAATGGAAGCCGAGGCTTCTTAGGTGGGGTAGAATCTGCGATCTCTCACTCAGTTAATTTGCTGGCTTCTATGGCTGCAATACGCTGAGTTTTCTGCCATCTGGCAACCCAGGGTGTAGATATTCTATTGGGTAAACTGACAGTGGACAGAATCACAGACCAAAACAAAAACAGGCATTCCGACACAGAACACACATTTCAAAGTAGAATAACTGGCTGTAGCATTTTCTTTTTTTTTTTT
>NW_015540934.1:215387-222896 GCF_001515605.1 Sinocyclocheilus anshuiensis
TAATGTACAGTATGTGGAAAATAATGTGTTTTTTTAACCTTAAACCGCATAAACACATTGCATTACACCAAATACACAAAATAATGTTCTTTTTAGCAGCATCATATGACCCCTTTAATACTTTTATTCAGAAAGGACACATTAAGTTCATCAAAACTGACAGTAAAGACTATATACTTTTACAAAATATTTCTATTTTAAATAAATGCTGTTCTTTTGAACTTTCTATTCATCAAACATATACAAGTATTAAGCAGCACAACTGTTTTCAACATTGATAAGAAGACGAAATGTTTCTTGAACATCAAATCAGCATAAGGATATTATTAAGGATAAGGACAATATTATTTCACTTTATTACTATTTTACTGTAAAATATCTAAGTGACCCCAAACTTTTGAACAGTAGTGTATGATTTTTGTCTAGTGAAGGAGAAAAAGTGAGTGAGTGAGTTAGGCCAATAAGTAACTACCCAGTCTCTGTGGTAGAAAGTACATGGGTAAACAGCACTCAGATCTGTTGTAATTTAATTTAGTACACTTTAATGGCCAGTTGGAAATATCCATGATGATAAATGCTCTCAATTTAACAGTCATTTGCAGTTATGACCCTACACAACACAACATCTGATGCTGCGCAGGCAGTCAGATGTTTGAGAGTGAGATGCTAATGCTAATGCTAATGTTCCACTTACAGTAAATGTGTAAATGGATGTTGTGTTTGTGTGTTCAGGGTCTATGCCTACGGATTATGAACTGTACTACGGCTTCAGCAGGTTTGCCATAGAGCTCAATGAGCTCTGCCCTGAGCTGAAGGAGCTGCTGCCACCAACAGATGCTCGATTCAGGCCGGACCAGAGGTACATGCAGTGTCTCAAATTACACTCTTACTGTAAAAACATACTGTAGTTTAGTGGCAGAGGAGAGTGATCCACAGCCTCACAAGAAGTAGTCACTCTAGAAATGATTTCGACCTTGTTTTGAAGGATTCCATAAAGCCTCGCTTATCTTTGAAAGGCTTTGACAGCTGTGGCTTTTCATGTGATTGTGTAGGAAAACCTCAGCTTATAAAGACTCAATGAAATGGTGTGACACATGCAGTATTGACGTATTTAATATTGAAACCGCAAAGTGAAAGTAACATGAAATAGATGAGAACAATGAAGACGGTTCATGAAAATAATTAATTCCAGTCAGTTCCTTTGTAACAAATTGACCAGAAAACCACTTGCTATTAAGACTATAACACTATTTGCTAATACTAGTGGTTGGCAGGTGGTTTTAGGAAGAGTGACATTGTCATTTTAGAGTGCATTTGATTAGACAGACATTTCTATATATACCACTATTTATCAATATTTTAGGCCTATTTTTCCGGAGGAGAATTTTAAATGTGTTACTGCACCTGTTAAAACTTAAATATGTGAATTGAAATTTTGCGTACCAGAACAGACAGAAATTGTTGTTTAAAGGTGCAGTATGTAATATTGACAGTTAGCGGTTGATATAGGTACTGCAGTCCAAATTCAAAATATTGGAGAGAGTCGTTTCTCCCGCCACCTCCTCCTCAGACTCAACGCTCATGCGAGTTGCCAGATTGATGACACTCAACAAGAATGAGCGCAATTGACAATAGAAGGCAATGAGCCTTATACAGCTGATGAGTTTATTTATCCATGTTTTAATATTCTTCTGGTCACAGAGCTTTTTAAATGGAAGCCGAGGCTTCTTAGGTGGGGTAGAATCTGCGATCTCTCACTCAGTTAATTTGCTGGCTTCTATGGCTGCAATACGCTGAGTTTTCTGCCATCTGGCAACCCAGGGTGTAGATATTCTATTGGGTAAACTGACAGTGGACAGAATCACAGACCAAAACAAAAACAGGCATTCCGACACAGAACACACATTTCAAAGTAGAATAACTGGCTGTAGCATTTTCTTTTTTTTTTTTTAATATAAGTATGTGAACTTAGCATGTTTCCTAAATATCTGCAAACATATCATGGTATTTTTATGCTTTAGTACAGTCATAAAAATACATACAGCACCTTTCAGTGTTGTTATTATTACTAAATTATTATAACTAAAACTAAAACGATATAAAAAATAATTTGTGTTAATTTAAATAAAGCTGAAATAAAATAAAATATAAATATTAGATGAATATACATTTTTGATTAAAAACTTAAACTTTCAAAACTTAAATGAAAATGAGAAATGTTGGCTTTGAGTTAAAGTACTAAAATTACTAAACTAAACTAAATAAAAATATAGAGGGAAAAAAAACAAAATTATTGAAACTAAAACTATATAAAAACTTAAAATAAAAAAATTAAACCTAAATCAAAATATTAATAAATACTATAATAGTATATAAATAATCCTAAATTAAAACTGGTCTCTTTTTCTTGTTTCATATTGAGTTGTGTACATAGGACAGCTGGTTTTAGGGATGTTAAGTGATAATATGATGTTATAATTTCAACAAAATTAATTGGAGCGTGTGTTAACGTTCTTGTGATCATGCATTATGTGATTAATTTTTTAAGTGGAAAGTAGCCATTTCAACACTAATCTGGTAAAACTGTGTCTGCTGTGCATCTCTTACGAATCAGAGCCTGTTTTTACTTGATATTTTGAGTAAAAATACCTAAATGAACGAATGAAATGCTTAGTCTTTCATGTCACTTTGTAATCAAACTCTATTTTAAAGTGTATCACATTTATTTTTCTGCTCCCCGAGAGAGTTTCTCGCTTAGTTCAGCTCTTTCCACACTCATAGAAACCAGAGGAGCAAAGTTTGCGCTGAGTAATCATCTGTGGTGAAGCTCTGGTTTAATGTGTCTCACAGGTATCTGGAGGAAGGAAATGTCCAGATGGCAGCAGCTGAGAAACAAAGAATCGAAGAGCAGCAGAGAAACAGGAGGAAGTGGCTGGAGGAGAACGACATCAAACACCAGCCGCGATTCTTCAAGTCAGTGCTCTTCATCCACTTGCCTCTTCTTCTTCTGCTATTGAACTCCTGTTATGTAGATGGGACCTTCTCTCTGTATTGATCTCTTCCTGAGGATTCACCCATTTTAGAGGCGTTTTAGGGGCAAAATTCATCATTTAAAAAAATGTGAAAAATCCTCCTTTCAGTTCATGAGTTTGGATGGAATTAATCACATGCCGTTGAAGTGGAATTGCAATTCAGAGAAATTCAACAGTTGCAATAATGTTAGCTCTTAATTTTGATTAATTGTAAAACAAATGTGACAAATTATACTAATTTGTAGTCCATAATATGTAATCACCCAGCACCCTAGGTTGTATAGAATAAAATTACATCTATATTTCAGTTTAAAATTGAAATGAAAAGATGATGTCTTCACTTTCTGCGAAAATGTCTTTTGAATTGCAGAAATGTCTCCTGTTTAGCCCTTTTATTCTCTTTCTGGCTCCATCAGTGTCTTTTTGACCCATTATGGTTACACTTATGTAATTATATTGTCTTTATAAAGCTCAATAGTTACTTGCACAAAGTACTGATAGTGGTATTTGCTAACTAACACTGTTATTAGGCATTATTTCAGTGATCCATAACATTCAAGCACAAATGTATTTTTGAATGTAACAGGACTGAATGTCTGTAGTGCCACTTTGGAAGAGGAAATTCTGTAATTTATGTTTGATTTATTATGACACACTGAAGCTGGGTGATCCAACCAGGATATACCTATTCAGATTATAAACATACAAATTACAAACTTACTATGACAGGGTTGAAACTATGTACCGCTTTCTTCACTGAATGATGAGGAGAATTATTGGAATTTGGGGCCTGAGGTGAGAAAAATGTTTAAAATATATATATATTTTTTTTTTCTGACCTGGGACTGGATTCAGATTTCTTAAGATTGTTCCAAAGGTAAAGCTTAAAGGGTGATTCACTGCTGTCAAGATAGGCTTTAAAAAAAAAACTTGGCTCTCTATTCAGTAGAAAAGTGCTTTTTTAAAAATGTTTATTGGTGCTACATGATTAGAGAAAACAGAAAAAGTGCTGTGGTTTTGTCCCTTTTGACAAAAACATGAGAAAAAGCACATTGTTCATTGACATATACTACCAACATTATAACAAAATCTGCTTTAAAATCAATGAAGGTACCCTTCCTAATATGTACATTCCTGCAAAGAATGTTCTTAAAAATAACATAACTTCTTAAAGTTAGGATAACATCCAATTTGTCTTAAATCGACAAAAGTAATGTTTAATCAGTTCGAGTTGTTTCAGTTATTAGGCATTAAAACGTAACACTAGCCAGATATAATGCATCGCAATATTACTCGGGATGTAAACAAGTGTAAGGTGTGTTCCGAGTTGATGTGAAACGATGATAACGATGACGTGCTTCATGTTTATTCTGACACATTTGGTTCCGCTGACACTCACACGTGTTTTTATAACAACAAAAACTATTTTCGTGTCATCTTAATGTTATATTCTATCATCTTTATCAAAATATTAGTGTTCGTGTTTCAATATTATAGGCTTATGTTCATCTTCATTCTTTTTCATACAGGCACTATATTAAGCAGTGCATAAAGTGCATTTTTTTCTGTTTCTATACATGAAAACCTCTGTGTATGTGACAAATGTTGCATCTAATCGACTGCATCTGTGATAAAGTATGCAAACACTCCCCTGACTCGCTGATTGGTTAAATCCAGCCGCAGCCGAAGTAGAACACGACCAGTCTTTTGAAGTGTTTCTCATCGAGTTGATCACAAATCTTTAGTAAGAACTGCCTTACAGTCTGATAACACCAAAGCCTGTCGTTTCCTTTTAAAGGAATCAAATAAGATGTTCTTAACCCTCATGTTGTGTTCAGGTCATTTTGACCCAGAGAGGTTTTCTTTTTCCTGAAAATCATAGTTATTGTTATCGCATTAGACTAAAACCTGCTGACTGTGCTCACACTGGGTATAACAACAACCCCAAAAAATCTGATAATTTGTGTACTTTTTTGGAACTTTTTTTCCACCTTGTTACTTTTGTGGTGTCAAAAATGACCAGGCTACAAAGTATTGCTTATAAATGTCTTGTTACGCTATATTTATTATTACCATATATTGTATTCAAACTTTTTTTATCAACTTTTCTTTTAATTATCAGAGGTTTTTTATTTCTTTTTATAACTCATTTATTGTAGGCCTTATTCATGTGAGCTAATTCACCTCAGTTTTTGAGTGAAAATTTACAAAATGATCCACAAGTAATGCTTTTTCGCTCAAAAACAGGTGCATAAGCTCAGATCAGTGAGGGCTACGATCAGTCAGTTCCGAAAAGAAATACAAACCCTGTGCTAACTGAAATAAAACAAGTTGACAAAAAGATTGAATCTAGGATTTGGTCATAATATAGCATAATGAGAGATTTACAAGGAATTTTTAAAAGGCTGGCCATTTTTGACCAGGAAAACACCAAATTAGGTTAAGAAAATATTTGAGACTCAACCATATTTGTGACCCTGGACCACAAAACCAGTCATAAGGGTCAGTTTCTCGAAATTGAGATTTATTCATCATCTGAAAGCTGAATAAATAAGCTTTCCATTGATGTATGGTTTGTTAGTATAGGACAGTGTTACTCATGCGGCTCGCCAAGCTTTAATGTGTGGCTCGCATGGCAGATGGCAGTAAATAATGCGATGATATGATCAATACAGATATTTAATAAAAACATTAAAAACAAGCAGGGCTATAACTAAGCCATTAAAAAACTCACACCGTGTCTACACTGGACGAGAGCGTCGTGATGCGACGCGACAAAAGACAATAGAACCCATTATAATTATGGCCCTATGATTTCTGCGATGCGGAAAATGCGGACGGAATTGCGGAATCCAGTCATAAAAACAGAATTTACTGTATAACGCGGAATGTCACGGAATTTGTCAAAGTTTGAGTGAATAAATCAAAAGTAGGTCATTACACTTAAATCAAATCACAATATTGACTGGTACCTATAAATATTAAGCTGCAAAAATACCATTTAAATATGAATCCTGCATGTCTCTTTATGAATGAATGGCACAGACACGAGGTTTCGTTTACTACACACATACTGAAGTGCGCAGGGTTTTCAGCGTCTGCTGTCTCGCTAAATGAGAACATAAATACATGAACAACAGTCAGTGTCTGCTCTATTACAAATAATTTATATTTAAATATAGACTAGAAAGATATTTAAACTATACCCAAGTGACTTAAGACTGGTTTTGTGGTCCAGGGTCACATTTGAGTTTAACCTGTGCTTCCTCTGTGTAACAGGAAGGTTATGGACAGTAACCAGAGGGAGAGATGGGTGTCTAACAACACGTACTGGGAACTGCGCAAGGACCCTGGCTTCCTCAAACTAGAAAACCCTGAGCTGTGGTAGATCCAGATACCTGTGCTGATGACGCCTTCACTGCTGACTGCAGATGCTTACTATGCAGAACAGGAGCAGCCTGGGACTTCCCTCTAGATTTGGATTTTATCTCCAGAAATGGACTGAAAAAAAAAAAAGACGCCACATCACTTCGGCAGGCTCCGCCTCCATAGTCTCCCTCTCCATAGTAACAGAGAGACAGCGCTGTTGTCAGGGCAACAGTGAGAGCTGTAGAGCTGTCCACATGAAGCCGTATGTTCTTCCTGTTAAGTCCTTGCCTTAAGAAGTCGCTTCTCAACAACAAAGTTTTACGCTTTTAGTGAAATTCCTTCAACTTCTTGGTTTAGATGGACTGAATTTGCTCTTGGTTACATTCTGCATGTGTAGATGGCAGCTTTCATCGGCAATATGTTTCACAAACTCGTCAAAACTACATTTAGACAATTTTAGCTGTATTTTTGTAAATGACCAAAAGAAGGGAATTGCTTTGGAAGTTAAAGCTGTGCCGTGACTGAAGTCGAACTGTCCCTCCTCATATTCGACGGCTCAGTGTGCACCATGTGCTGAACGTGTGACAGTTTTATAATTGTGCACTCCAAACCCTTTCAAACCCTTCCAAAGAATCAAGCCTGAAAGAGAATTCCTGGAGCCAGCCTGCAACACTGTGCAGAAGATGTCCCAGGCCCTCACAGACCCCTGTATCTCTGTATCATTAGTGCTCTTTAAAGCAAGAGTGTGACATTTATGCACCACTAATGGCACCAAATCAAATTCAGGAAATTATTTTTTTCCAAGCAGGTTCTACAAGCACTTGCCACCTTCAGAAAAACTAGTCAGTGCCCTGCGAAACCCAAACTTACACACTCTAAAAAATGTTGGGTTAAATATAACCCAGCGCTGGGTTAAAAAGGGACAAACCCAGCTATTGGGTTGTTTTGACCCAGCGGTTGGGTTGTTTTGACCCAGAGGTTGGGTTGTTTTGACCCAGCGGTTGGGTTGCTTTGACCCAGCGTTTGGGTTGTTTTGACCCAGAGGTTGGGTTGCTTTGACCCGGCGTTTGGGTTGTTTTGACCCAGAGGTTGGGTTGTTTTGACCCAG
>NW_015540934.1:222976-223422 GCF_001515605.1 Sinocyclocheilus anshuiensis
TTTTGGCCCTGAGGTTGGGTTGTTTTGAACCAGCGGTTGGGTTGTATTTAACCCAGCATTTTTTAGAGTGCACCATTGGTTGAGCTACAAGTCAGACGCACGTTGCAGTTAAAGGGCAAGTTCACCCAACAATGATAAATCTGTCATCAATTTCTCACCCTCATGTCGTTGCATGCCCATAAAGATTCAAAACACAGTATTTTTAATGAAACCTGAGTGGTTTCTGTCCCTCCATTGATAAATACAGGTAACAGGTAACCATAAGATCCAAAAAGGTTATAAAGTTGTTGTAAAACACGCTCCTGTGTTTACCATATTTGTTATTTGTTGTTGTTCGTTTCAATCACTGTTTAGATGTAAATAAATAGTAAATTTATGCGATGAAAGTTTCTGTTCATGATATAAAGAATATATATATATATATATATATATATATATATATACTG
>NW_015540934.1:227840-233955 GCF_001515605.1 Sinocyclocheilus anshuiensis
CAGCGTTTGGGTTGTTTTGACCCAGAGGTTGGGTTGTTTTGATCCAGAGGTTGGGTTGCTTTGACCCAGCGTTTGAGTTGTTTTGACCCAGAGGTTGGGTTGTTTTGAACCAGCGGTTGGGTTGTATTTAACCCAGCATTTTTTAGAGTGCACCATTGGTTGAGCTACAAGTCAGACGCACGTTGCAGTTAAAGGGCAAGTTCACCCAACAATGATAAATCTGTCATCAATTTCTCACCCTCATGTCGTTGCATGCCCATAAAGATTCAAAACACAGTATTTTTAATGAAACCTGAGTGGTTTCTGTCCCTCCATTGATAAATACAGGTAACCAAAACTTATAAGATCCAAAAAGGTTATAAAGTTGTTGTAAAACACGCTCCTGTGTTTACCATATTTGTTGTGCTCTGCTGTTCGTTTCAATCACTGTTTAGATGTAAATAAATAGTAAATTTATGCGATGAAAGTTTCTGTTCATGATATAAAGAATATATATATATATATATATATATATATATATACTGTATATATTCATAATATTTGGATTCAAATGCTTAATTGATGCCTTTGAGCTTGGTTTTTTTTTTTATCTTTTAAGTTTTGGTTACCTGGACTTTCAATGGAAAGAAGAAACCCTCTCAGATTTCATTAAAAATATCTTCATTTGTGTTTCAAAGATTAACTAAAGTCATAAGGGTTTGGGAGACATGTGGGTGAGTAAATGATGACAGAATTTTCATTTTTGAGTGAATTATACACCTTGAACGCACCAGTGACCAGAAGACATGTACACTGCATACGTGTACACTGTATTTTCTATTGACTCACTGTTCTAAACATGAACTTCAGAACAAGAGCGACAGCGGCCTCTGCTGGCCTCTCATTGCTACTGCATACTACATACTTCAGTGCCACACATCTCTGCTTACCGCAAAATAAGAAATGGATGTCAGCAGTGTGTGGAATAGAAGGCTATCGTACTGCATACTACACATTATGCTGTAACATTTCATGTAGTGTACTACATTTTCACATGACCTCACCACGTGTTTAATTCAGCGAAGTCCAGATTTCATCTCGGATATAAATTGTTATATTTTGAATTAAAAATTAGACTTTTGGAAGTCTGAGTAAATACTAATTTTAAAAGATGTTTAGAAATCACGCTTGGTATTTGCGGTTAATCTGTCACGGAAATGGAAGGGGAAGTCAAGCATGATGCATTGTGGGATACATCATTCGGTGTACTCAGGTTGTAAACTGCATTGTAAATTTGGAACCGCACCCTACCATACTACTCTTACTATTTCTGGCACATATAGAGATGAAGTAGAAAAAGTAGTATTCTAGTATGCGTTTCGAATTCAAAACTCCAGGTGAATCGGCCATATATTCAGCGCATACTGAAAACATGCATGTTATGCAAACTACAGAAATATTTAGCTGTAGTATACTAGGCTGAATAGCATACTACCAAATACTGTTTCTGCTGTATAACAGACTCACAATATATACATAAACACCAAAAAGTTCAGATATTTCTACACAGATTGCATTAAAAAAATAATATTTATATTTCCTAGATATCACTTGAATTAAACATGCTGAGATAAATCATGTGACAACAATGTAGCAGAATATGTTTCTAAATGTTTAGTGTTGCACAATGCATGCTGTTTTCCATACTATTTTTAAAACAGGCAGTATACAGTATCCAGCAAAGTATGCAGTATGTATGTAGTACACTAGTATTGTAGTGCGAACGGCCATCTAGTTTCTTACATTTGATCTGGACCTCATTCATCGAAACAAAAACAAAGTCATTCGTAAAATCATTCTTGTGTAATTTGTTGCATTCGCAGATATGAATGCTTTATTTTCTTTAAATTTAATTTTTTAGATAGTTGTAAAATTTTTAGTAGATTGAAAAGAAACAGTAGAATGTCAGTAGATGTAAAAAGAAAAGCCAAAAACAGTGTAGTCACAGTGACAGAGATGATCTCTGCCATTAGTATGTCACTGTTTGAGTCCTTCACTGTGCCTTAACGCATATGAAACCATATCAACACACTCGACTGAGGACAGTCCATCCACAGCACGTCATCTTTTGCACACTGACGCACTTTTTTTCCGGTAAGAGCCTGTAGAGTCCAACTACACTATAAAACACAGACTGCTGGAAATGAACGGCAGCCGAAAAAACAAGGAGGCATTCACACAGGTGTGCATCTACAAAACTATGTAGAGTTCTTATATTGCAGATACTCCGTGATCGTTGTTTTTTTTTTTTCTGTTAAGATGAGATGATTGCTGATCTGGATCTCATCTATGACTGAATGTTTGTGAAGCTTATAGAGATCAAACCTATGATGGGGTAAAAAAAAATACCAAGTTCTGTCGAGTTCCTTGTAGGGAAAGACGCTGTAGTGAGTGCATCCGCTGTTAAGTTTCTCAACATTGCATGAAAACATGTCACAGCCTGCCAATGATCTCTGATGCCTTATTAAAGCGACCGTTTAGTTTCTATCTCATTATATACTCACTGAGACATCCTGCACTGTGTGTGGGAGTTTTATTCATGTGTTCAGCTTTCCTCTGAAGAAGTGCAATTGTACGGTGACATCTCTCTCTGTTCACAGCTGCTCCAGTGCTCCACTGCTGTACAACTCCTGACGTGTCATTAGGACACTCTCCAGACCTGCTGTTTCACATTTAAATACATAGTAAGAAATACATATTTGTGTTCTACGTCATGATCTGTATTCTGTGTCTGTTATTTATTATCAATCTCATTTTGCAACTAGAATTCAGAACCTCAGATTAAAGAGATGTCCTGAGGAGGCCAGGCCATTAGTCCAAAACTGACACTTTGCACAGATTTATTGACATTATTGATTAATGACTGGACAAAGTCAATACTATTCCTCCAATTCAATCCAATTCTTTTATAATTGTAAATTGTACTTGTAACAGTCTCAGTATCTATAAATACTTACAGAACTTGTTCTACATTTAAGGAGCAAATGTTTTTCCACCCAGGAAAGATTACTGGTAAATGTGGTATGATACATGGTTCTTTATCTGATCTTTTAATTTGCTCAAAAATAGAATGCATTAAAAAGTTAATTTCTTATAATAACTTGCACCTTATAACTCATTCAGTGTTGGGCGTAACGCATTACAAGTAACGTGAGTTATGTAATCAGATTACTTTTTTCAAGTAACTAGTAAAGTAACACATTACTTTTTAATTTACAAGAAAATATCTGATTTATTTTTTCAAATAAGTAACTCCAGTTATTTTATTTTTTTGATCATTTATTAACTGACAGCTCTCCTGACTCCATGTTAAGAGAAATCAGGAGCAAGTGCAAAGTCGTCGTGTGCGTTGAGTAAACGTGATGGATACTGTAGTTCTAGACTAAATGTGAACATGCATTTACTCATCTCACTTGAACAAAAACTCATTCAGTATTCCTCAAAATGAATAAAAACAGTGAAATGCAAACTCAGAATATGACGCAAACCTGCAATAATTAAATGTTAAATAACACATATCCCTTATGTACTTAATCGCATTTTATTAAACGGTGTCATGAATGAATGAGGCATTTATATAGCGCTTTTTATTGTGTATTGCTGTACACCCAAAGCGCTTTACGATCATATCATGGGGTCTCTCTCCTCAACCACCACCAGTGTGCAGCATCCACTTGGATGATGTGACAGCAGCCACATTTCAACAGCGCCAGTGCGCTCACCACACACCAGCTACAGGTGGAGAGGAGAGAGAGATAGAGCCAATCAAGTGGATGGGGATTATTAGGAGGCCATGATTGACAAGGGCCAGTGGAGGGAATTTGGCCAGGACACCGGGGTTACACCCCTACTCTTTACGAGAAGTGCCATGGGATTTTTAATGACCACAAAGAGTCAGGACCTCGGTTTAACGTCTCATCCGAAGGATGGTGCTTTTTTCAGAATAGTGTCCCCGTCACTATACTGGGGTGTTAGGACCCACACAGACCACAGGGTGAGCACCCACTGCTGACCTCACTAACACCTCTTCCAACAGCAAACTAGTTTTCCCAGGAACCAGATTCCTCAACCAGGCTCAACCCTGCTTAGCGTCAGAAGGCAACCAGTAATGGGCTGCAGGGTGTCATGGCCTATTATAACTGTTAAAAACACTGTGCTATATAAATGCTTCATTCATTCATTTATTCATCGGCTTATTATAGACTCAAACATGCACTATTCCTCAACATCTAAGAGACATGCCAGTGAAATACAAGAAACAGAGCAATCAAGTGTTTATTTTCAAAAATAAAGCTCAACACCTCAATATTGCAATCAATACAACAGCTTCTTAAACATCAACAAACATTGAAGTCTCAATTAGGATCAAGTGCTCAAAACGGTTATAAGCAAACCAATATCTTTCAAAAAGGTCTGCAATATTATGGATAAATAAAATAATATTAATAAAAGTAATAGTCAGATCACTTGCACTGGTTATGTCAAGTCAAGTCACATTTATTTCTATAGCGCTTTATACAAACAGCAAAATAGCAAAATCAATTATGAAAACTTAATTTTAAGTGATTCAGTATATGGCAATATTGGCTTTTTGATATTGGCATTTGTAACTCAATTTAAGGGGCATCAGTTCCAGTGACATGACCCCTTTACACTGTAACGTTGGTTAATCAGCAGAAAAATTATTTATATATAATCAATATAATTGTCACGCTGCTGCTACTGTGAAGGAGCGAGGAGACGTGGGAGAATTCGGGAATATAGTCTTTATTAATCCAACGGAACGCACACGTAGCACAGGGGATTGACGAACAAGACCGGACACAGGACACAGGAAAAACCAGGGCTTAAATAACTAGAACTAAACGAGGAACACCTGGCATCAATGAACATAATCAACAAGGGAGAAACTGGGTAATGGGGAGCACATGGGAAGCATGTGGGGAGCAAAACACAAGACAAGAACACAGGGCTGACATTACCTCCCCCTTCCGGAAGGCGCGTCCACGCACCACATAACTTCCAATGGGGAGGGGGGGAGGGGGGATGGGCACTCTGGAGGCCTCTACGGACAGGCCTACACGGGACGGAAGACCTCCAGGGCGGTTACCTGTTCCAGGACCCATGGCGGATCAGGCAGTTCAGGGGGCCATGGCGGAGCGGCCTCCGTGGCCTTGGCTTCGGCACTCGGCCCGGCCTACAGCCGGAGCCCTATAACTTGGGAACAGGAGCCCTCTCTGGGCTGGACGTGGGAACAGGAGCCCTTCTCTGGGCTTAACTTGGGAACAGGAGCACTCTCTGGGCTGGACGTGGGAACGGGCTGGAGCCGACACTGGAGTGGACTCAGGAGCTGGAGTCAATGCTGGAGCGGACTCAGTATTTTTCTCCTCATATTCCTCCTCTGGTTTGGGGTTAAGGAGCGGGCTGCTGTCAGCTGAAGGCTTGGGACGGAATTGGCTGATGAAACAACTTCGCTGTTGCCTCCACTGCTTAGTGGTCTTCAGTGTGGCATCTGAGAATGCTGAGTCCCCCCACTCAGCCCTCAGACCCAGCAGACACAGGTGCTACCTGAGGCTTTCTCTGCCTCCACTTCCTCTGCTGCTCCGTGGTCTTCAGTGTTGTTTCTGAGAAACATAAGGATCACGTCCAACATATGTTTTGATTTTCTGTGTATACCTTTCTCTGGTAATAGTGTCTAAACCAGTACAGTACGGACTTTCCTCTTTCTCACTCATTCTGCTTTTCATTTCCTGCCCTCCATCTGAATTTCGCGCGTCATCAGAATCACGTGATTGCAAACAAGCTCGCCTGAAATGTAGGTGAGAGTAGGCGGCTGCAGTGAGGGGAGGAGTGAAATAAGCGCAGTCAAGACGGGCAGTTCTGACCTCTCAAAGTAGAACAGACACCTACGAGACCAAAGGTGGATATCGCGTTATTCACACTCATGTGATGTGTTGCTGATAAACACGATATAATTTTAGTTTTGTTGCTTTTATATGAAAACAAATGAATTAATGAATGATGCATTTGTATAGCGCTTTATTGCTTTACGATCATGTGGGCGGGGGGGGGGGGG
>NW_015540934.1:234295-238980 GCF_001515605.1 Sinocyclocheilus anshuiensis
CGGCGCCAGTGCGCTCACCACACACCAGCTACAGGTGGAGAGGAGAGAAAGTCATAGAGCCAATCAAGTGGATGGGGATTATTAGGAGGCCATGATTGACAAGGGCCAGTGGCTGCAATTTGGCCAGGACACCAGGGTTACACCCCTACTCTTTTACGAGAAGTGCCAGGGGATTTTTAATGACCACAGAGAGTCAGGACCTCAGTTTAACGTCTCATCCGAAGGATGGTGCTTTTTACAGTATAGTGTCCCCATCACTATGGGGACCTGCATTAGGACCCACACAGACCACAGGGTGAGCACCCCCTGCAGGCCTCACTAACACCTCTTCCAACAGCAACCTAATTTTCCCAGGAGGTCTCCCATCCAGGTACTGACCAGGCTCAACCCTGCTTAGCTTCAGTGGGCAACCAGTCTTGGGTTGCAGGGTGATATGGCTGTGGCCATATAATGAACAAATATAATGAACAAGACACTCAAAGTAGGCTACTTGCTATTTATTCCATTCAAAAGACGTATTTATCATCCATTTTGACTTTACTACAAACATGTATTTTAGAATTTTTTTTTAAATATGAAAACAATCACATATCTCACACAGAGATTGCACCGTCATGGTGTTTGGGAATATTCATGCATAATTTAAACATAATCACATGATATCAGATAAAAAATTAACCATTTTAGAAGAGAACATTTTACAACATCACGGTTGTTTGAACTAATGAGCATTAAGCTGTGTTGTCAGCGAGTCGTTTCCCATCGTGCTTTTGGTCAGCACAGCTGAGGGAGAGCAACCAAAGCCACTAGAAGGCAAGCCTGAAACTATTAGCCGAAAAAGTGTAACGGCTAAAGCTAACATTTCAGGTCTGGCAGTACGTGGGAAAAAAGACCAGAGACCATTTTTTTTAATGGATGTCAAAGGAGGAGAGGCTTCACTACGCTGAATAAACAGCTTTTTAGAGGAAACGACTAATCATTTAATGAATCAACAGCCTATCTGCTAATATTCAACATGTTTTACACTAAACAATACTTTTGGATTGAACTATTTTTATAGTTTACCACGAAAAAAATACTGTTTTATAAGAGAAGTCACTGACTATTTGCGACAGGTGGGATTCAGCTTATGTCATTTCTCATTCATTCCTGTGGTATCCGTAAACGGCGACTGAGTGTCGCACAACTCTGACTGAAATTCAATGACGTCAAGGCTGTAATGTGATTGGTTATTAAGGGACACGTGATCCAAGTTGACCACTACGCTTTCTCCAATAGTAAGTAATACAGACCCTCTCATCTCCTAATAGTAAGACAATCTCTGGAGCAACTGCGCTCGACTGCACGGCGACTCGAAGTCACGAGAGATTTTTGGCATTCGTCAGCGTGACATCAGAGCTAGACGGATTGCCCTTGGACACATTTCTAACCGGCACGCATCCTGCGGTAATCCCCGGTGATTAGTTCTGCGCAGATTTTGCTCAGACTACCGCGAGATAGTAGGCTCTTGCAGTACTTTGATGTCATACGCCGATCGGTCTGCACAGCGCTGCTTCGCTAAATCAATCACCCGCAGGTGGTCTGGTTTCATATGTGGATGGTACGGAATCATTGCTAAGACTTAGTTTGAATGAGGATATCCATTATATTTATTTCACTATTTTTAAATTCAGCTCCACAAATGCACGCATTTTACTATTATGTCCTCGGGTTGTAAACATTGTGGGTTTGACTATTAGAAACTGATGAATCATCCTTTTGACAAGCGTAAATGCACCTATAGGAAGAGGGAAAACTTCCTGTAATTCACCATGAAAACTTGCGTTTAATAGTTTTTTAAATATATACACTGAACAAAATTATAAACGCAACACTTTTGTTTTTGCCCCCATTTTTCTTGAGCTGAACTCAAAGATCTAAGACTTTTTCTGTGTACACAAAAGGCCTATTTCTCTCAAATATTGTTCACAAATCTGTCTAAATCTGTGTTAGTGAGCACTTCTCCTTTGCCGAGATAATCCATCCACCTCACAGGTGTGGCATATCAAGATGCTGATTAGACAGCATGATCATTGCACAGGTGTGCCTTAGGCTGGCCACAATAAAAGGCCACTCTAAAATGTGCAGTTTTACTGTATTGGGGGGTCCGAAAACCAGTCAGTATCTGGTGTGACTTCAATTCACGGGCAACAGCTCTGGTGGACATTCCTGCAGTCAGCATGCCAATTGCACGCTCCCTCAAAACTTGCGACATCTGCGGCATTGTGCTATGTGATAAAACTGCACATTTTAGAGTGGCCTTTTATTGTGGCCAGCCTAAGGCACACCTGTGCAATAATCATGCTGTCTAATCAGCATCTTGATATGCCACACCTGTGAGGTGGATGAATTATCTCGGCAAAGGAGAAGTGCTCACTAACACAGATTTGTGAACAATATTTGAGAGAAATAGGCCTTTTGTGTACATAGAAAAAGTCTTAGATCTTTGAGTTCAGCTCATGAAAAATGGAGGCAAAAACAAAAGTGTTGCGTTTATAATTTTGTTCAGTGTAAATTACACCCATTTGGAAAATTACCAGCTTCTCATTGGGTGGGTCATAGTTGAAAGTGGGTGGGCCCGGGTGGGCCCATGCCAGGGTTCGGCAACCCACGGCTCTTTTTATTCATATATATTTATATGTTTTATTCGTATCCAAAATTATGTGAACATCATGTAGCGCTCAACACTCTCCTGCAGTGTGTGTGTTTCATTCATACTGGAAGCCGGAGGGTGCTCTCGCGCAGAAAGTTAAAAACAGACTCATAGAAGTAATAATAACTTATGATGTGCCAGGAAATCCCTAAAATAGACAAAGGCATCCAGTTATCACTGTAGCTGAGCTGAATAACGAGCATAAACCAACTGATGAAACGTGAAGACAATAAACGATTGCGACAATATATGGTTTATGAATGATAGTGCTAACTGACATAGCCTTTATTACAGTACAGAATCTATAAAATATATTTTCTGCCTTATACTGTGATAAAAATGGAAAAAGTGTTTGTAGTATAAACCAATCATAATCATAAAAATGTCTTTAGGAAAATATATATAAAAGATAGAAATACAAAAATATAGAATACAAATTATTGGTTATTGTTCAGCAGTGTATTTTATTTCTTAGCCAATTAAAAGTAAGACATTAGAAAAGTTTTTTGTCAATTAGACAAACATACATAATAATAATAATAATAATTATTATTATTATTACATTTGACATTTCTGTCCCCCTCACTTCTGAAATGATTGCTGCACCCCTGCCCTGTAACATAACTGAATATAAAACTTGTGAAAATGGTTATCTTCATAAAGCTGTGAAAATGGTTATCTTCATTTTAGGGATCAAATAGGTTTTGTGGCTCCACGTGAATTATTTTTATTATTTATATTAGACCTCTATGGCATGGTGTTGCCCTCAGAGGGCTAATATAAATAAGAAAAATAATTTTATTTTGTTTTATTATTTATTTTAGTGAAGCAATGCAACAGATGCTGGTAGGTCACATGACAATGACAACACGGCGAATGTAGTATGTATAGTAAACAATTTTTATACAGAAAAAAAATACAACAGGAAGATAAAATCTTATAAGAACGAGACAACAAAATTGCTTGTGTTTCTCAATACAAGTAAGGTTGTTGCAACGGGTCTATGAAATTAGATAATACGGAAAAATAACTGACGACTATAGCTGAAGACGAACGCATAGGTTTGATGTATCTTTATTTGCCAAATGAGTAGTAGACAGTCCTTGTTTTTTCTGTGAAGGCCTGTTTCACACAGCAGCACCCATATCACCATGTAGTGACTCTTGTGTTTAAAAAAAAAAAAAAAAGTTTCATTCACGTAACAGTATTCACACTTCATCGTGGTTTTCTTTAGTACATCGTTTTCCCCCAATATATTAAGCCCAAATAAACTTTGTTATAGTTATAAGCAAAGCACCAAAATAAAGTAAATAAAAGAATCACTTCTACATTGTCTAAATAAAATTTTAAAAAATCAGTTACAGAAGCAAATATGATGAAACCAGCGGATGTAACCGTTTGTTGCGTGCTATACATTATAATGACCACTAGGTGGCCACACCGTACACCATATTGAAAAGCTTCGAATAATGGACCGTTTTGCGATGCATCGCAAAGCTTCGTTTAACCATCACGGTTACCAGTTTAAAGCATCCACTGCTCTCTGAGCAGCATGCAGAAGATGCTGAGCCTTGAGAACGCACTGTAAACCTTACAGTTGTTTTTTTTTTTAATTGCTTACACAATTACTGAAACTATGGCTCCTTTTCGCCACTCTACACACAAAACATTTCGCATATCTCTCAAAATCAAATACTTATTTCAAAACTATTTTAACTCTTAAAAAAATTGTTTTTGCATAGCAACTCTTTTGCAAGTAAAAGTACTATCTTGTGTCTTTTGCCTGTTCAGTGTGCAGTGTTTGTCACAGCACCCACACACATGTACAGGTGCATCTCAATAAATTAGAATGTCGTGGAAAAGTTCATTTATTTCAGTAATTCAACTCAAATTGTGAAACTCGTGTATTAAATAAATTCAATGCACACAGACTGAAGTAGTTTAAGTCTTTGGTTCTTTTAATTGTGATGATTTTGGCTCACATTTAACAAAA
>NW_015540934.1:243532-246620 GCF_001515605.1 Sinocyclocheilus anshuiensis
GTGGAAATGTTCATTTATTTCAGTAATTCAACTCAAATTGTGAAACTCGTGTATTAAATAAATTCAATGCACACAGACTGAAGTAGTTTAAGTCTTTGGTTCTTTTAATTGTGATGATTTTGGCTCACATTTAACAAAAACCCACCAATTCACTATCTCAACAAATTAGAATATGATGACATGCCAATCAGCTAATCAACTCAAAACACCTGCAAAGGTTTCCTGAGCCTTCAAAATGGTCTCTCAGTTTGGTTCACTAGGCTACACAATCATGGGGAAAATGAAAATGAAAATGAGGAAATGTCTCTTGTTAAGCCACTCCTGAACCACAGACAACGTCAGAGGCGTCTTACCTGGGCTAAGGAGAAGAAGAACTGAACTGTTTCCCAGTGGTCCAAAGTCCTCTTTTCAGATGAGAGCAAGTTTTGTATTTCAGTTGGAAACTAGGGTGGAGAAGCTCATAGCCCAAGTTGCTTGAAGTCCAGTGTTCAGTTTTTCCACAGTCTGTGATGATTTGGGGTGCAATGTCATCTGCTGGTGTTGGTCCATTGTGTTTTTTGAAAACCAACGTCACTGCACCCGTTTACCAAGAAATTTTGGAGCACTTCATGCTTCCTTCTGCTGACCAGCTTTTTGAAGATGCTGATTTCATTTTCCAGCAGGATTTGGCACCTGCCCACACTGCCAAAAGCACCAAAAGTTGGTTAAATGACCATGGTGTTGGTGTGCTTGACTGGCCAGCAAACTCACCAGACCTGAACCCCATAGAGAATCTATGGGGTATTGTCAAGACGAAAATGAGAAACAAGAGACCAAGAAATGCAGATGAGCTGAAGGCCACTGTCAAAGAAACCTGGGCTTCCATACCACCTCAGCAGTGCCACAAACTGATCACCTCCATGCCACGCCAAATTGAGGCAGTAATTAAAGCAAAAGGAGCCCCTACCAAGTATTGAGTACATGTACAGTAAATGAACATACTTTCCAGAAGGCCAACAATTCACTAAAAATGTTTTTTTTATTGGTCTTATGAAGTATTCTAATTCATTGAGATAGTGAATTGGTGGGTTTTTGTTAAATGTGAGCCAAAATCATCACAATTAAAAGAACCAAAGACTTAAGTCTGTGTGCATTGAATTTATTTAATACACGAGTTTCACAATTTGAGTTGAATTACTGAAATAAATGAACTTTTCCACGACATTCTAATTTATTGAGATGAACCTGTATGTGCAAAAATACACTGTAAATACAGTATGCACAACTGATGAGCATTAGTTATTGAACTGGACTGAATCAACACTGAACTAACTTGAGCTGTATAATGACACGATTGGCTTGTTTGAATTTGTTACTACTGCTTTGAAACAATCTGTGCTGTATAAAGCATTAGAAATAAAGTTATGTATGCATATTCAGAATATATTTACAAAGTACTGTAAGCAGAAATGCAAATGTTTGTGATAATTTTTTTTATTTTGATTGTGACTTGGTCTGAAGATATGGTATATGAGCGAATGGTGTGCCTCATATATAACTTTGAGGGTGTAAGCAATTAAAAAAAAAAACTATTAGAGTATTTCAGTCAGGTTTCATGTAGTGACAAACAAAAAAACAAGTACATCTGACTTACTCCAGTTTGAGGTTCACTGTAAATTTGGATGTAAATGTAGCGCTTTGCAACAACCAAGAATAAACTCAGTGTTGTAATCCAGAATTTCATTTATTTTCTGCAGAGTGTCGGGTCCCTTACAGCAGAATGCGTCATTGGTTGCAGTGCTTGTGTGTGCTGTGTGAAACAGGCTCGGAGTCAGTTGCTATGCAGGTCAGAATTCATGTGCACACTGATCCCAGACCTGCTGTTAGAGTTTACTTGCGACCATCTTGATGTACTGCAGGGCGTTATGTGCTGCGGTGTTGTGGGCGTTACTGCTGGTCATCCCTGTGCCATGGCACACCGTCACCGGCCTGGTGGACAGTTCCATCAAACACTGGTACTGGCCGTTCACTGTCAGCTCATCTGCAAAACACACACATATATATCAAACATATCCAGCCCTGATGGCACAAAATGACACAAACTGAGAAACGAGAACCAACCGATGTCTATGTATGTGACCTGAAAGCCCAGCTCCAGTGAGATCTCCAGCAGCATCTGAATGTAGTCTGTGTTCGGGATGCTGAGCGGCGTCCTCCTCAGGAGGGAAATCTTCTCCCCTGTGGCCTGCCGTAAGCTTTCCACATACACGCGAGAAGGTGGGCTCTGGGGACCACAGGAGACGATGTGTCAAAACTGGACATGGGAGCACATCTGATCTGATTTAAAGGGATAGTTCACCAAAAAATGAAAATTCTGTCATTAATTCCTCACCCTCATGTCGTTCCAAACCCGTAAGACCTTCGTTCATCTTTGGAACACAAATTACGATATTTTTGATGAAATCCGAGAGCTTTCTGACCCTCCATAGACAGCAAGGGAACTACCACAGTCAAGGCCCAGAAAGGTAGTAATAGTCCAGGGAGAGGAATTGTTGAATAAAGTAGTTATTTTAGTTTTTTTGCACACCAAAAGTATTATCATAGCTTCATAACATTACGGTTGAACCACTGATGTCACATGGACTATTTTAATGATGTCTTTACTACCTTTCTGGGCCTTGACTGTGGTAGTTCCCTTGCTGTCTATGGAGGGTCAGAAGGTCTTATGTGTTTGAAACGACATGAGGGTGAGTAATTAATGACAGAATTTTAATTTTGGGGTGAACTATCCCTTTAAATCCCAGCTCCTCCACAGTACTTTCCCCTGCTGCTCATTTTGTGTTGCTGAGTGGAAGCACCTCATGATTTGATGGTGACTCATTCAGCCGTGATTCAATTCCAAAACAATTCCTCATGCTGAAATATTGATGCAACCGGCATAAGAGCACAAATCATTTATGAGCCAAGGTGACACATCAAATCCTATTTAAAGGGGTCATATGATGCGATTTAAATGTTTCCTTTCTCTTTGAAGTGTTACAAGCTCTTGGTGCATAAAGAAGATCTGTAAAGTTGCAAAGACTAAAGTCTCAAATCCAAAGAGATATTC
>NW_015540934.1:246785-253592 GCF_001515605.1 Sinocyclocheilus anshuiensis
CTTTGTTTGGCCTTCCAAAAGAGGACACGACTAGAAATCAGTGGTTAAGTTGTATTTACAACACTGTTCCCAACCCAAACCCAAATATTCAGATGTGTCCAGCGCATTTTATGGAGGACTGTTTCCTGATCCTGGAAGAGTAGACTACAATGCCGGCTGTTCTGACTCACAGACTGTAAGTACGTTTTTTTATATTTAAAGAATTTGCTACTGACGATTCAAACGCTTGTTTTGAGCAGTGTAGAGTAGTGCTTGTTGTTTGTCATTTCTCCGATCACAAATGCAGACATGGTTTTATGTTACGCTCCGGCCTGACAGGGCATCATCACAGTATGGTGAGGGGCGTAACATTTCCGTCACACGCTTGAGGAATTCGGCCAATCACAACGCACTGGATAGCTGGCCAATCACAGCACACCTCGCTTTTTCAGACCGATGAGCTTTGTATAAATCGACGCGTTTCAGAAAGGCGGGGCATAGAAGAGAAACAATAATGTACAGTATGTGGAAAATAATGTGTTTTTTGAACCTTAAACCGCATAAACACATTTCATTACATCAAATACATAAAATAATGTTATTTTTAATAACATCATATGACCCCTTTAAGGGTTTTTCCTTCAACTTCAGGCTCTTTTATGTTTCAGGGGCTGATTTTTCTTTCTAATCTTTTACATAAAGATTTTTTTACATAAAGGTCACATGAAAACTGCCTTCGTACCATGGCTTCATCATTTACTTTTGTTATAGAAATGCTATGTAAACCAGTGTTTTTTCAGGCACTGGTCAACTTTGAGATTGTGAGCTATTTTGCTTCCATAACATGACGAGTGGAAAGAAAACATCCAAAATATTCAGATTCTGTTCTAGAAATGAGTGCATACTGAATTAGATAATGTCTAATTTACATATTTAAACAACATTTCTGACAGCTTTTAATACGAAACAATTGTCTTCATGTCCTATGATTAATCAACTGCGGACAGTCTGGTGACATCACTGACCTGTTATATGTAGTTTAGGCCTGGTTTTCAATTCAACTAATTTTACCCCCAGAAATTTAAATAAATAATAATAATAATAATTAACAGGGGCATCAGTACTGGTATCAGTAATAATAATCTTGCTACTTAGTAAAAAGATACCATTAAACAAATACTTTAAATATAAAAGGCTCTCAGGTATGTTAATGTGCACACATATCTCTGTATAAGTGCATCTTTGGGTGGTTTATGCATCTTTCTTAAACATATAATTGTGAACTTTTATGGATGGTTTTGGTGAAAGAATCACAATGCATCAGTGAACAGATGAATGTCACTAACCCACGTGATCTCGGGAGATCCGGACAAACTCTGTAGTTTCCCCAGCATGCGTTCGGCTGCTGCGCGTCTGGCCAGCTTTTTGGAGCTGCCGGTGCCTGATGAGCAAAAGCACATCAGAAAGCATCAGTACTCGTGCGCTCAGCATGACATCACAATATGAAAAAGCGGCTAACGGCACCTGACTCCTCCAATCCTTCCAGACGACAGGTAACGGTGAACTCCTTCATGTGATCCGGCCCTGTCTCCATACACACCACATACTCCGGCAGACACCACACTCTCTGCATTGCCAGCTCCTGACACAACACACAGCACCATTCAAATACACTCGAAACAAACAAATACTCTCTGCCATAATAATAATAATAACTAGATTAAAAAAAACTCTGTCAAGACAAACTTTATGTTGGCTTGAGGAAGCGTAGTCAGAACTTTTGAAGCAATTACAAAAGCTAGAAGTTTGAAGATTTTAAATTTGAAGTAGTTTTACAAGCACAAAGGTTGGAGTTTTTGTATGTCATGCAGGCTGTCAGACATGAATAAATGCTGTACTTTTTTACTTTTTATTCATCAGTGAGTCCTGAAAAAAGTATCAAAGGCTCCAAAAAACAACAACTATTCAGCACCAAAACTGTTAATAAATCAGCATATTAAAATGATTTCTGAAGGATCATGTGACACTAAAGACTGGAGTAATGATGCTGAAAATTCAGCTTTGATCACAGGAATAAATTATATTTTAATTTATATTTAAATTGTAATAATATTTCACAATATTATTGTGTTTTTTCATTGTTTTTAACTGCAGCCTTGATAAGCATAAGAGTCTTCTTTAAAAACACAAAAAATCGTACTGATCCCAAACTTCTGAACGTCAGTTTAGATACTCATATACATGCATCAACTTGCTCTCGAGTGTTCACAGACCTGCTTTGACCTTTCCAATATAGTGGGTGACTTACATAGAGCGGCCCACAGAAACAGCCGCTAATAAGGCATCGGTGTATACATACGTGTTGTTAGCATGTCCTATGCCAGTGTTTCTCAACCCTGGTCCTGGGAGCCCCCCCAGCACTGCACATTTTGTGTGTCTCCCTAATCAAACACACCTGATTCAACTCATTAGCTCATTAAAAGAAACTCCAGGACCTGAAATGGGTGTCAGACAAGGGAGACATACAAAATGTGCAGTGTTGGGGGGCGCTCAGGACCAGGGTTGAGAAACACTGTCCTATGCTATTGCTAGGCTTTGTTAGTGATCGATAGGTTTTCAGGAAAACCGAAAGGCCTGTCTGGTGCTTGACCAGATACCTGCAGGACTCCTACAGGATTGTATTCACCGGCTTCAGGAGAAAGACCATCTCTCCGATCACTGCGAAAGATTCAGAAAACATGGGTAAGTCTTACCTCAAGTAACTGATCTATAATAGCTCATATCACTATCTACAGTGTGTACTTTACTTTGGCTGGGTGTCTCGTTTCAATAATTTCAAGGCGGCTTCTGCAGCTTCATGTTTAGCAGCCTTTTTAGTGGATCCAAGACCTTTAAGAACGAAATGGTATCTATTTGAATACTAGTGTGCACTATATAATATACTCTTACTAGGTGGTATTTAAATAAATACACAAGTATGTAAATGTCAGACCTTTGCATGTGATGTCTCCTATGGTGACACTGAACATGAAGGAGGGCTGGTGAGTGTCTCCGTCAGCCTGAGCCTGGATGAGCTCGTACACAGGCGCACTGCCCATTTTAATGCCATATTCATGCAGGATCTGGACGGGTGTTTTCTCCTGACAGCGCTGATTAGCCATGGCGACTCTGAGACAATAATAATATATTAATACCTCGACGGAATAATGATGGAACATAATAATACAACGATGCTAGATAAGCGCGAACTACAGAAACGAGGACAAATACAACCCAAATCATATAACGCAGATATTGACAAGACACTCCATTATAACACAAACAATACATCCTGCCTGTCTATAGCCTATGTGCAGTCAATAAACAGTCTGCCATCCATATACAGACATTACATTAAACAGACACGTACGTGTTTGGAAACATCAATTGTTAAATATAAACATATGCATGTATATGTGTGTAAAAGAAAATAAGATTATATGTCAAAATGTAAGAGCTTCTTACTGAGCATCGGCCATTATTGCTATGCGTATGCCGCTTCTACATTGATTGACAAACTCACTGGCCAATAGCATTCCACTATACTGACTATAAGCCCCGCCTTCCGCACGGTACTGCGCCAGAGCCCCTCCTACAGGGGAAACCCCAATGTTAGCAGTGTTGCCAACTTAGCTAAATTTAGCAACTTTTCAGACTACCCTAGCAACTTTTTCTTCCAAAAGCACCTAGCAACAAATTTAGCATTTTTAAAAATTGATTTGGCAACCTTAAGCAACTTTTGATAAGTGACTCAGACAATAAAAAGGCACACATTTTCCATCCAAATTACACAAAAAGAGGAAACCACAGATGCCTAGCAGTACACACATCATGTGAACTGCTATTTGCAATTGTTCAATTTAATAATAATAATAATAATTGAATAATTGTTAATTTATGATACACTTTGTTAGTAGCTTGTACCTGCGATTGTTGATCAGTTAGTATACTGTAAGAAAAATGGAAAATCTTTCAGGACATTATCCATTATCCATCATCCATTGTAACCCTGTAACCCCAAAACACAATGCGTAATTTAAAATGTAGGTAAAAAACCATTACGGAAAATTCTTTCATATTAACATAGTAGATTGTGCCTTATTTTTACAGACTTTTCTTAAGAGTGTAGCATACTAACTAACTACTAATACACTGCTTAAAGCATATTAGTTGAGAATGTGTAGAATTACTAGTTTACTAGCTACTAAAAAAACTTAAATGGAAATCATTCAAAAATGTGTACGTTTTCAATAATTCAATGTATTTAAAAATACAGTTATTTATATTTTAATATTATATCATGCATATTATTCTACAAACAAATCTAAATTAACATATATAAAATATATTTTTTGCTGAGATTTGATGATGTGACAATTTTGCGTCGTCATTGCGCAATGACATCACAACATCATTTAGCAACTTTTAGCAACAAATCGACCATCCTTTAGCAACTTTCTCTGAAAATTAGTTGGCAACACTGAATGTTATCTATAATGCGTAACGCTAGGAATTTTTTGAGGAGACTAGAATGTGTTTTTCCCTTCAGCACGCTGAATAGACCGCTTTTGTGTGGAAACAACTCGCCACAGTATAAGGCCGACTGTCCGCTGATCTTTAGCGGGTTTGGCATGACATGATTTCGGAGTGAATGATAAAAGTCAGGGATAATTTTGCGACAGATGTGGTTCTTTTAACGGCACAGCCCATTCACTTTTATGGTTATATGGCCAAGGTGATTGACCGTTTTGAACACAGATATGTATATCTATGGTTTAAACAGCCATTCATGAAGTTACCCGATTTGACGCCGAGTTTGCATCTCCTCTTTCAATAAGAAGATCTCTGGCTCCACCTCTCATACGCTTATACAGTCTATGGTTGTAACCTTTTTTTTTCTTTTCTTTTTTTTTTTTATACAGTTTATGGTTGCAACCAATCGGATTCAGATTTAAGCTTTATTTTGGCACAATAAAAGGAAGCTTCACACTGTACTGTACTAGTAACCAGGGATGGTCAGTATTTCAGATACATGTATTTAAAATACGTATTTGAAATCCAAAATACTTTTTTGTATTTTAAAGCCTTTGAAAAAAAATCTAATGTAATTTGCATTTAAGTACATTTTTCCACACAGTATTTTGTATTTGTATTTTAAATACATGGTTCCACACAGTATTGTGTATTTGTATTTTAAGTGCATTTTTCCACACAGTATTGTGTATTTGTATTTTAAGTGCATTTTTCCACACAGTATTGTGTATTTGTATTTTAAGTGCATTTTTCCACACAGTATTGTGTATTTGTATTTTAAGTGCATTTTCCCACACAGTATTGTGTATTTGTATTTTAAATACGTTCATGTATTTATGCACATCTCTCTGCTAGTAACATCATACAGACTGATGTCAGACTTAAACATTCAATTAAACAAAATATCTCAAATGGGAAAACAACAACAAAATTGCGTAAAACAATATATTGTGTTTAAAACGTATGTCAAAGTTTTACTTTGTAGTGAATTGTAAAAAGTTCTGGGTCTACTTTCTTTTGTGAGCAGCTGTATTCATTTCTCTTTGGTAAGGCTGTTTACTGAGTCTGTAGATGCTCAGGACTTTTCTGTGTTTACCCAGCTACTCGATTTAAACATCTCATGAATAGGTCAACATACAATTTTTATTTGATTTATTTAGGGTGCAGATGGCAATAAACAGCAGTTGCAGCAGGCTTTCCCTTGCCATTGAAATATCATTATTTTACTAATAAACTGCTAGTTGCAACAGTCCACACTTGTGTGGAAACTATCCATTTATGCTCTTATCTAGAGCGACAAACAAAAGTGCTTTAGAGCGTTGTGCCCCCTGGACAAATACATACAAGTGCAATAATCCTAGTACAAGTTTTTTTTTTTTTTCCCAGCAGAAACATAAACAGCACTGTTTTGGGGTGAATTTGGAAATGAAATGTTATTTTAACACTTCATGATGTTATTGACAATATAATTTTAAAACAACTCCATATTTGTTTATTACATTAAATATCTAAAATATTAATTTTTTTTGTTAGGCAAGTCAAAATTACTTTATGTGAACAGTATTTTCAGGACCTTACCCCTTGTTTCAATTAAACAAGATAATCATCACCCCAGCTCAACGTGTAAACACTGATGAACATCTGTGTGTTTGTGTATGTGTTGTGTATGCTGTCTGAAAGGTTTCATGGACTGCAGCAGGACATTATGGAAGGGGTCGGTGAGATTTGGGTGGAGGGAAAACCACTCTCTTGGTGAGGGTGAACTCTGGCTGTGGCATCTGCTTCCTCAAACCGCTTTTGTCCGTCTTTTTGCTCACATCGCTGTTCACCTGCGTCAGAATGGAGAGTAGGTCTATACCCCTATATGCACATGAGACAGAGAGACACAAAATCAGACATCCAACCAATGTCCACAGTCAAATTTATACATGGTTACAGTTAGTTACAGACAGTGACTTCCGACTCAACCAGTGTTTCCACAGTGAAGAAACCTCACCCCCACCCTGTACCTCCTTGAGTTTTGTGTGATTCCTTAAAAGAACTGACTCATAAGAGTCATTCATTTTCAAATACACTGATCAGGCATAACATTATGGCCACTGACAGGTGAAGTGAATAACACTGATTATCTCTCAGCACCTGTTAGCGGGTGGGATATATTAGGCAGCAAGTGAACATTTTGTCCTCAAAGTTGATGTGTTAGAAGCAGGAAAAATGGGCATGCGTGAGGATTTGAGTGAGTTTGGCAAGGGCAAA
>NW_015540934.1:253949-266451 GCF_001515605.1 Sinocyclocheilus anshuiensis
AGTTGATGTGTTAGAAGCAGGAAAAATGGGCAAGCGTAAGGATTTGAGCGAGTTTGACAAAGGCCAAATTGTGATGGCTAGACGACTGGGTCAGAGTCAGCATCTCCAAAACTGCAGCTCTTGTGGGGTGTCCTGGTCTGCAGTGGTCAGTATCTATCAAAAGTGGTGCAAGGAAGAAACTGTGGTGAACTGCCAACAGGGTTGATGCACGTGGGGAGCGAAGGCTGGCCCGTGTGGTCTGATCCAACAGACAAGCTACTGTAGCTCAAACTGCTCAAGAAGTTAATGCTGGTTCTGATGGAAAGGTGTCAGAACACACAGTGCATCACAGTTTGTTGCGTATGGGGCTGCATAGCTGCAGACCACTCAGGGTGCCCATGCTGACCCCTGTCCACTGCCGAAAGCCCAACAGTGGGCACGTGAGCATCAGAACTGGACCATGGGGCAATGGAAGAAGGTGGCCTGGTCTGATGAATCACGTTTTCTTTTACATCGCAATACAGATTGTGTCAAAGCAGATTTACAGTGTTAAACAGGAAAATGATGTTTCAATGATGCAAACAAAATTCAATTCTGCTGTAAAGCAGCTCTAAAAAGAGGACACTGATAATGATTATTACAGTAACAAGCGCTATGAACAGCATTGAACATAATAATAAACATAAATGCCATGTCAGATGCAGCTTCTGTTCGACCTTTCCAGTGTAGAGATGGCTTTTATTGAGGTTTATAAAACTTTATTGGTAACAGTAGTTTATAGTGGATCTGTAGCAAGGTCTATAGTATTCTGATTGATTGAAGTAATTGGTCAAATTTAAGTATTTGACAAAACACAGCACAGATATTTAATTTAATAAGGTAATTAGAAGAACTGTCCTTAATTTCAGGTCTCAAATATTGCCCCTTAACAGAAATGGTCATGACTGACCCTTATGGGTTGTTAGACAACCCAGTCTATATGAAGATATATATAAGTTAAAGATCAGTTTGGCTGATAGCATTTTTTTTTTTTTCAAACTTTCTACAGATATTGCAATAATATCATTATTGTGGATTATTTTGACCACAGTAATCCTGCAGTGAAGATCTGACACAGTGACAACCCTAATTCCAAACCCAGTATGCCATAGTATGCTACAGACCATAGTCAGGATATTGCCATATTTAATTTTTGACAGGAATGAAAACGAGGCTGTGAGGCACTGAAGTACAGGGTGTTCAATGGATTGTGCTGTTGTTTAACAACGTACTTATTGTTCAGCTGCTAAAACATCACTCTGAGAAAAAAAACAAAAAAACTTTCAGTAGACCAAAGCTCCATAAAACAGTTTTAAAAGTTGTGAAAATTGCGTGATCTAGGAGATTTATACAGTTCGTGCCATTGCAAAGACTGTAAGTCTGTCCCTCACAGCCTCGTTTTCATCTGTGTTGAATTCACTATGGCGTCTAAACAGACAGGGTGTAGTCTTCTGAGTACAGCCAGTGAGGACAAGGCATTAGAAAGACGTGCTCACCTTGGCACCAGCAGCTGCAGGCTGTGGCAGAGCGACTGTATAAACCAGGTTCCCCTGCCTTTTTCCCTGTATGAGACGTAGTGTGGTACAGTGGACATGGCTAACAGGTAGTCCGCCATCTCTGGTATGGAGTCTCTGGGTACAGCTGCATCGCTGAATAGCATGTCCTCATCTTCTGAGCAAGTTTGAGGAAATGCTGCTGGCTGATTGTCGTTACCCCTGCAGGCCTGGATGAAGAACAGTTTGGGTTTCTTGCAGAGAGAGGGACACTCATTTGGACTCAGGGTCTCTATCAGCTCCCTAAAGGTGACGATCTCTCCATCAACCCCGCAGATGCCTTCTACTCGTCCGTGGCTCAACACGCAGCACACAACGCAATCCGCCGGCGTGTGATCACGAGCAGCCAGGTTCCTCAGCACCTGCAGGATCTGATGGCGATTGCAGTCCTGTTCAACCAGGACCTCAAATCCCAACCACTTGAATACAACCTCCAGCCTTTCTGTACAGACACAAATGGACAGTGGAGTGTTATGCAACAGCAGCGACTTTGTGCATGTGACCAAATGCATGACTCTTATTTTTTGGCCAGATTTCTCTGCAGTGCAATAGAGTGCATTAGTGCCTGCCCACTTTTTTTTCGCTGAGTTGGTTCTGTGAGTATTTTTTCCACTAATTTTCTCCATGGGGATTTTACAAAAGATTCTTTAAGATTTAGAAGCCATGAACCAAACCAACCAGCTATGAGGTGAATCACAACATTAATTTAAAGATGGTGATTATATTATAAAAACTATTTATTATATTTAAGTTTATTGCAAAATACGCATATATTTACAAATATTGAATTGGTTTGACTGTAGGGAGACTCGATTGGCCTACTGGCACGTGTGTGCCTGATAACTGGTTTATATATGTGTGTTTGTTACACTAACCTTTGTCAATATCTGTTCCTTCTCTGTTCCCCAGTGTGCATGCACGGAAGTCATAGTTGTTGATGATTAGACCGAATCCTCTCCTGTCCCCCTTCATCTCATACTGCTGGATCTACCACACAAACGGCACAACTGTTAAGAAGTGTGGAGAATGCCTGGTTTGATTTAAGCAGGGGTGTCAGCAACAGAGTCCAGTATAACATAATATAGTTTACATACAAAAATATAGTTAACTGCACAGATCATGGTCGAATAGAGCAAAACTGACTAATAAACAATTCACAAGCCCTCAGTAGGGTTTCCAGTATCTTTGTGAACATATAACAATGGTCTCTGTCGATCCATTCACTCTTCAGCAGCAGTTGTGGTTTTAACCCATGCATCTTCATCTCCTCTCTGGTGACGGTGTCTGTATCCTGTAACAGGAAGTCCAATTTCTGCAGCACCTGTAGCCTTCTAAGATGTCTTCAGTGATTGCTTTTCCTCTGACGTCTTCTCCACACTGTTCTTCTAGTCTCTCGTTGCAGTTGGTCAGTCTTCTTCTTTGCAATCAAGCATTACTAAGCACACATCCTATAAGTCCTTAACTTGCCAGGTGGAGCTGCCATGCATTGGACTGGTTGGTCCAGCATATCCCACAGATGCTCAATCAGATTACCATCTGAAGAATTTGGAGATCAGGACAACACCTTTATGTTCCTCAAATCATTCCTGAACAGTGTGCAGTGTAGCAGGTGCAATATCCTCCTGAAAGAGCCCACTGCCATAAGGGAACATCATTGCCATGAGGGCCAACATCCTGCAGAATTTAGCTTCAACCAGCTTCAGCACAATTCGATGAAGATTTCTAGTGAGTCTGAAGTCCTTAATTAGCTGGTTCAGGTGTGTTTAATTAGGGTTGGAGCTAAACTCTGCAGAACATCGGCCCTCCAAGAACAGGTCTGGAGACCCCTGGTGTAACTGCTCTGCAATGAGGTTTAGGTAGGTGGCATGTGTCAAATTGACAGCCACACAAATGTCCGGACACAGGGTTTCCCAGCAGAACATTGTCCAGAGCATCACAGGCCCTCAACCAGCTTGTCATCTTTCCACAGTTTATCCTGGTGCCATTACAGGTAAACAGTGGACATGTTGTATACAACCATTCACGTGATTCATCAGAACAGGCGACCTTCATTCACTTCTCCAAAGTCCAGTTCCGTCCAATTCTAGGGGCTTTCGGCTGTGGACAGGGGTCATTCATGGGCACTCTGAAGAGTCTGCACCTACACAGGCCCATATGCATCAGGGTGCTATGCGATGTGATCATTGTGAACAGTGTCGTGAATATTGCTCCTTTAGCCATCATTAAAATTGTCACCACATAAGACTATTCTGTTTTGTTTGGTCCAGACGCAACAGCCACCGATTTGTGGTTTGTCCCTCCTCGGAACACTTTTAGTAGGTTCTTACAAATGCTGAACATAAGTATCCCACAAGCTTCGCTGTTTCAGAGATGCTCTGACACAGTTGTCTGGCCACAACAATTTGGCCCTTGTCAAAGTCATTCAGATCTTTATTCCTGGCCATTTCTCCTGCACCAACTGGTTGCTCATTTACCATATAAATTACCCAGACCTTAACATGAGACCTTTAAATGAGATGATAAACAGTATTAATTTCACCTATGAGCGGTCATAATGTTTTGCCTCATCAGTGTATTACAACATACATTCTCTTTGTTCTGTATATGGTCATGACATCCTAATGTATTTTCTACCATCTAACCCTAACTTAACATGGAAACTGCCTTTGTATGGTACACCAGGTAGTGGCATTTCCCACAACTACAGACTATTCCTACATCCAAAGTTACTTCTGCATGAAATGTAGATGAGACGTTCGTTATAATAAACAATCAGCGATTATGGATAATCTTTCTTTATCAAAATAATAATAAGCTTAGTACACACCCAATTTTGTGTAAAAATGTAGCACATGGAGCATTACTATGTACCGTAAATGTGCCTGTTACATAACTAAACTTGTGAGTGATTGATAAGAGAACAAAACACTGAAAAAAGTGCTCACCAATTACATACAATACAGTCTTTACTTGTTCCCTATCTGTCGGTCACTACGAGTTATGTCGAACGACATTATGGGGTCTCACTTGGGAGCCCAATCATCTCTGAGTTTAATAGAAAACGCCAATGAGAATTGGCTAGTGGATTTTGCATGCTGAGCCACTCCCTGTGCACATGGGTCTATAAGGCGACAGCGTGCATCCACTCATTAGATTTTTTGCTTCAGAGCCGAGTAGTTGTATGAAAAGCTGTTATACTCCACAAAGCCATTCATCTGCTGTATGTCGGGAAGCTGTTCTGGTTGGTGGTACGGCGCGAACAGTGGTGTCCCTTTCAACGATTCCCCTGGGTGCTTCAACTAAAAGAGCAGATTTCCTAAAAGAGAAAATCACGGACGATTCGTGTCTTTTTAAAGACGCCGTTTCATCCGTGTCCTTCTGGATGCGGTCGTTTCCTGTCGTCTGACAACGGCCACGAGCGTTATCTTCCGTGTCTGGTTATTTAGCACGCTGAAGACGCGTTCATGGATGGTTCATGCTCGCACTGCAAGTACCTGACCATGGCAACGCTGCGATCGCGTCTCTCCATTCTTAAAGGGAAAGGAGCAGACCCCTCTGTCACTACCCCACTACTGCAGCATCGGGGGATGGGCTATTGACCTCTGTGGATGAAGATTCGGCGGGGCTGCCCCCCTTTGGTGTTGTCGCCACTGCCGAATCGGACCCAGATTTGACGGCCGTGCTTGCCCGGGCAGCTGTGAGCATCAGGTTGGAGGTGAATACACCGCCCAGCCCTGAGTGCTCGCAGCTGGACGTCTGGTTTCTCAGTGTAGAGCATGGCTCTCAACCGCATTCTGCTCTGGTTCCTTTCTTCCCGGAGGTGCGTGAGGAAGTGACGTGAAGTCGTGGATGACCCCTTTTACAGCCAGAAGCCGCTCGTCTCCTTCCTCCGTCCTCACTACCCTCGATGGCGGGGCGGCTAGGGGGTGCGTATACATTCCCCAGGAGAAGAGACCGATTGCGGGTGCACCTGTGCCCGCAAAACGCCGCCACTTGGAGGAATAGCCGTGTCTCCCGTCCAAAGCCTGTAAGCTGTCGGCGGCTCTCGCTGCCAAAGCTTACAGTGCTGCGGGCCAAGCTGCCTCTGCCCTGCATGCCATGACGATCCTGCAATTTCACCAAGCCAAGGCCTTAACAAATGCACGAGGGTAGTACCGACCCGAGGTTGATGCAGGAGCTGCGCACGGCGACTGACTTCGCCCTCCGGGCGACGGAAGTCACGACGTGGTCCCTCAGGAAGGTGATGTCCACTGTGGTGGTCCAGGAGCGCCATCTATGTCTCAGCCTGGTCGAGATGAGAGATGCTGACAAAGTTCCCTTTCTTGATGCTCCCATCTCCCAGGCTGGCCTGTGCGGCGACACTGTCGAGGGCTGTGCCCAGCAGTTCTCGGCAGTACAACAGCAGACTGAGGCCATACAGCACATCTTGCCCCGACGTGATCTTCCAGCTGCCACCGTTTTGTCGCGGGCCGTGTCTCAGCCTGCTCGTCGCCGTGGGCGCCCTCTTGCGTCCGCCACACTGGCTCCGCTCCATGCTGAGACATCGTAGAGGCCAGTGCGTCGAGCCATCATACATCAATTGTCAGGGCGGTCTACGATCACGTTGCATGTCTCAACTCGCCCGCCATCTCCTCCTCTGGAGTCAGACGCGGCTCAAATCGCTGCACGCCGTCCACATACCGGGGGAGCTCAATCATGCGGCCGATGCGCTCTCACGACAGCTCACTTTCCCCGGAGAAGGGCGATTCCATCCCCAGACGGTTCAGCTGATCTGGAGTCGATTCGGGGAAGCTCAGGTGGACCTATTTGCTTCCCACGAGTACTCCCACTGCCAGTTGTACTATTCCCTGACCCAGGCCCCCCTGGGCATGTACGCATTGGCACACAGCTGGCCTCGGGCTCTACGCAAGTATGCGTTTCCCCCAGTGAGCCTACTCGCACAGACACTGTGCAAGGTCAGGGAGGACGAGGAACAGGTCCAGTTGGTTGCGCCTTTCTGGCCCACCCGGACCTGGTTTTCAGAACTCATGCTCGAGTCGTGCTTTCTTTCCTGCAAGAAAGGTTGGAGCGTAGGCTGTCACCCTCCACCTTGAAAGTGTATGTTGCTGCTATTACAGCACATCACAATGCAGTGGATGGCCGGTCCCTGGGGAAGCATGACCATTAATGGAATGAGCATTAAGTTAAGTGGTCTAAATGTATTTATGCATGTATTTATATATTCTGTGGAAGGCGTAGGACCAAGAAATGTTTGTCCAATCAAAACGCTCGGTCCGAGCGTTTTAATTGGCTTTCCTACCTATCTGTCAATGTATGTATTAGCATACCTCTGCGCACCTGGTTCGTGCAGACAGGATACGTCATCAGCACGTTCACGCACGCTGAGCAGACGGAGCGTGAATGGCAGACAAACATCAACAACCCGATCTTCCTTCCTGGTATTGCAGTACTTTTAAAGTTTTCTCACCAGTGAATGACACATGATGTAACCCAGTGGTTCCCAATTCCAGTCTTCTCGCCCCCCGCCCCCTCCCGCCCCCCTGCATATTTTGTATGTCTCGCTTAGTTAACACACCCGATTCAGATAACCAGCTCGTAAGAAGTGAGCTACGTGCATGAACTGATTTCCGATCCATATGATCCCTACACAGTGTTCATGCTCCCTCCTCCCTGAGCAGGGGAAATCCATTGAAGTTTACTTCACTTCGGAACATGGGCTGGAATTGGGAACTGCTGATGTAGCCTATTGTAGTAATGTTGTCTCTGGTATTCTGGTCTGTGAGCGTATATGCGTTCAGGGGGCGTGGCTTTGGACGGCGATTGCAGGGAGGGTGGGACGTTCACGTTCAGTGCTATCAGGCTAAAGTTAGCATTTTCCAAGATCTCCTACTGCACCTTTAATAACTGCAGAAGGAATTATAACTTGGTTAGATCATTGTTTGCATAAGGAAAACTCGGGAGAAACTTCTGATTTGATTTCTGTTAAGCTTATCTGTAATCTATATATTTCCCCAATAAAAAAAAGAAATTGTATAACATTTGAACTGATTCTGAACATTTTGGTCTACAACTGATAACAGCAGGCAGAAATTTTAAAGGTACATTACAGGTTCATTAGAAGTAATTCACTTCTATTGTTCAAGTAACCTCTTAGCAAAGAAATCAGTCAAATAATTTGTAAGAATCAACATTATGCTACAAATGCTGCTGATTACGCTAAACATGTATTGAACACAGCATAAAGATCTACTTTATAAAAGCATTGATCTTACCTCTGTATTCTGACTTGTCACAGACAAGTTTAAGCTCTTGTTTTCAATCACTGAGTTGGAATCCAAATTCTGGCACTGATCTAAGACATAGAGATGAGACTTTTTTTTTTTTAGTTTAGGCTAAAAACGGATCAAACATGATGCTGCATTGGAGATTTACTGCAGTACCTCCACTAATCAAAGCAGGACCTTCAGTCAGACTAAGTCTGTCCACCTGCTCCTCCATTATGCCAACTGTCAATAAGAGCAACAGAAAACAAATACATTTTTGTATTTAAAATGTTTGTTGTTTGCATGATTTCCCATTCCTTTGTGAATAATGTTAAAGGTGTAATTTCCGGATTTGTTTCAATAGCCAATATGCCAGTGCTTTGAGTCTTTATACTGACACCTGTATCTGTTTATACAGATAAAGTGAACCACACATTTTTACATTCCAGCTATACAGCATGACATAAGTTACAGGACTGACTTCTGCTTTTATGAACTGTTCATTGTTTTACATGGAGTTTCTTATAAGATTACTTCCTGCAAAGCATGCAAAGTAAACTCACCGGGTGACAGTAATGTCAGTGCTGAGGGCTGTAGAACAAAAACAGAAAGAGACAAAGTTTTACAGCATGTAGTAAGGGCTATTTTATCACGGTGGAACACAAAAGGCTGTAAAACTCAAACAAAAATACCATACAATACTTCATATACATCCATATACACTACCGTTCAAAAGTTTGGGGTCAGTATGTTTTTTTTTATTCCCAGCAAGGGCACATTATTGATCAAAAGCGACAGTAAAGACATTTATAATGTTTCATGAAAACTTCAAATAAATGCTGTTCTTTTGAACTTTCTATTCATCAAAGAACCCTGGAAAAAAAAATGTATTGTGTTTTCCACAAAAAAATATTCACTGATAATAAAAAGAAACATTTCTTGAGCATCAAATCAGCATGTTAGAATGATTTCTGAAGGATAGTATTGTGTTTTCCACAAAAAAATATTCACTGATAATAAAAAGAAACATTTCTTGAGCATCAAATCAGCATGATAGAATGATTTCTGAAGGATCATGTGACACTGAAGACTGGAGTAATGATGCTGAAAATTCAGTTTTGATCACAGGAATAAATTACATTTTAAAATATATTCAAAGAGAATAACAGTTATTTTAAATTGCAATAATATTTCACAATATTACTGTTTTACTGTACTTTTGATCAAATAAATGTAACCTTGGTGAGCACATTAAGAAAATACAAAAAACTTTTGAAAAGTAGTGTAGATAAAGATTTCAATTAAAATCTGGAAATCTTCCCGTCCAGCATAAATATTTTTTGTGTTCCAGAGAAGAAATATGACATGGGGATGAGTAAAACATCCACAAAAATATGTGCATTAATGCAAATTAAGGGAATGAAGTTATACTGAAGCAGGAGTAATCTTCCCGATCTCCTGAGCAATAACCATCCCACCTGCTGAAAAAAGAGGGAAAAAATGCAAATATATGTAGAAAAAATGCATTATTGCTTAATTCTTTAACACTTCACACATAAAATCAACTTATCTCCTTGCAGTCTTGATTTATGATAGTTTAGCTTATTTTAAATATAAGAGGCAAATTAACATTTCATCCAAAAACAGTCACTCACGCTCATAACGCTCCGTTTTGTATTGAATAATTCTTTTTTCTAAACTGGGATTGATATCTGCTATAATTTTCTGCAGAACGTCCAAATTATGTTCACCCAAAAGGTCTTCCTTCTCCATGTCCAAAAACAACTGCAACAATGTCTAAAACACATGATTGTTCATAGAAAGTTTAGTCAAACATCACAGTCTTGTCACATGCAGAGATGTGATGTCTCTCACCGTGTCCTTCTCCAGTTTTTTGCGCGATAGTGTTTTCAACAGTAGGAATTTGATGTTTTGCAGGTCCTGCTCACAGATGGACTCTGACCGCTCGTACAACAACTGTCTGAAAGCCAGAAAAAATACTTATGAGTATTACAAAGGAACTATAAAAACTTTTTAAGGTTCCTTGTAAACAGTCGCCCAAAAAGACACTATATCAAACCTCACTGCATTAATTACCTTGCACGTTTTTTGGATAGCAGATATTTTCCAGGTCAGCATTCTGGCCTTTGACCTGAACAAACACGTCTCTGTTACTAACAGCTGCATCCTCACCTGTATGGGGATATTTGTTGACTGTAGGTTGTGCCGTTGGTTTGCTTATAATCATCTGAGGTCAGATTGCGGATCAGGCTGTTTTGTTTCATGATCCTGAGCAGCTCTAGAAGCAGAGACGGATCCTCACATGACAGCTGGTTCCTCTTCTCCAGAAGACTGAACAGCTGTCCGGCTGAGCTCACGGTGCAGAGGTCTTTTAGACTCAGCAGATCAGAGCAGAGGAACACCAGGTCCTGCACCTCATCGCCAGTGAGAGACTCCTGCACTTTTAACAGCACCCGCTGAAACTCCAAGTCCATCTAGATAACACACGCATAACACTGCTGCAATAAAATTAACATTGATTTTACATACTATTTAATACATCTAAATTTACCACAGGCAACCCCATAGTAAATAAAGTTAAATACGAAGCCTGCAGGCCCTTCTGTGAAGTGCAAACCAGTTTTCAGCCTGCCATGCCACATCACAAGAGATACAACCAAAACAAAGTTATCTTTTTTTGTTTTAAATTTACACTTACATGTAGAGAATATAAGTGAATTTGAATTTTTTTTTTTTTATGTATATTTTAATATAGTATATAATGCAGCATTTAGTTTTGGTTTATTACAGATTATTGACCTTTCGTAGTAAAAAGTTTGGGCATCTCTGTTCTGTATATTCTATCTCACATGGTCCAAAAATTGAGGAGTTTGTTTGCTTGACCAATTTTAAATGTTCCTATTATTACCTTAAGGTAAAACTTTATTTTACTTGTTTTAACCACAATGGCCATTTTTGTGTCATGGCCCACAACATATTTAAAACTGGGCCTCAAACACATTGACATCGTGCACACATGTTTTATTGGGGCTTGGGTTTTATTATATGGCAGGTGGAGATTTGGGAAGTTTAACCATCTTTTCGATTATTTTTCTTTATTATGCCTATTCTCTGTTCAAGTTTCTAGATTTCCGACAGGTAGAAAGTGTAATCATATTAACGTCTTTTATTGTATGGGCCAAAACCACTAAGACATTTTTAACATATTGTGCTTTTTGTACAGTACAATACTGCCAAACTACTCAAATTACAGCATAAATGCTATAATATTATAACTGATTGGAAAACTCAAACATAACAGCAAAGTAAAATAAAATGCAATGCTGTCTGACCTCATGGCAGTCTACACAGTGACAAAAAAATCCTAATAAAATAAACCTGAAACAGCAAACTCAGCAGACACAACTTTGCCATAGAAACCAGCAGACACAGGAAAATGTGGCTGTCGCAGGAAGAAAGGTTTCCACTGTGAACACAGCAAGACAGTGTTGTAGTTGCACCAAACACACAGAGAAAAACAAAACTACCACAGAATTGAACATTTAATATAGGTTACAAAAACTGCCCTTCTTATTAGGTGAACACAAGAACTGCTGCAGTGTCAGTTTCCACCACATTTTACTGTCTCACTCTAATTTGTCATTTGTAGTATTTAAATTTTTCTTTTAGGTGTAACTTCTTCCTTATTTCTCTCTATATTTTTCTTGTAAAATTTCTGTTCTGTACATTTTCTATTTCTTTCTCATATTTCAATTTATGTACATTGTTTAGCACTGTTATTGTCTGGCTTTATCTGTATGCAGCTCATCTGTAAAGCCTTGGCAATTTGAATAAATACCTGACGTGTTATTCTCAGCTCAGACAGGTTTGGTCACACTTCAGCTTTTACTCGAAATCTGTCTTGTTACTGGAAAAGCTGTTATCTTCGGCTGAATTACTGTCATCCTACTAAAATCTAGTTAGGCAAGTGTCACAATTTTTTGTTACTGTTCGGCAATGCTTTGATGTTTTAGATGTTGTAGGTGAGGTGTCCAAGTCGAGACATCTAGCTACTGGGGTGCCTCAGGGCTCAGTTCTTGGACCACAGTTATGATTGATGATCAGCTGACTTTCTCAGACCACATTGCTAAAACTGCCCGGTCCTGCAGATTTGCTTTATTCAACATCAAGAAGATCAGGCCCTTTCTTTCGGAACATGCTGCACAACTCCTTGTTCAAGCTCTTGTTCTGTCCAGGCTGGACTATTGCAGCCAGTTCTATAGAACCTTTACAATTAATCCAGAACAGCAAGATTAATTTTTAATGAGCCGAAAAGAATGCACGTCACACCTCTGTTTATCAATTTGCACTGGCTACCAATAGCTGCTCGCATAAAATTCAAGGCATTAGTGTTTGCCTACAAAACCACCACTTTGCCTACAAAACCACCACTGCACCCCTTTACCTTAATTCATTACTTCAGACTTATGTGCACTCTAGAAGCTTGCGTTCTGCAAGTGAACGTCGCTTTATTGTGCCATCCCAAAAAGGCACAAAATCACTTTCACGGACTTTTAAATTAAATGTTCCCTCCTGGTGGAATTACCTGCCCAACTCAATCCGAAAAGCTTCCATCTTTATTTGACCCTCTAACTCTAGCACTCTCTA
>NW_015540934.1:266573-267311 GCF_001515605.1 Sinocyclocheilus anshuiensis
TGAGTCCTTAGCCATCTTCAAGAATCGACTAAAAACACATCTCTTCCATCTTTATTTGACCCTCTAACTCTAGCACTCTCTATTCTAATTCTATTCTTTAAAAAAAACTTGCCCCTTTTAGACTTGCACTCTATTAATTTACTAACTGCTTGTTTTCTTAAAAAAAACCACACAAGCTTCTCTTATCTTTTTGTATTCTATCTGTTTTCTTTTTATTTATTATACAATTAACAAAAGCAAAAAAAGGTCTCTACACTAGCTTGATCTATTCTTTTTATATTCTATCTGTTTTCTTTTTATTTATTATGTAATTTAAAAACAACAACAACAAAAAAACCTTGAGACTTGTTATAGCACTTGCATATTACTGCTCTTTTGTTGATTTTGATTGCTTCCATTGTCCTCATTTGTAAGTTGCTTTGGATAAAAGCGTCTGCTAAATGACTAAATGTAAATGTAATGTAAATGTAAATCTTACATGACTTGGATTTTGGAAAATATGATTATGTGTATTTTTGATGATTTTTTTAAAATTGCAAATCTATTTAACTTCCTGGTCATGTGACCTCATATTGCAACACCCACTGTATTATATTCATAAATATTTGTCACCTCTCATGCAGATGTTTGTTTGTGGAAATATGTCTTTGATTATTTTTAAATATTAAAAAAAAAAAAAAAAAAAAAAAAAAAAAAAATATATATATATATATATATATATATATATAAAGCAGCACA
>NW_015540934.1:267342-293160 GCF_001515605.1 Sinocyclocheilus anshuiensis
ATATATATATAATGTATATGTGTGTGTGTATGTGTGTGTGTATAAAAATCAAATCAATTATATTTGAATGGTCATGATGGTAATGATGTCACTTTGCCTGTAATATATCTGCAAAAATGCCAAACCATCAGCCTTGGATATGAATAATCGAAAAATAGATGTTGTACCATTAATGTATAATGGAGCTTTCCCTTTATTGATAGTTGTCAATGGGTTTTAGTATTTTAAAATCTCATGAAGTTTATACATGTTGAGCAACATTTCACCTGATGTGGGCATGAATGTAGGGTCCTTAAACTTATGTTTCCTCACACAAACTTTTGAATTATTGAATGAATATTAACAGACAAATCAAATTTGAAAATGTCCTTAGACACAAGCTGATTTAATGGTTGTAGGAATTAATGGTACAGTGGACTATGCACTAGTTTAGGACATTTGAGGCCTGTTGGCTTCTGGAGACCCAGGTTCAAAGTCTTTTGGACTAACAGGAATTTCAAATAGACGTCTATTAGATGTCTTTAAGATGTTTATGATTTAGAATGTATGTAAAACTGACATCTGAAAGACGTCTGTCAGATGTTTGTCCAAAGCAGATGCTTTCCAGATCAAGAGATCTTTAACAGACATATTGCAGACGTACATGTGCTATCTGGGTTGCTGTCTATGGGAGGATCAGAGAGCTCTTAGATTCCATCAAAAATATCTTAATTTGTGTTCCAAAGATGAACGGAGGTCTTACGGGTTTAGAACAACATGAGGGTAATTAATGACAGAATTTTCATTTTTGGGTGAACTATCCCTTTAATCTATTTGCTAAACTACCATGTAAAAGGATCACGTTTTTAGTGTTTTATGGAATAATGCACATATTTAACCAAGTTTATTGTGGATTTTGTACTTTTGAGACACTTCCTAACTTGACGTGCACAAATTGTGAGGACTCTGATGCTTAAAACATTTATCATCATTATTAATCCTCATATTATGCTTTAAAAATGAGATCCGAACGAGATACAGCATGAGCCATGACTATTATGTGATTACATATAAATCAATCCTGAAGAAAAGATCGAACGACTGTCCAAAATAAGCCCAACTTTACCACACCCTGTCCAAACACACAGCTGGAGATGGGGAACGCGAGTCGTACTTCGTTTTTTTCTTCGGCATAGTCGATCTCGTTCACAAGAAACGGGAGAACGAAGAATTAAGTTAATAAATCACGGATTCATTAAAGATCGCCGCCTATATTGTAACCTGTAGAAAAGGACCATTGAAGAAATCAATGAATAAGTCTTTTTGGTTAAAGAGGAATAGGGGTGACAAAAATCCATACCAAAAAAACAATGCATTACAAACTCATTCTTTAATTTTTGATCTGCTTTGATCACTGATTTATTTTTTAACCAATCATTCCAATAAAAGAAAATTAAAACCACAACAAGCTTATTCTGCGAGACACATTTTTTTTCGTGTGCACAGTACGTAGTCTTAGATCTTCATGGTAGAGAAGAGATCTACAAGTCAAGGTCCATACGATCTTTTTCTTACCTCTCTGTAAGTTAACGTAAACCATCAGCAACCTTAGTTCTTCTCGATGTGAATCAGGGCTTGTTTCGAATGTTAATTTGTGACATTGCGTACTGTACATATCGAAACTATAGTTTGTGGACACGCCTCCTCTTCTACTACTTCCTTTATTTTAAGGCTCAAAGCAGGGTTGACTTGTTTAGTTTTCGGTGTTCCACAGACACACATTTACAGCCAAACGGAGACAACTTCTAAACGGCTTATTACTTAAAGGCCTATACTATTATCATGAACGTTGGAAACTAATAATATTCCATAATTACACAAGCTTTCTTTCATTCTTCTTCTTCTTCTTCTTCTTTTGATTAATAAGTTTGAATGCAAACTTTTAGGTGCATCCCGCCACCTGCTGTACAATAGTGTGTAACATGTCATTTTAAGTGTTATCATATTCTGCATATACCCTTTGTCATTAAGGAATTTAACTAGTGCCCTGGTTATGCTAGCCCTCTCTCCCTCTTCTTCTGTTCCCAGTATCCCCATCAAATCCCACTCCCGTCTTGCCTCCTGAACCTTATCTTGAAACACCCGTCTGTCCACCATATATACAGCAGGGGTGCCCAATCCTGTTCCCGGAGATCTATGAGATCTACCTACCTGCAGACTTCAGTTCTAGCTCTGCTCCAACACAGCTGTCTGTAATTACCAAGTGCTCCTGAAGAGATTAATTAGCTGGTTCTGTGTGTTTGATCAGGGCTGGAGCTGAACTTTGCAGGACGGTAGATCTCCAGGAGCAGGACTGGGCACCCCTGATATACAGTGTGATATGACATGCTCAGCTTTTTCTTTAACCCTTTGATACCGCAGCTGCACCTCCCGGTTACTACTGCGCAGACTCAGGCTCCATATGACAGCGGCCATACTGAGAATGTTTTGGCTTTACTTACTTTTTCTATAGTGGACACGCGTCATCCATATTTTTTACAGTCTATGGGCTGAAACGATTAGTCAACCTGAAAAACCAGTGTCAGTTTCAGTTAGAATTACAACTTGATTTTCTGTTATAAAGCAGCTCTCCAGTGTGGAGCTAGCTAATGATAAAATCTTTTTATTAGTAGGGGAAAATATTAGGCTACTTAATTAAAGTGATAGTTTGGTTTGCAGAGATCAAAGCTTGATCTAGACTGTTTTGATTATAAGAGAGATTATGTTGTGAATAAAATAGTTCATCCAAAAATAAAGCGTCTTATCACTTACCTTTAATTTGTTTCTTATCCATATGACTTTTTTTATTGCATAACAAAAACAGTAACATAACACACATAGAGAATTACAGTATTTTCAACTATTATCAATTACATTTATAATAGCATCAAAGGAACAAACAGAAAAAAATAAAGGAGAAAAAATAACTACAGGGGATAACTTAAAAGAAATGTTCATAAGAAAAGGATTCAAAAATTCTATACATTATTTTTTGCTTTTTTATTTCTTAGATATTTTAAGGCTTCAATGTAATGCTCAAGTTAAATTTTAAATAATGTAATGTTAGGTTTATTATTAGTCCATTTTTGTTTGTGTATATGATTTCCCATACATAATTATTATATTAATCACCAAATTTTGCTCCAAACTCTTATTTTTATACAACAAAAATATATCTTTAACAGAGAATCGAATCTTTTAATTTTATACATTTAAATATAACATATTCAATATCAATCCAAACATCTGGGTAAATACACAATCATAAAATAAGTGTTTTATGGATTCTTCCTCTAGTTTCAAAAGATGCATGTAGTCTCCATGTCTCTAAAAACAGTATTGACTTGGTAAATCCCAGACCTCTTTCCATTCAATCTGATCAGATGACGAATTCCAAAAAGATTTGCATTTAGGCAATAGTGTGAAGATATATTGTCAGACAAAAGCTGAATAAGGCCACTAGGAATGGCATCAAATACTACGGCAAACTCTTTAGCAATTAGGGATCCTATAATAATTAAGGAATTCACAATAATTAAAGAGAAGTCCATTATTCTTGAATAGCTTTCTCACCAAGATTATACCATTATTGTACCAGTTTCTGTAAAATAAGAACTTATTTTTAAACGTAATATATTTGTTGTTCCAATATATTTGTGAGTTACGTGGAGAAAAGTTATCCTTAAAAATGAGCATCCATAATAAACAAACCTGTTTATGAAAAAAAGAAAGCTTCGGAACCTTGTTAACATCAAAATTTAACCTCAAAAAAATAAAAATTAAAATAAAAATCTAAACCCCCAACTTGTCAAAAATTAACTCAGGGATAATATTCCAAATTTTGCCTTTAGATTTCAGGTAGTTCTTAATCCATTTGTTTTTAAATACAGAGTTAGCAGTACTAAAGTCAAGTACATTAAGACCACCATCTTCAATTGGACTGCACAAAACGGTCTTTTTAAAATAATGTGGTCTGTTCTTCCAGATGAAATTGAACAAAAAATTATCCACCTCTTTTATGACTGAATGTGGAACGTCTAATGCAAGAGCCGTATACACTAAACGTGACAACTCTTCAGTTTTAGATAATAATATCCTTCCTTTTAATGCCAGGTCTCTCATTAACCATGAATTTAATGTTTGTTTAATGTTCTTAATAATTGGTGTAAAATTCAAATTATTTCTCTCCTTTTGATCTTTACAGATCTTAATAAATAACCTACCATCTCCTTTACTGGAATACCTAGTATGTTATTATAATTACATCTTTTTAAAGGGAATAACACACATTTTTTTAATATTCAATCATAAACCAGATACAGATGATAAAATATTAAGGCAATCAATAGCTTTTTTTATCCATATGGCTTACAAAAGGAGATGTCAGGCAGAATGACGTCATTCAGTTACTTTTTCACATAGCTAATTAAATGGTGAATGAGAGTTTCTCTGTCATCTCATTTTGTGTGCTATATACAGTATATATATATATATATATATATATATATATACAGTGGTTACGGAAAGTATTCAGACCCCCTTAAATTTTTCACTCTTTGTTATATTGCAGATTGCACACAGCTGTAACCAATCACACATTCACTATATAACACCCACACAGATCCTGCTCAAGTCGCCGAGTATTGATTAGCGTTTATTGCTGTGATAGCTACTTTACGGAGCCTGCTCTAGTTTTCATAGTCATAAGCCCTATTCGCACGGGATTAGTATTATCTGGGGACCTTGTGAGATTTTGAAATTAACCCCCCACCTCTGAATTTCGTGTGGTGCATTTGCACGGGATAAGCGAAGCCTGTGATTTTGCTCGAATTTACCGACTTATCTACTGGATACCCGGATGTCAAGGCTTTGAGAGTCCCGTTCTATGGTCCAGATGGATTAAAAAAAAGAAAAGAAATGAATATAGTTTCGTGCCCTGTGACATTTACATTTCACCAGGTTAAAATAGTATCTCAAGCTTTATGCTTGATTTATTTGTAACACATTAACCTCAAAACCTTTTCAGCCTTTTCTTTCTACAAATTGTATGGTGTAGCGATATAACAGCACCCAAAATACTATCAAACACTCCAACGCAGCTCCATTCTTCGCGAAAGATGGATAAAAAAGTGCACATTAAAACCTCAAAAATGACTGGAGTTACGTGGAGAAAAGTTATGCTTAAAAATGAGCATCCATAATAAACAAACCTGTTTATGAAAAAAAGAAAGCTTCTGAACCTTGTTAACATCCAAATTACACCTAAAAAAAAAGTAAAAAATCTAAACCCCCAACTTGTCAAAAATTTGAGCCTTTATTTACAAGGCTTTGTAAATAAAGCCTTGCACTTGGATCCGCACGTCTCACGTCTTGTTCGCCTCGTAACATACATATACTGTATATATATATATATATATATATATATATATGTATATATATTATAAATTAACTGTATAATAATTGTAATTACATAATATGATTTTCAAAAACTGAAGTGATTACCTTTATGTATTTGTTAGAATGTATAGTTCAATATTTTAACTAATTGCAAAAGCTGAATAATCAATCAAAGTCTACTGATTAATCAGTGGGATAATCGACAATTAGTCGATTAACCATTTTAATAATCGCTAGATTAATCGATTATCAAAATAATCATTTGTTGCAGCCCTAGTATGGGTAGCTCCTTTTTGTCATGTTGTGAGGTAAGACATTTTTCATTTACATTTAATTGCAGTAAAATTAACATGCAGTCGTTTCTATTGCGAATCTAATGTGTCCACTGTGGTCTGGGCAGTGCTGTTGTTTCGTCCTGTTGCTTCTACAATCAATGTGTTTGACTTATCCCACTAATTCAGAATTTTTTTTCCCATTCCATAGTTTCATCATCAATGTGTTTGTTTTGTTTTTAATTATCCTGAAACGAATGCGGTCTCATTTCCATCTCGAATTGGTTTGTTTGTTTAATTTTGGACAAACTGTTTTGTATTTTGTTTTTGTTAATTTTGTACTAGTGTATTTGTTTTTCTTTGGAATTATTTGTGCTGGATTTTGTGTGTTTTTCGCTTTTTCTGATTGGTGTTTTTTTCTATTAGGAAAAGTGTTAATTTGTCTTGAAAGTGTGGGGTTCAGTCTTTTGGTGTTTTGACCATTTTTGGCAGGGTTGCCTGGAGTAGATGTCCCTCAGCTCTGCATTGAATTTGTATTAAATTGTTTTTTTTATATGTCTTATTATTTGTAATTTGTGTGTGTGTGTGTGTGTGTGTGTGTGTGCAGTGGTATAAGTGTGTCAAATAGGATGCTTTATTGATGGAACAAGTGTTTTATTGGAGTTTTCTAGTAATTTATTGATTGAATAACAGTGTTTTTTGGGGGAACTCATGTCTCTGACCATTCCTTTGTTCGATAACAAACCTGTGTGACCTTTAGAGAAAATTTCATGCTTTTGAGTTCCTGGGGTTATAGGCCCTAAGTGGCGTAGTCAACTTATTTCCCTCAAAATCTCTTATAACAGAAGGAAATCAAATTGTTTGGTTGACTTCTTGTGGTCTTCCCTACAAGTCCCCTTGGGCCACACATAGATTTCCTGTGTTTTCATTTGTTAAACTACACCATGATGCGGTTTATCTTAAGGGCAAATAACATAATAACAAATGCTGTATAGTAAATTTGCATTTTATTAATAAAAATAGCATATTTTGTTATCTTATACTCATATTGAAAATACAATATTAACTTAAACGTATTAAATATAATGTCATTAATTTAGTATAAACAAATGTAGGAAAGAACACTTTTTTTTCTCTCTCTCACTATTTGTAACCCCTAATGTACACATGCATTTGAGTTTGGTCCATATCTTAATTATAGTAGAGACAATATTCTAGGACGAACAGTTTAAAAGAAGACTTTGTCAATTGCACACAAGTAACTGCCATCCGAATTGCTCTGCTTGCATCCTTACAAATTTAGCAGCCATGTGGAGTGGGCAGAGGAGAGAACCATTCGGTTTTAGCATTCTTTGACCTCCATATTTCTCCTCGTGCAGGTTGCTGATGAGCTCACTGGTCAATTTAATCTTTTTTGTGTCTCCATATCCTTGAACAATAAAGGTATTACAAAAAGAAGTTTAATTTTGGATATATAATTCCCTGTTCTACCAGTAAAATGAAAGGGTGTGAAAATTGCCCATTGTTCTTCTCTACTGGATGAGAAAAGTGACAGAACTTGCACACATTTTCAGTCCACGTGTGACATGATTGCAAGTTACGAATGAATTCTTTAAAAACAGCAAAAACTCAATATACTTGCAATTCATTTGTTCTGTATCCAAAAAAGAATTGCATGCTGAGATACTTGCAGTATGTTGTTGATGTATTTACAATAAAATCGAAGTTTACTGGACACAAACCTCAAAAAAAACCTTTTTAGTATCACTAAATCCGGTGCAAATTAGACCTGCATTTGTACAGTAAAGGTCATTTTTGCACATGAAGACACAAGTCATTTTATAAATCTTTTATGGTCTATACAGTTCTACCTAAGGAAGAAATTAATTGAATTTATTTGGGGTGTTGTTAACTTACAAACATCCCTTACTAATAAGGTTTTGGTGGTTTTATTTAGATCTTCATGAAGATAAAAAGCTTCCAAATGACTTATTGGTAGATATGGTGAGACTTACTTTGGCAAAGCTTTATATCATCCAGGAATGACTTTTAACTTACAAATGCAGGGTATTGCAGTGGGGTCTTGTTTTGCTCTGAATTTAGCATTACAAATGCAATACTTTGGGGAAAAACGTTTTGTGTTTTCCCTAATCTTCATGTATCATAGATACATGGACAACGTTTTCATGCTTTTTAGGGGCTCAAAGGAGGAATTATATGCTTTTCATGAATATTACAATAAATTATAAATATTTGAAAATAACTATTGTGAGTTCCCATACCTTGACACCAAAGTTTTAAAAGTTGATCAAATCTTGTTCTACAATCTTTTTCTAGCATCTACAATGCTGTGCTGAAAGCCGTTTGTGCATTCTAGGGAAGGAATTTGCGGGATTACCTGGTAATAACCACCTCTGAGACACATTCAAACAATTAAAGGGCACACCGGATGCCCATTTTCCACAAGTTGGTATGATTCTTTAGGGTCTTCATGAAATGTCTGCAATATACTTTGGTTAAAATTCCTCAATGGCCATGTAAAACAACACCAAATGATAATGAGCTACTGCTCACCCCACCCCTCTCTCCTGTAGAAGAGGAAAGGCGATTTGCGTTGCATTGCTTACAAGATCCAAAGTGTATAGTGTGTCCCAAATGACACACTATACACTATGCACTTATGCACTATGCATATGCACTATGTACTCAACGATGTAGTGTATGAATTATATAAGGTTATTTTGTCATTCATAATCAGAGTCTGATAGCCCCTCCCCCTTCACTACGTAATTAAAGTGTCCAACAATCCATTTGTTTTTTCGGTTATTTTTTGTGCATCATCTGGGTAAAGTGTACTTTTTCTTTTTTGAATTTTCAGTGTGAATGCACTCCTTGCACTATTTACACTACAAAACGTCATAGAATAATGCATAAGTATGCGATTTGGGGCGTACCTAGCTACCTAGTGTGGAAAAAATGGTGGATGGGTGGCTGAGGGTGGAAATATGGTAATACGGGACTGTCCGTCAGCGGCAGTGGGCGGGGCTTGAGCAATATGACATCAAAACGGCTTGATAATTTAGACAATTTAAGTTTTGAGTTAATGGATTTTTATCATTGTAGTGTGGTTGTGTCCATACACTGCTAAGACACATTTATATGCAAATCATGTAAAAGTGAATTTTGCATCCGATGTCCCCTTTAATGGGCTGCATTGAGTCACTATTTAATCTCGTCTGACAACAGAAACAGAAAAATATATAAATGAAAAGTTTTATTTTGAATTTGACGGCATTGAAATACAGTACGTGAGCACAGAATGTAAGAGAGAAGCAAAAATATGTAAAACGCTGACATATGTATAGGCTGACACTAGGCAGAATGCAAATAGGACGTATTTACGTCATGAATATGCTAATGCTCAGGGCCGTTTCTAGCCAATTTGACGCCCTAGGCGAAATCCCTATTGCCCCCCCCCCCCCCAAATTAATTATCATATTTCAGGGTGACCGTGCCACTCTTTATCACAACCCTGCTAAAAGTGCCAGTACGTGCGCTCATTGGCGCCCCTTCAGCTAGTGGCGCCCTAGGCAACCGCCTAGCTCGCCTATGCCTAGAAACGGCCCTGCTAATGCGCATGGTGTCATTTAGCAACTTTTTGAGCAGGGTTTAGCTAATTTCCATTGAAAAAAGTTGGCAACAGTTTACTCACATTGCTATGGCTTTTGCAGGCAGTGGAAATAATGGAAGAAAAACGTCTCTAGGTTACGTATGTAACCATGGTTCCCCGAGGGAACGAGACGCTGCGTCGAAGCATGCTCTGCTCCCAAACAAATGACACACAAATCGTGTGTATCCCCCGCCGCCAGATATCGTGGGCAGGGAGGAACACAGCGTTTGTAATGCCGTTCGATCGCCATAGACTTTTTCATGATTGTTTTTTATATATGCTTGTGCGGACAGACAACAGTAAATAGACAGACACATACACAGAGCGCTACTGAAGAGCAGAAGCTGGTTTGCGCTCTGCCGGATGCGCTTTTATACTTTCTGGTGCTTACGTCACCCCGCTCGTGACGTCTCGCTACTCCATTGGACTGATTTGACACGTGCTTCAGAACGCGGTCACGCAAGGGCGTTCCCAAAGCGACTTCAACGCAGCTCGAGTTCCTGAAGGGGAAATGTTATTAGCTTATCCATTAACTACTTTAAAGGTATACTCCACCCAAAATTTAAATTCTCTCATCATTTCCTCAACCATGCCATCCCAGCGGACTTTCTTTCTTCAGGCCTTACTATTCACAGTGCACCACCTCAAACCACCATGCAAAACATCCCAGATTAAATAAACCAAAACTACAGGCAGAGGTGTAAAATACTGTTGATTTGATTGTTTATTTCGATGACTTTCTCTTATAGTTTAGAGTAACAGCAGCAGGTAAATGGCAGAACATTTAGGCTAATGACCAGTGCTGATGAAAAACAAAGAAAATATAAAAGGCAAGTGTCCAAAATTGAACCTGGAACCTCAAATGTGAAAAATAACCTGGGAATTATTTTTAATTCTGCAAAATGAGTTGACATTTTTTAACAAAAGATAATACATTAATTCCTTTTTATTAAAGGATAATAAGCAACAAAATGTTATTGTTCCTGATATGTGAAGCTCAGCGTAACTATCATATGGCAAAAAAAAAAACAGGGTCAACTGTGAGACTTCAGTGTGGTATTTTACTGTTTTAACCCTTTGCTTTGTGCAACAAGTTTGTTTGCATAGTAAATAAAAGTTTTGTAGCTGACATGCACAAACAGCACAGCACAATCTCTGTAATATACATATTCCTATGTGGTTGGGCCCTCATACTTCATACTTACAGAATAATGAGCCCACTATAGTAAATTCATGCATCATTTCCAGTAGGGTTAGCATCACTGACAGCTGAGGGACATGGATGATGAGAACCATATAATAGGGTCTGAATAATATGTGTTGAAAATCTGACCGTCTGTACAATTACAATTGTGTGGCAAAGTTAAACAGATGAAACAAGGTAGGACTGATCAGGTTATTGCATGTGTTTCAGGTGATCAGTTACTATAACACTACCTCATCTCAGCAGGGGAACAACATCACAGTGCTGTATATAACATCCCAAACTTAAATTTTTACATCAGATCTTTGGCTTAGAGTCACCTAATCATTCACAGCATCTATAGATCATGTTCAGCTGCATAGCCCCATGTCAGAGCAAACAACAGACAAATCAATGCACATTGTGCCATATATACACACTATTAAACATACAGGATTTATATGAAATAAACATTCACTGAAAACATTTTGCATTAATGTTTGCTAAAAAAGCAACAGTTTAGTCATGAAAATTTCTAAAAATGGGAACTAAATATACACTGTAAAAAAAAAAAAAAATCACTCACCCTACCTTAAATTGGAGTAAAATTATGTTATAAATAATATTATAATTCACCTTAAAGAGATAATTCACCCAAAAATGAAAATTCTGTCATTTACTCTTATATCTTTATCTAAAAATAAGTTATTTTGTATGGAATAACTTACATGACATGCGGAAACACAAATTAAAGGGGTCATATGACGTTGCCAAAAAAGAACATTATTTTGTGTATTTGGTGTAATGAAATGTGTTTATGCGGTTTAAGGTTCAAAAAACACATTATTTTCCACATACTGTACATTATTGTTTCTCTTCTATGCCCCGCCTTTCTGAAACACGCCGATTTTTACAAAGATCATCGGTCTGAAAAGCCAGGTGTGCTGTGATTGGCCAGCTATCCAGTGCATTGTGATTGGCCGAATGCCTCAAGCGTGTGACGGAAATGTTACGCCCCTTACCATACTGTGATGCTGTGTCCCGGCGCGACGAGACAAAAACATTAAAACCCATTTGTAACACAGTTCGTAGTTTCGGAAGAAGGAGGTGGGAACCGGCGTACATTTAAACAAAACTTTAATAATAAAATAAACAACTTAAAATAGCGCGACAGCCCCTCACGGTGACTGCCACGCACAAACAGAAACAAAACAGCATAAAATCCAGGCGTGGTCCTCTCTCGTCCTTCACTGTCATCACTCCTCCTTTTATCCTTCCGGAGCTCCTCCGTGGGACTCGAGACCGGTGAGTGGCGCAGGTGTCGCGCATTATCATTAACTCCACCGGCCTCGCTCCATTCCCACGGCTCTCTGCCCCGCCCCACTCGTCACACCATTATAAACGAGCCATTTGTTGCATTCAGTGTGGACATAATTACGGATTATAATGACTTATACTGTCTTTTTACTAGTTGCATTGCATCGCGCCGCGTAAACATAAAACCATGTCTGCATTTGTGATCGGAGAAGATTGGCCAGCTCTCTAGTGCATTGTGATTGGCCCGAATTCCTCAAGTGTGTGACGGAAATGTTATGCCCCTTACCATACTGTGATGCCGTGTCCCGGCGCGACAAGACAAAAACAAGAAAACCCATTATCAACGAGGCATTTGTTGCATCCAGTGTGGACATAATTACTTATTATAATGACTTATACTGTCTTTTTACTAGTTGCATTGCATCGCGCCGCGTAAACATAAAACCATGTCTGCATTTGTGATCAGAGAAATGACAAACAACAAGCGCTACACTACACTGCTCAAAACCCCCGTTTGAATCGTGAGTGGCAAATCTTTTAAATATGAAAACGTACTTACAGGCTGTGAGTCAGCATTATTTGTCAGCATCATAGACTGTATAGGGTCAGCATGCGCGCCGAAGGGGAAACAGGGAAACTGAATTCACCGGAACACCGGCATTGTAGGCTACTCTCCCAGGAAACAGTCCTTGTCCTCTGTAAAATGCGTTGCACACATCTGAATATTTGGGTTGAACTGTTCTGGAACAGTGTTGTAAATACAACTTAACCACTGATTTCTAGTTGTGTCCTCTTTTGGAAGAACAAACAAAGTAGTTTCGCTTTCACAACACACAGTGTCTCCACAACATGGCGTTGCTATACAACACTGTTGTATTTTCATTTTCATGCCCCTAAACATGATACTGAACAAAAAACGAAACTGTAGAAACTTGCTTAACATGTCGATCAGACAACCATGGTCCTTGGCCACTGAAAGCTGCTATGGAGTCCAGACCTTCCGCCTTCAGTCTGAAGGTCTTGCTATTCGAGACTAAAAGTTAGCCTACATTATTGCTGTATTCCAAATAGGAAAAATCAATTTCCGAAGGGCACTTTGGAGTGAGAACATTCATTGCTGCCAATATAGAAGGATTGTTCCAAAATGAAGTGCTCAAAACTGGCCACTTCAAAGGGCCCTTTGGAATGAAGGACACTTATGGACACTTCGCTCCCATTATTCTTTGCTCAGGTCTAATTGTGCAATTACAACACCTCCTTAATTGGCTCAGCAAGATGACAAATGTGTGTTCCAAGGAACAGTTTTTGATCCCCTAAACCCTTAATCTTTCGAAACTCTCACTAACAAACCATAGGGATGAGCCCTTCAGAATGGAACAGTGTCTCATTTTGAAGGCTGCAACCTCTGGACACAACACTGTGTCCTAACGCCGTGACACGCAATAAAAGGTATCTTTTCCATGTTAATTAGCATTTTTGTTCTAAGCAGCCATGACGGCAATATGCGACAAGTGACAGCAGATTGTACAAACTTTTTTTTCTGTGACGTTGCGGCTGGAACAACAGCATACAAACTGTGACAATGATAATCTCAGGATACTGATTGTGTGCTTTATTTAGTGTTAAAAGTGTTTAATGTGAGTTTAAATTAAAGATGTCAGATTCTTGAACAATCATTCTTTTGAGCCAGTTGATACTGTAGCAAGAAACCATTTGAACTGATTCACAACATTGAAAGTTAGTTCCAGGTTGATGGCGCAAGATGCACAGCCAAAGTAGCACACAAGGACTGAATGAGCCAGTTCAACTAAATGATCAACTACTAAATGTTTATTTTTTTTGAAATAAGTTAATTGAAACGAACTATCCAAAAGAACTGATTCGCTGAAATGATTTAGACCCATCACATTGTTGTGTGTGAACTTTAATACTAAAAGTGAGAAAGGATATTTTGCCTCAGATCTTGAAAACAAGAATGTTCAAACTGTGAAATCTATGTGAACAAACAAGTGCATTCTACAAAAAGACTATCAATTACTCATTATGTATTTGGAACAATGGTAAATTAGTTTAATATTGAATAATTAGATGTTTGTTGCGAGTGCAGTGCTTGCAAAGAGAAAGCCCACCCACACTCTTCTGATTGTCTTTTAGATTTATTTTGTCGCGTAATGTAGACTTGTCTGGTATAGACAAATTGCTTGTTGATCTATGTACTATAGTAGTTTCACTCAGCTTTTTTTTTTTTTTTTGACGTTGTCAGACCTTGTCGCCTATCACTTTCAGAGTATGGAGAAGAGTTGCCATAATATTCTGCTTGACATCTTCCTTAGTGTTCCACAGTGCACAGTATTGGAACAAAATGAAAGTGAGTAACTAATGACAGAATTTTCATTTTTGTATGAGCTATTCCTATAAATGTCTCTGGCTATTTACAATATATATGTAGAATCAAGCATATCCCATAATTCAACTCAAGATGTCTCTAAGGCTGAGCCATGCAGCTATCAATTACTTCTGTCAAATAAACAATCAAGAAATGATGGGGATCTGAGATCGTGTTGGTAAAAGTAATGCTCTTCAGGTTGTTATGCTGTATTCTGCTGAATATGGGCATTAGCCATGCAAAACCTTCAAACAGGTGCCAGGGCCAGGCTGCTGGGATGTCATGCTTCTGTAATGTAAGAATGATCTGATTGGCTGCTATGGTAGAGGGAGATATGTCAATAAAGATGGCTCAGTGAGAGAAGGGTGGAGCTTATAAAAGGCAGTGGAGCTACATAACTAAGGTATTGTTGGTTGAATTCTTTACTATTAGGTATAATATTTTCAAGTATAACTAATACCAGAAAAGAGCAGCAAAAACCTCAGGCCAGCTGAATAGAGAAGCTCTGGAGATTGGAGTGTTCCTTCTGTCCACTAGATGGCAGATGCATTTGGATCATATCCTCACCGTTTGACGTTTCTTGTTGTTTGGAAGAAGAGGAAAGAAAAAGGTTATTGGGAAACAAAACTGTTTTTGAGATGAAATTAATCATAACTGAGACTGTTTCAGCTCCACAGCATTCAAATAAGAAGAATGAAATTCTACAATCTAACATAGATCAGCACATGGCCACTGACATGTGTTGCTTACGTACTTAAGTTGTTTACACATTGTGGAACTGTTCTTCATAATAGAGAACAGCACTGTCGCCATGCCTTACATCAGCGGGCAAGGACATAGAGAGGCAATGGATTATTTCAGAATGGACTGCTTCAAGAAGAACAGACCACACTGTCTTTGTACATGTGATCTACTGAAGGGGTGTAGGTCTTAAGGGCGTTCTCACTGACAGCAATTTATGCAACCTAAAATCCTTCATTTTCATGAGAGTTGGAGATTTTAGGTGAAATGCATTTCCAAGATAAAAAAAAATGAAGTCTGTCAAGTTCACAGAAGTTTACGCTTTGTATCTATGTTACCTCGGTCAGACCTTGTCGCCTATCACTTTCAGAGTATGGAGAAGAGTTGCCATAATATTCTGCTTGACATCTTCCTTAGTGTTCCACAGTGCACAGTATTGGAACAAAATGAAAGTGAGTAACTAATGACAGAATTTTCATTTTTGTATGAGCTATTCCTATAAATGTCTCTGGCTATTTACAATATATATGTAGAATCAAGCATATCCCATAATTCAACTCAAGATGTCTCTAAGGCTGAGCCATGCAGCTATCAATTACTTCTGTCAAATAAACAATCAAGAAATGATGGGGATCTGAGATCGTGTTGGTAAAAGTAATGCTCTTCAGGTTGTTATGCTGTATTCTGCTGAATATGGGCATTAGCCATGCAAAACCTTCAAACAGGTGCCAGGGCCAGGCTGCTGGGATGTCATGCTTCTGTAATGTAAGAATGATCTGATTGGCTGCTATGGTAGAGGGAGATATGTCAATAAAGATGGCTCAGTGAGAGAAGGGTGGAGCTTATAAAAGGCAGTGGAGCTACATAACTAAGGTATTGTTGGTTGAATTCTTTACTATTAGGTATAATATTTTCAAGTATAACTAATACCAGAAAAGAGCAGCAAAAACCTCAGGCCAGCTGAATAGAGAAGCTCTGGAGATTGGAGTGTTCCTTCTGTCCACTAGATGGCAGATGCATTTGGATCATATCCTCACCGTTTGACGTTTCTTGTTGTTTGGAAGAAGAGGAAAGAAAAAGGTTATTGGGAAACAAAACTGTTTTTGAGATGAAATTAATCATAACTGAGACTGTTTCAGCTCCACAGCATTCAAATAAGAAGAATGAAATTCTACAATCTAACATAGATCAGCACATGGCCACTGACATGTGTTGCTTACGTACTTAAGTTGTTTACACATTGTGGAACTGTTCTTCATAATAGAGAACAGCACTGTCGCCATGCCTTACATCAGCGGGCAAGGACATAGAGAGGCAATGGATTATTTCAGAATGGACTGCTTCAAGAAGAACAGACCACACTGTCTTTGTACATGTGATCTACTGAAGGGGTGTAGGTCTTAAGGGCGTTCTCACTGACAGCAATTTATGCAACCTAAAATCCTTCATTTTCATGAGAGTTGGAGATTTTAGGTGAAATGCATTTCCAAGATAAAAAAAAATGAAGTCTGTCAAGTTCACAGAAGTTTACGCTTTGTATCTATGTTACCTCGTTTTTTAAATTTAGTTTAGTTTCAAATTGAATGACTCCAACATGTCATGTACTGTAACCATCAAGTAAAAAGTAATTTAGTTAATATTATTTCACATGAACTACAATGAAAAATACTTCTAAAGCATTATTAATCTTAGTTAATGCTACTTTAGTTCTATCTGTTAATAGTATTTAATGGACCCGAATTAACATGAACTAACAATGAGCAACCATTTTTTTTTTTAACTGGCATTTACAAATAATTAATAATTACTTTAAGTGTAAGTAACTGTTAGTGTATTGCTTAATGCCTTAACTTTAACTAATGGGTGATAAAATATTTTCCTTATACTCTGAATACATGTGAGTGCACACATCACAATAACCATTGTTATTTTTAAATATAATTTTTAAAAAGTATTATAAATATCTTTACAATTTTGGTATAATATTGTTTGTTCATCATTACAATCTTGTTTTTCTCACATAATTGTAGAGTGACCAGAAAATACCCTGCAATGGAATGTGGCAAGATACCCACATGTGGTCTGCAGATGTGCCCGGATATAAATAGTTGAAAATGAGCCTGAAAAGTTCGATTTTGGCCTGTCAGAGTTCAAAGTGGGACAAAGCTCATATTACTCCCCCGGAGGTCACGGGTCAACGACGGAATTATAATAATTAAAAAGTCACAGGTCAATGCCGAAATTCCACATATACTATAACCATATGGTATACTGACATCTGGAGATTATTAAAAGGTCAAAGGTGAACCCCAGAGAGGGGGTCAGCTCAGAGGTCACCATCCATCAAAACATTTGACAGGTCGTCCCGCATATTGACTACTGGCAATGAAGACGAAGAAGAGGATGACATAGTGTAGTGAAGTAATAGGCTGTCGCCGGCCAATGTTATTGTCGTGTTTAGACATGTGCTTCAAGACACCGGTCACGCTGAAGGCGTTCCCCATAGCGACCGCTATAGAGGACGCAGTTCGAGTTACCTCGAAAGGCAACAAATGAGCACAATATCATTGACCCAGCATTCAAATGTAGTAAATCAATCTTGATCCACCTCTAATACAATCCATGCATACTGCAGTCGAGCAGAAACATCTGCTAGCAGTACTGGAACGTGACAACCTCCAGTCAACAGAGTGAACTGCCGTCAGTGTGAACATCCTTTCAGATGAGGAAGCAGCAATGATGCATTTCCTGGACACTCCCATGCAGATGGGAAACTGTGTGAGAGAGTGAAATGCCAGCATTTCTGAACGTGGTCATGCAGACCAGTGCTAGTGTGAGCTGTCTGTACCAGGTGGGTTTTCCTGTCCTGTCACAAAGGCCTCTTGAGTTTACACAGGACTGAAAGGGAGTCGAAGGGTTATGATGGTGTTTCTTCACACTCCTCCATTACTTACGCCCACACACTTCATTACTTAAAGGAATGGTGCACTCAAAATGAAAATTCACTCATCATTTACTCACTCTCCAAACCTGGATGACTTTTTTTTGCCTGTCAGTTGAGACTGCAAATTATAAATCTGATTTATATTTTGTATTTTATATACAGTATCCAGTTACTTTTACTGACAGCTAACTGAATCCAGTCTGACTGAAATATGACCCAATGCCACATTGGATTCATCTCAAACATAAAGTAAAGGATTGTAATGGAATGGAATTTATACAATGCTATACAATACTGGGATTGTACTAAGCATTTGCTTGTGCTCCACAGATGAAAGAAAGTCATACATTTGGAATGACAAGAGTGTGAGTAAACGCTGACAGGATTTTTATTTTTGGGTGAAAAAGCCCTTTAAAACTGCTTGTGAATATGCAGTTCATTGTAAAAAATTAAGAGACCAGTCAAAACGTATGCATAGATATCTATACTAAATACCACATTAGACTGCTCCAGACATGTCATCGTGTCTGCCATCTTGGAACGGTCAACATTTCAGATGCTGCTCATCAGTCACATTAGAAACCAATTTTTGAAAATGCATTCCTTGTGAAAAAGAATTGCACTTATTTGTGCTGAATGTTAATTTGTACTGTAGTTTACTTCAAATCCTAAAAGCATATTAAAAAAAAGATGTATTTGCAGATAATATATTCTTAATGAAATAAAAAGCCACTTAAAGAGAGACACTTTCATGATTATGTTGTCAAATTAAAAGTTTTAAAGTACATTTTAAATTGTTTCAATCATCTTTTGTCGTGCTTAAAAGTACACTTATTGTGATGTGTTGACTAACATACTAAAGCATATGTAAAGTACTTGATTATCAAATCCTAAAAGCATATTAAAAAAAAAATGTATTTGCAGATAATATATTCTTAATGAAATAAAAAGCCACTTAAAGAGAGACACTTTCATGTCAAATTAAAAGTTTTAAAGTACATTTTAAATTGTTTCAATCATCTTTTGTCGTGCTTAAAAGTACACTTATTGTGATGTGTTGACTAACATACTAAAGCATATGTAAAGTACTTGATTATAATTTAATAATTACTTAAAGTTAATTTTTAATGTACTAATCATTACAAATATGTAATTGCAATACATATTTGTAATTATTAGTACATTTAAAATTACTGTATTACATATTTAAATACACAATTGTAACGAATTAGTCCACTGAAGGCGAGTGTAGTGAAGAACCCAAGTGCAGTTTATTTATCACAGATCAGTTTATGCACCTCCGCGGTTTGAAAGAAACAAAGCAAAAACACTCTGACCGACCGTCTGTCCTGAGGAATGAACTGACGGAGTGACGAGAGACAATGGCAACATGATGGCTACTTATATCAGACAATGAGGGTCACATGACAAGAACAAACCAATGGGAAACAAGACACATGACTAAGACTACCACTCAGAACATGACACATACACAAGGCAGAGATACATGAGGGCAAGGGAAGCATGACACTGACAGCATAAACAATTACAAAATAAAAGACATGAAAACATGAACATGACAAAAACAAAACCCAAACCCCACATTACAACAATACACAAATTTCAATAGAAATTACATTACAGTATATTTTAGTTTACCATAAATGGTTAGTACATTTGGCAATATGGTGGACAGCTTGCATATAGCGGCCCATAGGAACAGCTGCTAATGCGGTATATAGTTGTGAGGCTTTTTGTGTAAGATAAGTATTTGTTATGTTTGAGTCCAAAAGATGACCACAGTAGAATACTGTGGCTATATTTAATCATACATTTAATTGCACTGTATAGCATTGAATACAATTCACTAAATTACTGTCTGAACGTTTTAAAGCTGCAAGTTTCAGTTGATTCCAAGCTATCTATTCCTGACATGAGAAAACTTTTTCTGCACCAAGTAGATTCAGCCTCTCCAGCTTGTGCTGTGAATGCCAATCTGTGAGGCTTGCAGATGGTGAATGACAACTGAGGTTGTATGTCACTTTAGCATGCAGGTCAGGATTTCAGCTGGGCCCTTCAAGCTGGTTTGAGGTTCTGCTGCAGTGACTTTTGCAGGTTTTAGACCAGAATTAACACTCAGAGTTCTGCATTATTTGCCTCTGGCTCTCAGTACTTCACACACGTTTCTGTCCTGGTACAGCATCTGCAGCAGAAACCCAAGCTTGGCGGGTGTAAGCTGCGTCTAAGATATTAGTTTTTTTTTTTTGTACTCTGTCATAAATAAAACTGACTTGATGGTACTGACATGCATCATTGGGGTCACTGGACTTTAGAAAGCAGCACTTTCTCAAATCCCACCACAGGCCACTTCCAAAGTCAGAAGCATCTGCTGCTATTACATCTATAAGTCTGTAAGCTCCCCTATGCATAGTAACAGAGACAATGTCTTTTAAAGTGACAGTAAAGACATTTACATTATTATAGCCCTTTCACACCAAGAATGATAACTATAACTACAACTGTAACTAAAAAGTTATAATTATCATTCAATTTCCAAGAGAATACCGACATCCATACATTTCCATGATAACACAATATTCCTGAAATCACTTACAGAATGATTTTTCCAGCTGATGACTGTTAAAAACATTGGCAGCCAATCACAATCCATCATACTATAAAGCAGTTGAGAATTTAAGCAGCTTAAAAAACAGAAGCACACACTTTAATAAACAAAACATCATCATCTGTTGGTGTGGATGCTAATATAGTTATCGTTACAGTTATTGTTCTTGGTGTGAATCGGGTCTCTACAAAATATTTCCTTTTCAAATAAATGCTCCTTTTGAACTTTCCATTAAAGGGGTCATATGATGTTGCTAAAAAGAACATTATTTTGTGTATTTGGTGTAATGAAATGTGTTTATGCGGTTTAAGGTTCAAAAAACACATTATTTTCCACATACTGTACATTATTGTCTCACCTCTATGCCCCGCCTTTCTGAAACACATCGATTTTTACAAAGCTCATCGTTCTGAAAAGCGAGGTGTGCTCTGATTGGCCAGCTATCCAGTGCGTTGTGATTGGCCGAATACCTCAAGCGTGTGACGGAAATGTTACGCCCCTTACCATACTGTGATGCCCTGTCCGGCCAGAGCTACAAGGCAAAAACATTAAAACCCATTATAAACGAGGCATTTGTTGCATCCAGTGGGGACATAATTACGGATTATAATGAGGAAAAATTTAAATCGCATCATATGACCCCTTTAATCAAATAATCCTGAAAAATTTATCAAGATTTACACAACAATACGAAGCAGCACAACTGTTTTCAGCTTTGATAATATAAATTGTTTCTTGAGCATCAAATCAGCATATTAGACTGATTTCTGAAAGATCATGTGACACTGAAGACTGGAGTAATGATGCTGAAAATTCAGCTTTACATCAGAATTACATTTTATAGTCAGTTAGAAAAGTTTTTTTTTTTTTTTTTCGTTTTTACTGCATTTTTGATTAATTAAATGCAGTCTTGGACCCCAAACAACTGAACGTTTGAGCCTTTTGTATATAATGATTTTCCATGTAAATCAATCACAAATCCATTCAAAATAACCAGACTCTAAAAACTATAATTTCTGCCAGTGTTTTATGAAGAAGCTCCACTGTCTCTGTATTTGTTTGCATCTATGTTTGTGTAGGAGCAGAGCAACAAACCCTTGGGTCCTTCATCTTCAGCAGGGGGCGGTTCTTTTGGAGGGTCAGGCATACTGCAGTCTGTCCCCGCCCACGTTGTGTCACATGTACACGTCGCCTCATTATTGCACACCTATTTAAATTCACCATTTAATACAAATCACATTAATTATTTCTGTGTATTACTGAAAGTATTCATTTCTAAGTATAATGAGAAATGGATGCAAGCATACTGACATCATTTCAAAATAATTGTAATAATAATATAATATAATAATATAAATTATTTCATAATGTAAACTTTCAATCACAACATCTTTCCACATTCAATGGAAGAAATGATTCACTGTAAACTGATCAATAGTAGGTTTTAATAACATTGAAACTCACAGCATCCACCAGGTTGACCACAGATTTGGCATAGTGGCGTGTGTGCTGCTCGGACTTCATTCTCCTAAACTGTGGGATAATGTTCATATAGTTACAATTACAGAAACATTAAATCAAAAGATCAAACAAACACTGAAACTTTTTGCACACTTTTACTGCGATCATTCAGCATTTCAGACTCTAATACTGCATTCACTGCTAAAGAATCGATCAGGAGAACAAACAAACTAGGGTGTAGTGTAGGAGAAGCAGAGCGCCTCTAGTGGACACAACTGCACTAACGAGACGATGAACATAGATTGACTCAAGATGGATGTTACTCAAGAGTCTGGATAAACATTCTTATCAAACAATAAGACCCACCCCTGTCCTAAAACACAACTCTACCACTAAACTCTTGTGAAAAAGAAGTGTGCTTAATTGTATTGAATGTGCACTTGTTGTGTACTTCAAATATATTTTTTACAAAAACTGTTCTTGCAGATAATATAATATTAATTAAATAAAAGGCACCACATGCACCTAAAGAGAGTACAATTGTATGACCATGTTTCTTAATACACTTTTAAAAAGTAGGCTACACTTATTTTCATGTGTTGACTAACATACTAAAGCAGATGTAAAGTACTGGATTATAATTTTAACTGCAGCGTGTTTCAGCGTTATTCAATATATTTAAAATGTAGGCTACTAAACTGCAGCTCCATTATTACAAATGTGTAATTATAAATATAGTTAAATACATGACACACAAGTTCCAATAGAAATGGCATTGAAATATATTTGAGTTATTTTATATTTGAGTTTATCATAAATGCTTGAGAGTACATTTAGCAGTACTTTAACCATATTTCAAAAACAAAATTATTAATTACATATTAAGCACTTTAAAGTTTAGCGAACTGCATTTAATATAAATCTAAACTATAATAATACATTTTCATTTAATAGCAATTAACATGCAATTAAGTGTCCAAAAACATTACACTGCACATTAGTAAATTCTAACAAAGTATATTATTTTCATAAGCATTCTTTTTTAAAGTATGCCAAAGTGTACTTCTTTTTCACAAAGGAAATCAGAAGGCCAAAGATACTTTCATATACAGTGCTATTATATTCAAACAGCATTTAAACACGCTATGCTGTGGTCAGTGACGACCATCAGTTCTATGTACTTCATCTCCTCAAACACATTCCTCGGCATCTGGAAGAGAAACACGACAACACAGCAAGATCATGGCTCAACACAGCTCACCTCCCATCTCACAGATGCTGCATGAATACTCCTCACAAACAGAAAAAAAAGTGTCCTGAAAACTTTCATACATCACAAACTCTGCTGTTACTTTCATGTTCTGGATCTAAGGTTTTGGCTGGATCCCAATTTACATACTTCTACAACATATTCATTGAATTTATGAGCTTTAATTTAATTTATGGCCTCAAGACTAACTGCTTCCTGCACAATGAAAGCATGCAGTTTTTCATGGAGATTGGAGGGTGCAAAAACTACTGTTCGAAAGTTTGGGGTCGGTAAGAGTTTTTATAGTTTTCGAAAGAAGTCATGACAAATAAAATTGTTTTTTAAAACATACAAAAACAGCTACACTAATAAATGGAAGCAGTTTTTTTATTTTTTTTTCAAAATCATAAAAATGTTTATGTGAATCGAAACCTTTTCAACATTAGTGTTATTTTCAGAAGTACAGTTGGAAAATATTTCATAAAACGGCATCAAATATTTAACAAATGTAATAAATGATCTAATTAATCCATAATTACTTAATGTTTTACGTTCATGCGTTTAAAACTACTAGTACTCTGGCCTCTTTGACTTCACATTTGTCTGCATTTTTCTAACACTGAAACATTGAGTCATGAACTCCTCCTCCTCAGGAATGCCACGGTTTGTGTGCAACATTAACTCAAAAAGCATGAAAGGATGCATATTTCCAAAATCCATCATGCTGTTTTTAATTTACTAATGTTTAGAACACATTAATACAATGTAGTATAGATAGTATGCAAACTGGGATGTAACCTTTGTGTAGGCCTACTAAACGTGTCGGTACTACAGCATTGCTGCTGCTATTGCACAAGCCTGAGTAAAGCTGTCTGATATTATGGGATGTGTGCTGGTTTGCATAGTGTCATTGACAGTGTTCTTGTTCTGCTCTGCAGTGGATCTCTTTGTGGCCTGTATCCAGCTTCAGCTGCGTCCCACTCAAACTCGCTTTTTCCTCCGTCGAAGCCAAGACAAATCCTCCTCCATGCCTGCACACACACATACACACACACAAACAAGTGTTTGTTAGTCAGCTTTTCCTATGCTTTATGTTGGGCTCTTTAGGGATTAAGTTCTTAGAGTCCTTCCCGAAACAGAATTTAAATCTTCTAACAAAAGTGTAACATTGTATTCAGTGAAAAAATTAGCACATTCTCTATTCTCCAAACAACATGCGGACAATTTTACTGATAAAAAAAGGGTATCCAGAGCTCCTGCAGTATGATGAACTCAACGAAAAGTTATGTACTATGAAATCTTTTGAATTGGTAAAGGACACTCAAAGTACTTACTGACTTTTTTTTTTACTCTTAAGTTTGTAGTCATGGCAGTAGAGTGTCACATTTATGTGCTGTCTCTGTTTAGATTTCCCTGTGTTTCTGTTCACCTGCCTTGACCTAGTTTTCCGTTGTTCCCTGATTAGTTCATTAGTTTCGCCTGTGTTAATTAATCATCTCATTAGTTCCCTTTGTTAGGTTCTTGTTCATAAGTCCTGAGTTCTCCCTGAGTCTTTGTCCGTTCACCATCATGTTTAGTTATGTCAATGTGTTGTGCTACCCTGCTCCAAGATTCCTGGTATTTGCTTAGAGGATTATAATTAAAGACTGTGTTTTGGATATCTCCTGCGTCGTGTGCTTCTCCTTAGAGCACAGTAACGTGACAGATGAACGGACTGCCAAACAAGATGAATTGGGCTGAGGACCAGCTGTGCTGCCTGCGACAGGGTGTTCGCCCTCTGGAAAGGTATGTGGAGGAATTCATCGAACTTTTCCATCAGGTGAGCTGGCCCGACGCCTCACTATGTGCCTGTTTTCAGTTGGGACTGGATGAGAACACAATTCGTTGTAGTTCTCCCGTTTGTGACTTCGCTTTGGTTGAGTTAATCAATCTCATCCTGTATTTAAATGGCTCTAACTTTGAAGTAGAAGAAGTTAGAGAAAATAAAAGCCATTCTCATCCAGCCCCTTCTGAGAACCACTGGGCCTCAACAGCTCACCCCATGCCGAGATCCTCCACATGCCTGGCCATAGGCCCCGCCCACCCATATCCTCCTGTGTTTCCCCAAGCCCCTCCCAGAACAATTCCGGTCCTCAGCCCAGAACCGGCAGCCGCTCCGCTCTCCAGACCGCCGGCCGCTCCACTCTCAAGTCCTAGGATAGCGACAGTAGCCTCTTTAACCTCAAACCAAAAAAGGAGGATGAGGAGGAAAAGACTGCTTTCAGCACTTATACGCTCTCCAGAGCTCGCTCAAGAATGCTCTCCTTAGCTCAACCAGGAGTCTAGCTATCCTTCATCTCCTTTGTCTCCCCTGGTCCCAACCAGCTCTCCTTCGCCTCCGCTGCTCCCGTCCAGCCCTCCTTCGTCTCCTGAGTCTCCTTCGCCTCCGCTGGTCCTGTCCGGCCCTCCTTCGTCTCCGGAGCCTCCTGCGTTAACCAGCTCCGCTCCTACAGAGCGCCCTCCAGAATCCCTCTGGGCATGGAAACATCTAGTTTTCCCCAAGAAATTGTTTTTT
>NW_015540934.1:293253-300954 GCF_001515605.1 Sinocyclocheilus anshuiensis
ACCTGGGAAAGGCTACGAAGGCTCCTCCGTGGCCTCCCGAATGGCTGGCTCCTCCGTGGCCTCCTGAACTCCCTAATCCGCCCTGGGGGCGTTCCTTGTCTCCGCCCTGTTCCTGCCCTGCACCAGCCTCCAGGGCGCCCGCCCCCCTCCCCGCTGGAACTGTTACGGCGCGGGACGCTCCTTCCGGGAGGGGGGCGATATGTCACGTTTGTTCTGTCTCTGTTTAGATATCCCTGTGTTTCTGTTCACCTGCCTTGACCTAGTTTTCCGTTGTTTTCTGATTAGTTCATTAGTTTCCACCTGTGTTAATTAATCATCTCATTAGTTCCCTTTGTTTGGTTCTTGTTTATAAGTTCTGAGTTCTCCCTGAGTCTTTGTCCATTCACCGTCATGTTTAAGTGGTCAAAGTGTTGTGCTACACTGCTCCAAAACTCCTGGTATTTGCTTTGTGGATTATAATTAAAGACTGTGTATTTGATACCTCCTGTGTTGTGTGCTTCTCCTTAGAGCACAGTAACGTGACACAGAGACTTTCAATTGCTCTTTTTTCTGTCTACTACAATAGCACCCAGTAGACTCATACAGACATTTGCTGAAATATATACTTGAATTAATTTTATAAAGACAAAGTTCACCCCAAAATGACAGTATTATATAGAACACTGCACTATTTTGAACTGTAGCACTGAATAATGATGTAAATTCTAGTCTGTCCCTAACAAAAAGCTATAGAAATATACAATAGTACACAAATCATATGAGCTATGTTATGTCACAGATTCAGTCACACCTTCAACGCCAGACCTCTCAACTCCTCCCACTCGATCACAATCACCAGAATTCTGATTCAGCACACCTACTCAAGCTCATCAAGACACACATATAAGCAGTCACTCTTCACTTCACCAGCGTCAGGTCTTGTTGTCCACTACTGTGAAGCAACTTATCCGGCTACCTACTTGTTATACCTACCCGTCGTCGATCCCTCTTCTGTCCTCTTCAGTCTTCCTCCATCTGTGATCCTGCCTGTGGAAGTCAACATCATAATTCAAAGATAAACACCACGTTCTCACTTGCTCCTCTCCCAAATTCTCTGAATAAACATCAGTGTGTTTGGAAGTTATCTGTGTTGTCTCCTTCTGTTTGCTGACAGAAGACCTGACCAACATGCAACGCAATTCCGAAGCAAGCGATGAATGGAATCCAGATTATTTTGCTGAATTAGTTCAAGCACTCCGTCAATCACTACTACTGCCAGCACCCACTCCTTAACTGACTGCCTCTGCCAGTACCATGGCCCAACCAGCAACATACTCTGGCGAGGCGGAGGAATGCAGCGGGTCCCTACTCCAGGCAACCACAACTGTCCACAACTGACCAAGATCGCATATATCATCTCTTTATTATCCGGACATGCCTTGCAATGGGCGAGGTCAATCCGGGAGGCGAATGGACCTGTCACCAGTACTCTGTCGGCGTTTACCAATCATTTCAAGGAGGTCTTCGGTCAGCCGGCTTCTTCCCTATCTCTGCACGATCAACTTTATCATTTGTGCCAAGATAAATCCTCTGCAAGTGATTATGCCCTTCAGTTCCATACACTGGCCACTGTTAGTGGATGGAAAGAAACTGCTCTGATCACCGCCTTTCGTCAAGGACTTAATCCTGACATCCGCCAGCAGATGGCAATTTATGATGATGGGATAGGACTAGAGAGCTTCATCCAACGATCCACCCATATATCCCAACATCTCACAGCTTGTGCTCTGGATTTGCCCACTCAGATTCCTCCATCTGCCTCACCATCTGTCGGCCCTCCAGGACCTGAACTAATGCAAGTTGACACATTCCATCAGACCCATGTGGAGCATCAATGAAGAGGAGGTAGTTAAATAGCACTCATAGCGTGATTTAATGTTGAACGGGACAGGTTGGGAGCAGATGTTCTTCAGCCCCGCTGTAAATACACAAGCGGTTGAGGATTCTTCATTGATGATTTCATTCAACCTCCTCCAAAGACTGCATCTCAAAAAGAGACCCTGCTCACAAGTTTTAAATATCCACTCAATTCTGGGAAAGCCGTTTGGCTGTGGTCACATTCGACACTGGACCCCCACCGTCACGCTCCGCATTGGAAGTCTCCATCAAGAACCCGATTTTGTTCATGGTGGTGGAAGGTTCCACCACTGACATCATCCTGGGATGCCCTTGGATGGCACAACATTCTCCATTGGTGAATTGGAACACTGGATAAATCCAAAAGTAGAGTTACTACTGTCTTCAGAATTGTTTGTCAACGGTGCCGAGACCACCATCTCACTAGTCAGCCAACGAGCAGCCATCATCAGCTCCCATCATCACCCTTAACTCCACCACAATCGAGAGTCCAGTGACCACCAAACAACAGGAAATTCCTCATGAGTATCGGGCATTCCAGAATATGTTCAGCAATCAGTTGGCCACCGAATTACCACCTCACCGGCCATGGTACTACTCTTTTGACCGGTTGCCTGGGGCCTCCTTACCCAAAGGAAAGATCTATCTCCTGTCCATCCCGGAACAGAAGGCCATGGAGGAATACATTGAGGAAGCTCTCAACAAAACTTTATATGCCCATCAACATCCCCTTTCACTTCGAGCTTCTTCTTTGTGAGCAAAAAGGATGGAGGTTTGGGGTCGTGTATTGACTGTCATGTACTGCTACCCCCTTTCTCTGGTCCCAGCAGCCCTGGAACAGCTATGCGGAGCTTGCATCTCCACGAAGTTGGACCTGCAGAGCACGTATAACCGCTTTTATTACACCATTTATTACGCCACTACGAATATCTGGTGATGCCGTATCGGCTGTCCAACTCACCCTCCGTATTCCAAGGGTTCATGAATGAGGTGTTCCGGGAGTACCTCCATCGTTTTGTCATCATTTACAGTACATCAACGATATTCTGATCTCCTGGTCGAACATTGCCAACATGTGACGCAGGTCCTCCAGAAACTCCGGGAACATCCTCTGTATCTAAAATTGGAGAAATGCGAGTTCCACCATGATACCATCCACTTCCTAGGGTATGTCATTAACCAGCACGGCATCCAGATGGACCAGAGGAAGGCCCAAGCTATCTGGGGCTGGCCACAACCCTCCGTTAAAGAATATTTCCTGGGCTTTGCCAACTTTTATAGATGCTTCATCGTCAATTCTAGTCAGATCTGTTTTCCACTCACCTCTCTCCTCAAGAACCGGCCCAAGTCTCTGGCCTGGGGTCCCACCACTATAAAGGCATTTCAACAACTGAAAAAGGCCTTTTGCACAGCTCCCATCCTCACACATCCAAAACACTGTTCGTCATGGAAATTGATGCCTCCACCACCGGAGTGGGAGCTATGCTATCTCAGCACAGGGTGAGCCTCCCATCCTTCATCCATGCACCTTCTATTCAAGGAAACTGTCCCCGGCTGAGCAAAATTATAACTGGGAACTGTTGGTGATCAAGTTAGCATTGGAAGAGTGGAGACATTGGCTAGAGGGAGCAAAACATCAATTCAAAGTAATCACTGACCATTGAAATTTTGAATATCTCCATGAAGCCAAACGCCTGAACCCACGACAGACTGCTGAACTCTATTCTTTACCTATTTTGACTTTATCGTCACCTAACAACCTGGACACGAGAACCTAAAGGCCGATGTTCTCTCCCGCATGCATCACCTGGACCACAATTCCACTCCTCCTGAACCTATACTCCCTCCAGCTGTCATCATCAGTCCCACCCAATGGTCCATCTATGACCAGATCACTGAAGCCACTTGTTCCGAACCAGTTCTGCCGGGAGGTCCTGAGGGACGGATTTATGTACCATCTTCTCTACGCCTGCCCCTCATGGACTTGCATGTGCATACATCTCCGGGCTCTGAACACCAAAGCAGCCAGCAAACCCTCTTTCTCCTCCGCAATCGCTACTGGTGGCCCAACATGACCCAGGATGTCTCCCAGTATGTAAAGAGTTGCTCAGTCTGTGCCATCTCCAAAACTCCATGACACCTTCCCGAAGGGAAATTTGTACCTCTTCCCATACAACGTAGACCGTGGTCCCATACTGGAGTAGACTTCATTACCGACCTTCCACCCTTGGATTCACATACCTGCTTCTTCCTTTTTGTAGATCGGTTCTCCAAGGCCTCCAAACTCATTCCTCTAAAGATGTTACTTACGTCTCTGAAGCTACGGAGCTGCTCTTTCAACACGTGTTCTAACATTTTGGACTTCCTGTCTCTGATCGTGGACTGCAATTCATTTCAAGAGTATGGCGCTCATTCTTCCAGTTGTTGGGGATAACCGTAAGCCTATCAACATGGTATCATCCCCAGACCAATGGCCAGACTGAGCGAAAGATCCAAGAAATCGGGAAATACCTGCAGTCCTATTGCAGTCCTATTGTCAGCATGTTTGCTGACATGTTAATGGTAGTGATCATGATGTGCTTTTTAGTTCCTGGTCACTAAAGAGCAGCATGAACACTCTTAAAAGCATCTGCTTTTGTGTTCTACAAATAAAATCATACCATAAATCCTTTGTAAAAAATTAGTACACTTTAGCATACTTCAAAAAGTGTACTTGTTGTGTAAATTATATACTTAAAAATAATATACTTAAGTGCAAACTGAATGTAATGTTTTTGGACACATAATAAAATTTTAATTGCAATTAAATGAAAATGTATTATAGTTTAAATTTATATTAAATGCACTTAGCTGAACTTTATCAACTTAGAAAGGACATAAGTACATCTTTATGTAATTTTATAATGAATTGTCTTTGAATTATGCTTAAAGTGTTCTGGTGAATGTACTGGCATGTAACTTCATGAATGTATGTCATGAAGTTAAATATATTTGTAATTAGACATTTAATGAATGTTGATGAAATTGAAATTTTGAACATTTTAAATACAGTAACTTTAAATGTAATATGAAATATCACGGTAATACTTATAATAACTTTCATTAATAAATCATTAACAAACATTATATAATGTTTAACAGATCATTAGTTAATATATGTTCAAATAGCTAAAGATGAAATAATGTGCAAATGCACTAATATGAGCATTTAACAGCTGATCTTAAGAGTTCTTGTTTTGACCCACTAAATAGGACTAAGGCACATCTATATATAAAATGTCACAATTACTTCTATTGAAATATGGTTAAAGTGTACTGTATTTCTGAATGTAATGACAATATTTCTATTGAAACTTGTATGCCATACATTTAAATATATTTGTAATTACACTTGTGTAATGCTGAAGTTGCATTTTAGTACATTTAAAATATATTAACTTTAAAACTTTTAATGTATTAATGAATAACACACTACAGTTCAGATTATAATCAAGTTCTTTACATGTGCTTTAGTACAGCATGTTAGTTAGCATTAAAATGTAACACATTAAAAATAAAGTGTACTTCTTTAAAACACAACTGATGATTATTAAAACACAATAATTTAAAATGTATTTTAAACTTTTAGTTTGATATTATTACAAAGTGCACTATTTTAAAAGTGTATTTAAGTGTGTTAAAAACATAGTCATGAATGTGTCTCTCTTTAAATACACTTAAGTGGCCTTTTATTTCATTAATATAATATTATCTGCAAGTACAGATTTTTAAAATGATAATTTTAAGATTTGAAGTACATTACAAGTACACATACAATTAAGTGTACTTCTTTTACATAGGATTCTAGTATTTTCATTTTTGGGTGAACTATCTGTTGCATCTGAGAGTTCAATGAGAGCTGTGCTGTATGTACCTTCCTCTCCAGCAGATGTAGTTTGCTGCAGGATAGTCGTCCTGCGTAACACATGTGGTCTTACCGTTCCATCCTAATGAAAAAAAACATAGAGCATGAGCAGCCAGATCTCACCAAGTTCATCCAAAGTGAATGTCAAATTATATGTTCACATGTATAAATATGTATTTTAAAAGGCCTAGTGCTTTTAATTAGTGTTTATAATGAATTGTGCTCTTTGATTTTTGACTGGGTTTTTTAGAAGAGGGTTTGTTAGTCTAAAATTAAATTTCAGAGATTTAGTTGAGGGTGTGTAGAGTCAGTTTGTGTAGGGATAGAGTGTATGGAGATCATTAAAGTGTTTATAGTTGTAGTTGATGTGCAGAGGAAATGGCTACACTAGAGCTTGTAACATTAGTAGAACCATACTGCACACAAAAATTATACAACAATCTTCGTTGTCAACAGCAGATTTGTATATGTTCTGTCATATATCTCATATTCTCACTGCAGGCTTCATGTGCCCAAATTAATGTGCAAGCAAGTATTAGAAAATTTTGCTTTCTTTGTATGCTTAAAGGAAATATACACATATTCAACATTCTTATGAGGTTGCCCAAACATATACAATATGTTCAGAGATGCTGAATTTTTTAATCCAAAATACAGAAAAACGTCTCGGTTACGTATGATAACCCTCGTTCCCTGAAGGAGGGAACGGAGACGTCATGTCGGATTACCGACGAATTGTGATCTCGCTTAGAGTGACCAATCTACTTCGAGTGTAAACTAAACGAGCCAATGCACATTGGCATGCGATTATTGCATCCAGCTGCCGCTGATCACAGCGTGAGTATAAGTAGGCAGCAGATGCAGCGCATATTCAGGTTTTCGCTGAGGAGCCGAGCCGGTGACCCGGCCGCTCAGCGGTGGTACAGGAGCTGTGGCGACGGGTCGTGACGTCTCCGTTCCCTCCTTCAGGGAACGAGGGTTACCATACGTAACCAAGACGTTCCCTTTCAGTCGGTCACTCCCGACGTCACGTCGGATGACCAACGAATTGGGATCCCTAACAAAGGGCCACAGGTACTGCCCCTTCCAGTGTCCCGTGGAAGCCACCTGCGCCCCTACTTTTTGGCGTAGGCCAGGGCTTACCACAAGAGGACCAGCTGCTGCTGCTATGGCACTACCCAATCAGTAAGCCTGGATAACACTGGGAAAACGTATCCGTTCCACTTGGGACAGGGACGTTGCGGAAGCTCCAACCTTCCCGAAGGAGGTTTCGGAAGCAAATACACATATGAACATTCCTTAGGTGTATATGGAAGATTGGAGGTGATTGTAACCCTCTTGGAATGGCAGAAGTCTGCCGGGGAAACACGGGCTCTGAGGCCATACCGTGGACTTTACGCATATGGGATCCACTTAGGTCTCTACATATGGAACCCAGCCCTCTACCGGTTCTCACAGATTCATCGAGAGAGGGCCTGGCGCCGGACGCTCCGCCACGTCTGGCTGCCGAGGGGACGGAAGAGCTCAACAGGGTCTACTATATGGACTTTCTGGAGCGGTTTTAGCAAGCCGATCCGAAGCCGGGGCCACTCAGTGCTTCTACCTGTTTGAGGTGAGAACGCAGGAGGATACCGGCTCCGCACGAAGGCTATAGAATCTAGCGAACGTGTTAGCCTTCTACGGGGTCGTGGTTAGCAGCGAATGCAGCGACATAGACTTTGAGGGTGGAGGGAGACAGCCCTCGATCCAACCCTTGCTGCAAAAAAGACAGCACGACTCTGATCGAGAAGAACACCACTCAACGAACAGGTTCCACTTCAAAGTGTAATCGTGTCTCGTAGACTGTGCTCTCGCTGAAGTGATGGTGTCAACTACCTCTTGGGGTAGGTCACCTAGAGGTC
>NW_015540934.1:301087-301243 GCF_001515605.1 Sinocyclocheilus anshuiensis
CCAGTGCATCAGTGTTCCCTCGGTCAGGGAGTAGAACAACTGGCAGTGAGAGGTTTCTGGAGAGGCAAACGGCAAACTCTGAGAGGCTCCGAAACGTCTCCAAACCAGCTGGACCGTCTGGGGATGGAGTCGCCATTCTCCCGGGAGCGCAGCTCG
>NW_015540934.1:305022-306347 GCF_001515605.1 Sinocyclocheilus anshuiensis
TCTGGGTTGCCCGTCTCAGGGCCTGGCCTCTTGCTCTTTCGCTTGCCACCAGGTTTGGCGGGGGCCTGGTTGGGCGGGGCAGCTGCCCTGCGACCGGCTCCACAGCTTTGCTGGAGGCCGTGGGAGCGGGGCGGTGGCCGCCCTCGGCGACGGCAGCAGCTGCACGCCGGGCCAGGATGTACCTGATGGCCTCATTCTGCTTTTGGGCAGCGGAGAACTGCTGGGCAAAGTTCTCCACCGTGTTGCCGAAAAGGCCGGTCTGGGACACGGGGGTGTTCAAGAATCGTGTCTTGTCCGTCTCGCGCATGTCGGCCAGACACAGCCAGAAATGGCGCTCCTGGATCACCATAGTGGACATCGCACGACCCAGAGACCGCGCCGTAACCTTCGTCGCTCGTAGCGCGAGGTCCGTCGCGGTGCAGAGGTCTCTGAGAACTTCCGGGTCGTGACCACCCTCGTGCAAGTCCCTCAGTGCCTTGGCCTGGTGCACTTGCAATAACGCCGTAGCGTGTAAGGCGGAGGCAGCTTCTACACAGGCCGTACAAGCATCGCTGGCCAGTCGAGTACCTACAGACCCGGGAGGGGAGGCACGGTTCTCCCTGCCAGGTGGAGGCGGTGTTAGGACACAACTGCATTGCAACCGACTGCTCCACCGGGGGGACCCTTGTAACCCCCTAGCTGCACCACCATCGAGGGTTATGAGGGAGGAGGAACCAGCAGATCGGTTTCCGGCAGTAAAAGGTGCCGTCCACGACCTGGTGAGCTCCTCATGCACCTCCGGGAAGAAAGGTACCTAGGCGGGGCGCTGAAAACCAGCGCGGACCACCCCGAGAACCAATCGTGCAACTTAGAGGGCTCGGGACACGGTGGAAGTCTCCACTCGAGCCCTAACCCCACGGTGGCCCGGGAAAGCATAGCCGTTATTTCTGGATCCGATTCAGGCATTGCTACAGTCCCAGAGGAGAGCAGCGCAGCCATATCTTCCTCTCCAGAAAGCTCTGGCTCACCCTCCGATGCAGCAATCAACATATGGTCGTTGGGAGGAGCGCCAAAGGATACGGCTGGTACACTCCTTGTAGAGGGCCCAGCACGTTCCATTGGCAGCTCAACTGGCTGCGGAGTGCCTCAGACCACCCGCGCTTACTGCCTGAAGTAGCCCCCCCGGCTGCCGCCATGAGGAGAACTAGATCGAGGCAGAGGCAAGGGAACTCCGCCCCTTTGAGGAAACGGAGCTTGGCCCGTGACTCCGAGATGAACATCTTCCCGCAATGAGAACATGACTCATCCACAAACGCCACCTCAGCGTGCTAGATGCCCAGGCACGT
>NW_015540934.1:306554-323001 GCF_001515605.1 Sinocyclocheilus anshuiensis
TGGTCCCTGGAGGGTTTGCCACCACTGTTACCCTCAGACCGTCCGTGCTACTGCCTGAAGTAGCCCCCGCCTGACTGCCGCCATGACGAGAACTAGATCGAGGCAGAGGCAAGGGAACTCCGCCCCTTTGAGGAAACGGAGCTTGGCCCGTGACTCCGAGATGAACATCTTCCCGCAATGAGAACATGACTCATCCACAAACGCCACCTCAGCGTGCTAGATGCCCAGGCACGTCAGGCAGCGATCGTGACCATCACCCAGCACCAGGTAATGACCGCATCCAGAAATGCCCGGGTGATATGTTGTCTATAGCAAGACCCACATCGTCTTTAAAAAAGATGTAACGTCAAGTTTGCCACGCAACGTCGTCTTTAAAAAGACGCACCCGTAATTGCTCTTTTAGGGAAATAGCTCTTTTAGCGTGATGAGGCGCACAGGGGAGATGGCTGCCTACAACACAAACAGGGGGTAGTGCAGCCTGATGTATGCAACCCACTCGACACGGGAATCACCACCGCTGAAGCGCCGTACCGCCAACACGAAGAGCTCTCAAAGAGCGCGCTGAACTCGTTCAGTCTTCTTCTCTCAGTAGAGTAGTCAGGAGCAGAACGATGTGATCGCTCGGCTCCGAAGCGAAAGCTGAATATGCGCTGCATCTGCTGCCTACTTATACTCACGCTGTGATCAGCGGCAGCTGGATGCAATAATCGCATGCCAATGTGCATTGGCTCGTTTAGTTTACACTCAAAGTAGATTGGTCTCTCTAAGCGAGATCCCAATTCGTCGGTCATCCGACGTGACGTCGGGAGTGACCGACTGAAAGGGAACAGTAATTTTCTGAAAGATTATTGCCGTTCAAAACAATTACTCCAGTCTTTAGTGTCACAAGATCCTTCAGAAATCATCCTAATATGTTGATCTGCTGCTCAAGAAACATTTCTTACTATTATCAATGTTGAAAACAGTTGTGCTGCTTAATGAATGTGGAATGTGTGATATAGTGTCTCTTTTTTCAGGATTTGATGAACATAAAGTTTGAACAAGAGCAGTTATTTGATAAAAATGTATTGTAACATTATAAATGTTTTTACTGTCTTTATAAAATCAATTTAATGCCTCTGTGCTAAATAAAATTATCAGTTTAACAAAAAAAGAATGACAGTGATCCCAAACATATTAACAGTAAGTGAGAAACATGTCTAATTCTGCTATGAATTTAATATTTATAACCACATGTATTACATCTTCAGGTATAATCTATAAAAATACTATACTAAGTATTTAAAAATGTGTTAAATACAATAAAAAAAGTAAAATTATAGGATAATGTGTAAAATAGTAGAATAATTATTTAATATGGAGTTATCAGCATACTTAAGTTGCATGAATTGCATGGTGCATAAATGTGTTTAGAGTTAGTCTGTGGAGCTGGTTAAAAAATTAGGATTAATAAGGAATACTTACAATAGAGTGATTCTGTTTAAGTGGCTCGATTGTGTACACATGGACTCCATCATCAAAACATGCCACTGAAAACCAGAGAGACAAACAATTTTGTTTATTAATTTAGCTGCTTTTATCCAAAGCAACTTAAAAATGAGAAAAAAATACAGACACAGCTGAATAAGTCACTATATAGTAGAGAAAGCTTTGAGATATTGTTTAAACGGATGAATTCACTCCAGTACTCACTGTAAACCATTACAGATGGACAGAGAGGCATGAGAGTTGTCATTCCCTCTGATCTGGCCATGGTAGTAACAGTGCTCTCCACCCTGACAACACACACACACACACACACACACAAACAAACAGGTTCAGTTTTGTCCTGTTCCCTGCATTTTTTTTTGCCACAAAAGAGAAACAGTGATGTTTTAATTGACTCTATAGTGGGTATTTCGGTGTATATACATGCATCAATGCCAGCGTTCAATAAACAGTCTAATGTTTCTATTCTATATGTATTACAGTGATTCAGCGTGGAGTGTCTGTCTCTCTCTGCATTGCTACTGCAGAGTAACGTCTGCTGGTCATGTGAGCTGATCTGCAGGTGAATCGAGCCACACTGATTCAGCAGTGAAGTCACAGACTCTTCCTGATTTAACACCTATCAGCATCTCTACCTCTCTCCTTCCGTTCATGGCCTTTTCTCTGTTACTCTCCCTCTCTCTTATACTGTGTCACATTCGTCATCTTCCAGATACATCTGACCTCTACTGTCACACAACCCTGCAGGCAGCTACACTTTAAAAACAGGCAATTACTGTTGTTCAATTACAATACAGTTGTTCCAATTCATTTCATAATTGATTGGTGGCCCTAGACCAAATTAATCCAACTAATGAAAAGCTAGCATAGCACATGCTAAAAGTAACTTATTCAACATGTAAATTTGAACTAGTAAGATATTACTTGTCACTGGCATTAGTGCAGCCACTGCTCATATTGTCTGTGTTCATGTATCAACCCACAACTGAACCACAAGCTCTACTCTTCAGCACAATGGTAATCACAAAATCCAACATAACATAAACTCTTTTAAATTTCAAACATAACAGCACAAAAACCATGAAATAAAGCTTAAAGGTGGGGTAAGTGATTTCTGGTAGCCAATGTTGACATTTGAAATCACCAAAACGAACACGGCCCTACCCCAAAAGGGTCTCGCCCCTATTTTGATAGCTCCGCCCCACACATATGTATGCAACACAGGCAACGATTAGTTCTGTGAAACAAAGCAAAACCAATGTTACACCGTGTCTACACCGGACGCGAGTGGCACGCGCGACAAAATACTATAGAACTCATAATCAGTGATGCTGTCTACACCATAGATATATATACATATCTATGGTCTACACTGGATGCAACGCGGCACGACACGACAAATTCCCAACAGAAAACTGCTGCTGCTCTCTATTTATGACGTATTGACACAAATTTCAAATGATTTTCAAAGCTCGCTTTGTCGCGTCCAGTGTACTAGACAGACATTAGCTGTTGCGGCGCAGACACGGTGTTACTCACCTATCGAGAAGAAACAAAGCAACCTCGGCGTCCGATTGCAGGCCTTCCGCTCCTTGAGTTTTCTCCAGCGCTGGAAAGCTGATCCGATATTTACACAGGTCCTACTTCTTGCCTTAAGCCTTCTTTTGTTCCGCAGACGTTTTCCTCTTTTGTTTTTTATCCGCCATCTCTCTTTCTGTCACTCAGCTCGCTAATGTCCGTCCTGTGCACTGAACGCTCTCTCCTCCACATCATGAGTAGACACGCCCCTTACTGCTGATTGGCTACAAGTTTGGTTTGCTATTCGGCCCGAATCAGTTTTCTAAAGCGTTTTTGAAAAATCGCTTACCCCACCTTTAATTTCAACATTTATTTCAAAATGTATGCAGTTCCACAATTCCTCGGTCCAAAAAAAAACAAAAAAACACGGTCCAAAATTAAGTAGTTACTAAGTAAATAAACATAAAAAAAAATTGGTAGCACTTTATTTTACAGTCCTGTTCCTTATGTAAATACTATGTACTTATTTTAGTAATTACAATAACTAGGTAATAACTAGTTACTAACCCTGAACCTACCCCTAAACCTAACCCTTCCCCATATAGTTACCAGGTATTACCAGAACTTCCTTAGGTACACTGTAAGTATATGTAAGTACACGTACTGTAAAATAAAGTGCAACCAAAAATTCAATTAACACAGAAATTTCAGTTTAAATTAATGTAAAGATCAACATTATTATATCAACAGAACTTATCAAAATAATGTTTGCAAAGGTTTAATTAATTTGATAAATTGAACATTTTAAACATTCCCGAGTTCTCTGAGCTTTAGACTGACATCTCAGCTGATTGTAGTGTAAATATAAGTTTATACCATTGGCATATTCTCAGAAAAACATTCTCCATTTGTGTCATAGTGATTTTCTACTGGTATCATTAACAGGAAGGATAAAAAAAATAGTATAAATTACAAGTATGAAAGCAGCTGTACCGTGGTGGTTCCACAATTGTAATAATGATCTTGGTGTGAGAGGTACAGCAGTTTTCAAAATTTTCAAATGAAATGATACTGTAGCTATCTATATGACAATGATTACAACAGCTACTGTATGACTAACTATTCTCTAAAAAGTACACACAGTCCAGAGTGAAATGACAAAAAAACGAATTATAAATGCATAGTTTATACCTTCCAAAGGACAGGCTTCCCATTCTCATAGTGTATCTCCACATAGTCTGAGGACAGCAGGTCACTGGGACACACAAACACACACAAATATGAACTGGCACAAACGCATGATCATCTGTTGATTATGGATATCACAAGACTCTGGTATTCTGGCTCAAGTTAACACACAGCGACTGCTTTCTGAGCCATATCCTTGGCTGAAGAGTATTTGCTTTGAAAGGAAAGTATCTGAGTTTGTTGGACTGGCCATGTACTTCAGGCCAAGTGTCACTACACTCAGTTTAACATATGTGCAACACATGCTTTCTGCAGATTTTCAGCATTTCTGTTAAATACCCTACATTCAAGTGCTATTAATATACTTATTTTAAACTAAAAACTAGAGAATATATTTAGTAGATACAAATGCACAGTTGATCCAGAATGATTATTTAATAATTCCTGCAGTAATTCACTCAATGACAGCGACAGTACAAACGTTAGTTAGGTTGTCAGACCTAGCAACAGTAACTAAGAGGAAAGGGTTTAGCCAAGGGTCAGGAGTAATGAATGGCTGACAAACCAAACACGTATTGGACAATTTGATATAATTTAAAAGTTAACTTTTTATAATTTTTATTTATTTATTTATTTATTTTGCATGATATTTGTATTATTTATTTCTCTCTATAATTGTAAATAGAGTTCACAAAATAAAATAAATTAATAAATAATAAAATGAAATGAAATAATTTAGGGAACACATATTCACTATGAAGTAGTTGCTTATTAACATGCATATTACATATTATTAGCATTTTACTAGCATATGTGACCCTGGACCACAAAACCAAAGGGGTCTTAAAAGGGTCATATGATGTTGCTAAAAATAACATTATTTTGTGTATTTGGTGTAATGAAATGTGTTTATCTGGTTTAAGGTTCAAAAAACACATTATTTTCCACATACTGTACATTATTGTTTCTCCTCTATGCCCCGCCTTTCTGCCTTCATTTGGATAACTTTAAAGGCGATTTTCTTAGTATTTTGACTTTTTTTGCACCATATTCCAGATATTCAAATAGTTGTATCTCGGCCAAATATTGCCATATCCTAACAAACCGTACATCAATGGAAATCTTATTTATTCAGCTTTCAGATGATGTATAAATCTCAATTTTGAAAAATTGACACTTAAGACTGGTTTTGTGGTCCAGGGTCACATATTATTAGTATATTGGCTGTAGGCAAACACTGAAGGACTACAACCACTCTCCGATTCATTAAGCATGTAAACTCACACCCCCGTAGTATTTGTAGTCCTTGTTTAGCAACTTCTTAGCAATTTACACTACCGTTCAAAAGTTTGGGGTCAGCAAGATTTTCTAAAAGAAGTCTCTTAGAATGTGCATTGTTCTGGATCAAAGTTTTTTGACTGGATCCCAATTTACATACTTTTACAACATACTAATTTCATTTATGCACTTAAATGTAATTAATGGCTTCAAAACTGACTGCTTCTTGCACACTGAAAGCATGCAGTTTTTCATGGAGATATTTCTTGGAGGTAAAGTGCAGAAACTACAGTTCAAAAGTTTCTGGTCAGCAAGAGTTTTTTTTTAATGTTTTTGAAAGTATGTAGGTAACACTTTATTTAAAGATCAATTCTCATTATTAAAGGGGTCATATGATGCGTTTTCATGTTTTACTTTAGTGTGTTTTGTAACTGTTTGTGCATGTATAAGATCTGCAATGTTATCTAAAAGAGAAGGCTGATCCAGACCGTCCGAAAACGCCTCGATTGAACTCTCCCTCATATATCTACATCACTATGTGGACATATTTGCATAATACCACCCAAATGGATACGCAAAGAAAGAAGGCGTAGTTTCAGGTATCACAGTGTTGTTGCCGCCATGCCGTGAAGACGCTTTGTGTTTCAATGCGAAAACAAAAGCACTTTTTTTGGCCTTCCAAAAGTGGACGCAATTAGGAGTCAGTGGTTAACATTTATTTACAACACTGTCCCAGAACAGTACAACCCAAATGTTCGAGTGAGTGCAGCACATTTCACGGAGGAAAGTTTCCTGAACCTGGGAGAGTGCAAGGCCGGCTGTGCAGAAAGGCTGTTTATAAAAAATGGGGCAATTCCAACTTTGCTCGGATAATCTGGTGCTTCTGAATCAGAGCTTGTGAGTATGTTTTATAATTTGCTATTGACTGTTCAAATGCTGAGTTTGGTGAAGTGTAGAGTAACACATATTGTATGTCGTTACGATCACAAGTGCAGACAGAGATGGATTCATGTTTACAAATGTAGTATCCTCTGTTCTCTGCTTATAACTGGCGGCAAAAAGACGGCAAACACGATTCACTTCGTGTTCTGCTTCACACTGGACGCTCAAGTAGAGCTGAAGCAGGACGCGCCCGTTGTGATATAGTAAAACTGACAACCTTTTTAACTATTCTTATAATTGCTTTGGAAGCTAAAGCTCACGATTATGGTAAGGGGCGTTACATTTCCGACACATGCTTGAGATGTTCGGCCAATCACAACGCACTGGGTCAGCTGGCCAATCACAGCACACTGCGCTTTTCGAAGGAGGGTCTTTGTAGAAATCGACGCATTTTAGAAAGAATGTGCATAGAAGATCTGCAATAATGAACAGTATGTGAATTTTTTTTTAAACATTAAAACATGCTAACATATTCTATTACACCCAATACACAAAATAATGCACTTTGAAAATAGCATCATATGACCCCTTTAGCTAGTTGCTTATTAGCATGCATATTACTAGCATATTGGCTGTTTATTAGTACTTACAAAACATTTTAATTCCTTATTCTGCATGACCATATTTTAGATCCCTTAATCCACCCCATACTATCAATAAGTAGAAAATTAGGAGTTTATTGAGGCAAAGGTCATAGTTATCCATCCATAGCATCCATCAGGCTGTCAGGAAGCTGAACTCCCTCCCGACCTTGCCCCCCCTCCCCTCTTTTGCCCCACGCACCACTGAACTCTGACGGACTCTCCCACTCCCCCCTCCCAAATACACACTCCCATATACACGCACACAGTCACTTTAATCAGTCTAAATAAGCTCTTTTTGCACTACAAATCATTATATCTGCACTGTTGTTTACTTCACTGGTTTGCACTCTATCTGCCATGTGCCGTGTGCTGCTTTATATATATTTTTTTATATATTTTTTTACATTTTACCTTATTTGTATATTTGTATAGTTGTATTTTTATACTTAATCTGTATATCTGTATTTATGTTCTACTGTTAGTGTTATCTGTATGCACCAAGGGTCTGAGAGTAACGCAATTTCAATTCTCTGTGTGTATGTGCTGTACATGTGGAAGAATTGACAATAAAGCAGACTTGACTTGACTTGACTTAATAGTTAGTTAACAGTAAGAATTGGACCATAAAGTGTCTTATGTTCACCAAGGAAAGTTAATAGTGAATATGTCTTCCCTAATCTAAAATGTTACCATATGGTGTTCCACTGCGTATGATACACTGTATTAGACAGTCATAAATATGAAAATTATTCCTGAGAACGTAGACCAGTGAAACTACTGGTCTACACATTCTACAAAGGCATTTCCTCAGCTGGCAACCCTAGCAGGACATCAGTGAGATTGTGTGCACCCCAGAATGACTGTCCCATCTGCACTGTCAGGATCACATACTGTTGGCCTTGTCATTGCTCGCCTGATGTGTTCTGTCAAAAGAGAGCAATCTAAGACGTGTTCTAGACTGAGACTGACTTCTTCACATCTGTTGGTGTGAGTATTTGTGTAAAATAGAGGTAGGCAGTGTGTGTGTGTCAGGAGGTGACAACGATTCACCTTCAGCGTCCTTTAATCATCCCAAACCTCAACTTCAGTCAGCGAGGCAGAACACACAAATATGCACTCTAGCTGACAAACCGCTAGCTGTCTCATTCTTAGCTGACAACGGAGGCCACTTTCTGCCAGAACTGTGTTTTCCTGTAACCTTGTGGAAATGACTCAAACACACAGTGCAGGTTAGCTCAGGAGCAAAGAGGGTTGCAGCAGCGTCTGAAGGCTCGGATAAGAATATTAGACGACTTTTAGCATTAGCGGAGCTGTGGGGGTGGGTTAGGCTAGTGTGTGCGTATGTGAGGGAATAACAGGACACAACATAATATATAAAGAACTGTAGTACTACACCTTTCTCTTTGTGTTTGGCCTTGATATTACAATGCTATTGACGCAGTGTGACCCAGTTTTCCACACTAATCCATCATGAACTGATAAAGTAACCCCAGTGCTACAGCTCTCTCAGAGCAGGGGCGGACTTACCCATTAGGCAAAGGTAGGTGACCGCCTTGGGCCCCCAAAAGCCAAGGGCCCCCTAAAATGCTTTACATATAGGATATGCGCATTAACCGCGGACACGCGAACGTTTACGGTATACGGTGTTTATTACCACGACAACCGTCTGAGTCTGTGGCGCCTGCAGGTGTACGGCTGTACGCACTGTGAGTACCATGAGCACTCTGACTGATCTGAGATTTGCCCCGCAAACATTTCAGCAGTTATTATAGGCCTGTGTGTCCCGTATTTCTGTCGACTGAACCCATGCCGTTAATTATGAATTTATCAGTCTTTTGCATGCCAAAGTCAATTTCTGCATAGAAATATTACGCCAAATAGAAGCAGAAAATCGTTTCATGAGATCGGGTTAGCCTACAACAATGAATTTGTTGGCTATTTTACAAATGGGAATACAACAAATTCATGACAATGTTTACATTCAAGCTACCCGTAAAATTTATAGTGAAAAGTACTTTAAAAGGTGCACACAAATAAAACTAGACCCTTTACAGTTTAGAATGATGTATTACTCTTACCTTTATGAGCAAAAATGACTGCGTATTTTAAGTTGTTTTCCACTGTTAGAAAAAAATGCAAGTGATCGCGCTGGCGCCTCCATGTCCTGCAGAGCGCGCTTCAGCTTCCACTCCTCCGCAAACGATTGGATATGCACATTTATATAGGTTAAACATTTAAACTAACATTGTGATATACTTGAACTGTTTTATATATAGATTTTATTTTAGGCAAGTCCTGATGATTTGAGAAGGCTAAATTGATCAAACATAGGCTATAGGCTATAGGCTATGATCAATTCACTGTCTGCAGCTGGCCGTTACTTAAAAAAGCAAAAAAACTTACATTTAACGAACAAAAAATACTCCAAATGTTTTTATAAATTTACTTTATAAAAAAACGAAACGAAATATAATCACTTTTCCATTACATACAAAACTGAACTATTTTAATAGCTGAAACAGTAGTATACGCTTTTTTGGGGAAAAGGGGAAAAAAGACGGGCTAGGGCCTATATTTGAGACCCGTGCAGGGCTTTAATCCACTTCATCCAACACTGTTTTGTTCTCATTTGTGAGCATGCTCTTGATATATGTATTTTAGGTGTGTAAATGTATAATTGCCTTTTCATAATTTTTTCAGTTTTATTTAAATTTGTAGTTAAAACAACTAAAAATAAATGTATTTTAAAGTTTAGAATTAGACAGCCTTTGCACACAGGCTTACGCTGAAAACAACAAAATGGAACCTCAAAGTTGATCTAGGAAAATGTGTGCAAATGTATAGGCCCCCATTCCTATATTTTGCCTGGGGCCCCCAATTCACTAAATCCGCCCATGTCTCAGAGTACTCAAATAATAACTCCCTGTATTCCAATGGCAACATATCTTTTTTCAGTCTAATGCTATTTGCTATTATTGCCTTTCTGACATAACATTAATGAAATTAATGCATTAAATCAATAGGTGATCGTAGGCACAGCATAGGAAGTTATTAGATTTTCATGAAAGATTACAAAGGCAAAGATCTGTTTTCTGTGGAATAATATCTGGATTCATGCTCAATATGACCAGGAATGTGTATTCAGACAGTAGAGAGGGACTATTCTGATTCCATGTTGACTTTCCCACAGCACAGCTCTGTATGATTTTAATTTGTAAGGAAACACTGAAGGACTACAACCGCTGTCTGATTCATTAAGCATGTAAACTCACATCCCCGTGGTAATCCTTATTTAGCAACTTGTTAGCAATTTACACTACCGTTCAAACGTTTGGGGTCAGCAATATTTTCTAAAAGAAGTCTCTTAGAATGTGCATTGTTCTGGATCAGAGTTTTTAAAAGGATCCCGATTTGCATATTTCTGCAACATACTAATTTAATTTATGTGCTTTAATTTATTTAATGACCTCAAAACTGACTGCTTCTTGCACACTGAAAGCATGCAGTTTTTCTTGGAGATGGTAAAGTGCAGAAATTACAATTCAAAAGTTTGTGGTCAGCAAGAGTTTTTTTTTATGTTTTGGAAAGAAGTTTCTTATGTTTACAAAGACTGCATTTACTTTTTTAAAAATACAGAGAAAACAAAAATATTGTGAAAAATTATTACAATTTTAAAGAACTGTTTTCTGCATGAATATATTGTAAAATGTAATCTACTCCTATGATGATTTATATATTCCTGAATGTTCAGCAGCATCCTCATTCTAATATGCTGATTTGCTGCTCAAGAAACATTTATTATTATTGTCAATGTTAGACAATGTTAACAGTTGTGCTGCTTCATATTTTTGTGGAAACTGATAACATTTTTTCAGAATTCTTTCAGTATCCTTTTTGGGATAATAAACATACAAACAAATAAATAAATACAAATTACTCAACCCAAACTTTTGAAATGTGGTGTATGTTTGTAAAGAAGACAATGATTTCAAATTAATCATTGAATGATTGAATGAATCACATATGAGGTCTGACTGTGTTTAATTTATACTGTAGAAGAAATGTGAAAGTCTCTTCAAGTAATGTCAACTACAGACATTATTTTACTCATAAATTCAGAACTGTTTTCCATTCTAAAACCCATTTGAAACTCCTGTGGGAACCCATGCTAAAATGCTAATGTGAGGAATACAAACTGACCTGGGTGCGTTTCCCAAAACCAACTATGTTCACAAGTTCTGTCTTTACCAACAGAGTTCAATGGAACTTGTGACCATAGTTGCTTTTGGGAAACGCACCCCAGCTCTCTTCTCCAAAATCAAGACACACCAAACCAAACACAGTTCAAAGTTCTACGATAAAACACCTCAGCATGTCACCTCAGTGAATCTAATCTGATACAGTGTGTCTGCTGAAGCGGGATATGGGAGCAGGGCGAGGCTGGGATGGAGGGATGTGATGTGTGATGTTTTACAGGTGCGGCCGGAGCAGGATTCTCTGAGCTACAGTCACTCGGCTGCATGCAGTGGGAAGCCTATATTTAGATCAAGACTGTCGCACAACCACAACACCCCCGGCCACACATATTCACTTTCTACCCGCACACACACAAGAGGCATTGCGAGAGAGAGACAGTGAGTCTGGGAGGTAAACCGCATATCAATTTCAGCATTTTTAGTCTCCACTTTGACAATTACAGTATTTTTATTCTCTCAGGACTCGAGTCAGAATTGCTAACCACAATTAACTCAGCAGCAAGGTGCAGCAGAAGAGCCATGACAATGAATTTCGTTTTTTTTTTTATTCGATTTATCATAGCAAAAAATAACTCAAAGATCAAATTGCTCAGAAAAGTAATAGCACTTCTAGTCATCAACAAGCAACTTGTTTTGCAACAACATTGAAGCCCTGAACACAAATGAACCTTTAAGCAACAGTTTGCCTTAGCAAGCACTAAATACCAATAATCAACTTTTTTTTCCTAATTGGAAGTATAATTTCCAGAGAAATCATTGGTGCAAATGCACACTACTTTTAAAAAGAATACTTATATACTTTAATATACTTTTAATGTCAGGTTTCTGTCACTTCGGTCTAGATTGGTGACAGAGCCCTGACACTCCTATCTTCTTGTCTTTGTGTGAGTATGTGGCTGGGCCTAGGGTTGCCAGGTCTGCGAAACAAAACCAGCCCAATTGTTTTGAAAAACTAGTCCAAAACTATCCCAATCACGTATTTTTTTCACGGTTTTAACATCAGTCAAAATCGCGTTCCAGGGGGAGATTGCTTTAACCTGCAGTAAAACCGAGGACTTGGCAACACTGCTTGGGCCGCATGGTCTCTTGTCCGTGTGATATGTTGCATGCGCGTGGTGTTCGGAACCCGGCACTCCTGACTAGTTCGGTTTTGGTTCAGTGCTGGGTTTCAACCATTCATGCTCCATGTTTTGTCTCTCCATGTTTTGTCTCTTCACTCACTGTGCACTCTTGTCTTGTGTGTTTTTTTGGGGGTTCTTGTGTTGTCATATTCAGTGTAGCACGTGGCCGCGTGCTTTCATGTCTTGTTTTGTGTGAACACGTGGCTTGTGAGAATTCTCAATGGCTGTGTGTTCTTGTTTCATGTCTCATTTGGGAACATGGCTTAGTTTGTTTGTTTCTAAGGCTTTGTTCAGACTGCAGTCAAATCAGATCTGTGTGATTAAATCCAATTTGTGTGTCCAGACATAACCAACGTATCTGCATGTGTCGTTTTGTTACGACACAGGGGTACCCACGTTTTTGATGAGCCTTTCAAAACAGATGCAGGAAAAATGGAGGTGCATCATCTCAATCTCCAAACAAGCGCCCTGTCGAGTCACAGTGCAGAACTCCTCTGTCACACAAGAAAAACTCAGTGATGCAGTAGACATTTTGAAGTTATCGTTGTGTGTCACGTTAAGGGTAACGCAAAAGACCATTTGAAATCCAATTTGAGCAGCCAGAGCATCCAGACTGAGACAAATCTGATTGGAATCGCATTTCAAACCACCTCCATAAGTGGTTTGAATCAGATTTGAAAAAGTCAGATTTCATTTTTTTTTTCTTTTGCTGTTCAGACTTTCAAAAACCCATCTGTGGTGTGTTTCCCAAAAGCAACTATGGTTCAATGGAACTTGCGACCATAGTTAGCTAATGATGCTTTTGGGAAATGCACCCCTGGTTAATATCTGAATATGCAAAAAAAACAGTGACAGTCTGAAGAAGGCCTAAGTGTCATGTGTTCTCCTGTCTATAAGTCTTCACCCAGCCCCTCATGTTACCTAATTTTTGGTTCATTTACCCCACCTGTTTTCCCTTGTTACCCTACTCATTTCCTTCCCTATTTATTCTCTGTCCTGTGTTGGTTCGTTTTGTATCCCTGCTCGTGTCCCTAGTTGCCGGTTGGTTAAGTGAGGTTATTTTCACACAGAACACGTCTTGTAATTTAAAAACGTGTGATGCAGCGCTCAAGAATGTGTTTTTTTTTTTAACACAGTGCAGAACGCGCAGGTCTCGAGATGAACTTTTGAGATGTACTGCAATAACGGAAATAACACAAAAAAGCCAAACAGCAAAATAGATAGAGAATATCAGGCTCGTTTTTTAAAGAAACAGATTGTGATATCTGGACACAGCCACTATAAGTGCCTCCTCCACCATGCTGCCGTCAAATAAAACAGTTGCCATGCCAACTTGCTACTGTAAACAAAAGCTTGTAACTCTTGCCCCGCCTCCAGGGTCTTCTGATTGGTCCACTGTTTTGGAACCGACATTGATTAACGGCGCTGCGTGTAAAAGTTTAAATTCTTTTAACTTGACACGGCGTCTCAAAAACAAGATGTGAGACGCAAGCGCAACGGTCATATACGTTTGTCTAGCACATGTTTACATAGAAAAACAAAGGAAAAGTAGTGCACTGGAATGGAGAAATAATGGGATACTGTGTGCATGAGTGTGTTTTAACCACAAACAAACACATTCCGTTCAGATGAATGTCTGGCTTTGGAGCTTCTGGACTATTGAAGGGTGTAGTTACAGTATCTAGTGTTTTGGTTACAAAACCTGCAATAACCATTCTCGCGGCCAACACCACTTGATATTGAAAAAAAAAGAGAAAAAAAGGATATGGTGTTATTTCCAGTGTAATTCCATGAAGCTGAATGGAAATGGATCCCAGCACAGAAACTTTGCTTCCAGTAACACAAACAAGAGGCTCTGTATTCCCATAAGTGCATGTGTTAGATTCACAGAGACACAACACATCAGTAGTCTGGCACATCAACAGTCAGGAGAGACACACTCATGTCATGAGTGTGTGAGGCCTAAGAGAGTCTGCACACATAGGTATAGTGAAATGACAAAACAGAAGAAATACTGATTTGACTTAGCAATACTTACTTGTTTAATGTGCAGTCCAGAATGAATTGTGATCCAAAGGCCTGAAGTTGAAATGAAGCCTGAGCGAGATGGACTTCCTATTGGAGGAAGAAAACAAGACTTTAGTGTTAGACTAAATGCTGAAATGACCGAACGACGTCACTGTTTACAGATCAATTCCCTCGAGCTGTCAACAGAAATGTGCCTATTTTTACTGTGCGTTCAAAACAATGTGAAGCAATTCCAAAGCAATGTCTGTGTAATGTTATCATAGTCAAGGCATTTGCAGCTGCAATAATCACAAACACATCTTCTTATCGTGATGAGGTGCAGGGCTGGGTGAAACGTGACTCACCCAGTCCGTGAGTCAAAACACTTTTTTTATGTAGTACTGTCTGTTTTCATCTCAAATGGTACATAATGTGAAGTTTTTTTTTGTTTTTTTTTACTTCTTTGGTTTGCTTCTATTAAGTTCATATATAAAAGAAAAATCACATGATGAATTATTTTTTATTTGTAGTATTTAAATCGTTGGATTATCATTCATAAATAAATAGGCTTTATCAAATGATGTTGTAATATAAAATGTTTGGGTTGAATTTCTAGCCTCATTAATATAAAATAATTATTATAAAATTAAGAGTGTGCCTTAATTTATAGACACACTCCTTATTTTTAAAGACTTTGAAATGTAGGCTACATCTTAGAGGAGTTTGGTCACAACTGACAGCACTGACTGGGCGATCAATCATGTCATTGCCATTCTTAATAACATACAACATTAAAATACTCCTGGAAAAGAAAAAGAAAGAGGGAATTTTTGCTTCTTAAAGGAATAGTTCACCCAAAAATGAAAATTTCTAGAAAATCACTATAATCCATAAATAATCCAGACAACTGCAGTCCATCAATTAACGTTTTTTTAAATAAAAAAATTGTTTGTAAGAAACAAATCCATCAAGGCATTTTAACTTTAAAGTGTTGTTTCTAGTCAAAATCCATAATAACGCTTCCTTCAGTGAAAAAGTCCATCTCCTGTTGTCCTCTCACATTGAAGTCCACCCACATATTTTTTAGGGCTGTTTTGGACTGTTGTAAACGCTGCTTAATCTGTGCAAATTTCTCTCCTGATTCAGATGAGACGACTTTTTTTACTGGAAAAATAGTTTCAAGTTTAAATGCCTTAATGATGGATGTGTTTCTTACAAACTCCAGATTTTCACTTCACACAATGTTAACTGATGGACTGGAGTGGTGTGGATTACTTGTGGATTATCGTGATGTTTTTATCAGCTGTTTGGACTCTCATTCTGACGGCACCCATTCACTGCAGAGAATCCACTGAGCAAGTGATCTAATGCTACATTTCTCCAAATCTGTTCTGATGAAGAAGCAAACTCATCTACATCTTGGATGGCCTGAGGATGAGTAAATTGTCAGCAAATTTTAATGTTTGGGTGAACATTTCAATTAAAACCGTTTCATATCCTGCTTCAGTGCTGTATTTAATAGAGGTTGACCAATGTATTTTTTGCATTTTTCAGTTAAACTTTTGTCTTTCCGTGGCTCTAATAAAGTCTGTGTCCTTCATATAGACTAGAGAACTATAATATAGATCGCTCTTTTTCTTTCCCTTTTGCTCTGTTTTTTTTTTAAACACCGAACTTCAAAATCGTCTATGCCACTCTCTGTAATCATTCTTTAAAGGGGTCATATGATGCGATTTCAAGTTTTCCTTTCTCTTTGGAGTGTTACAAGCTGATTGTGCATAGATAAGATCCCTTAAGTTGCAAAGACTAAAGTCTCAAAACCAAAGAGATATTCTTTATCAAAGTTAAGACTCTGCCACGCCCTCCTAAAACGGCTCGTTCTAACACGCCCCCACATATCTACCTCACTATGTGGGAATATTAGCATAATGCGCCCAAATGTGCACGCAAAGAAAGAAGGCGTGGTTTCAGTAACCGCAGTTAGTGTTGAAGCAGCATGTCAGGGAGACGCTGTGTGTTTCAATGCGAAAGCAAAAGCACTTTATTTGGCCTTCCGAAAGTAGAT
>NW_015540934.1:324790-335979 GCF_001515605.1 Sinocyclocheilus anshuiensis
TAATGCTACATTTCTCCAAATCTGTTCTGATGAAGAAGCAAACTCATCTACATCTTGGATGGCCTGAGGATGAGTAAATTGTCAGCAAATTTTAATGTTTGGGTGAACATTTCAATTAAAACCGTTTCATATCCTGCTTCAGTGCTGTATTTAATAGAGGTTGACCAATGTATTTTTTGCATTTTTCAGTTAAACTTTTGTCTTTCCGTGGCTCTAATAAAGTCTGTGTCCTTCATATAGACTAGAGAACTATAATATAGATCGCTCTTTTTCTTTCCCTTTTGCTCTGTTTTTTTTTTAAACACCGAACTTCAAAATCGTCTATGCCACTCTCTGTAATCATTCTTTAAAGGGGTCATATGATGCGATTTCAAGTTTTCCTTTCTAAGTGAACTTTTACCCGTTTGGTGATTAAATAAACAATTTTAGACAACCGCTTGAAACTGAACGCGACGTGTCCGGTGTGTTGTCCTAGACGTGACGCGGCGCTGCACTTTTTGTCCCGTGTGTGTCTGCCATATTTCGTTATTTTGATTAGATAATCAATTCAATTCAATTCAATTCAAGTTTATTTGTACAGTGCTTTTCACGATACAAATCATTGCAAAGCAACTTTACAGCAAATTAAGTTTCTACAATATTTAGTGGTAGCTTGCAATGAAAAGGGTGACCTCTGGTGGTGAATAAACGGAAGTCCATGGACCGAATTCGTGACACGACCTCTAGTATTCAGATTGGGTTTCTATGGATATAACCTGAAGCATCGTGTTCTGTAACAGATGCTGAGTTGAATCTGCTCTCACCTGTCCATGTGGGTCAGGAATCTTAGCGCGAGTGCTCAGGTCATGGTAGGTGCTCTCAGCAGCTTCGTTCAGGTAGTAGATGAGGCGGGAGGGGTATGTGAGTGTGCGTTCTAACTCCTGCGGCCCGCTGGCATTGTGCTTCTGTCCGGCTGCAGCATCATCCTTCTGCAGCAGCAAAGACACTGCCTCCCCGGGGATCTCAGCCTCCAACACTGACAACACACATGCACACACACTCGCTTGATGAACACTCCTGACACTAATGCCATCTAAACTAGGCCAGTCTGACGCTCAACCACAGAGAAACCTCAAATTAAACTTTCAGGTGTACTGCATGCAGACTACAGTACGTGCTTCACAAGCTACAAACAATAGCTTGATCTATTTAAACTATGATTAATATCATTAAAATGATAACATGCCATAAAGCTCTGATACTCATATTATCCTATCTATCATTGCAATATGCCATTATTATTATTATTATTTTTATTTATTTTTTTTTTGTGAATTAAGGCCCTTGCCTTAATTCATGGAGTCCTGGACAAATGGGCACAAGTTATACCATTGAGGGTATGTTGGTCACACTTTATTTTAAGGTCCAATTCTCAATACTAACTAATTATTAACTATGACTTTTGCCTCAATAAACTCCTAATTTGCTGCTTATTAATAGTTAGTAAGGTAGTTGTTAAGTTTAGGTATGGGGTGGATTAAGGGATCTAAAATATGGTCATGCAGAATAAGGCATTAATATGTGCTTTATAAGTACTAATAAACAGCCAATATGCTATAGTAATATGCATGCTAGTTAATAATGAGCAATATGTAATATGCATGCTAGTTAATAGTGAGCAATATGTAATATGCATGCTAGTTAATTGCCCCTTAAAATAAAACGTTACCCCATGCATATTACTATTATTTTGGCTGTTTATTAGTACTTATAAAGCACAATGCCTTATTCGGCATGGCCATATTCTACATCCCTAACATAACTACTACAACAACAATCACTTACTAAGCAGCAGTTTATTGGAGTTTATTGAGGGAAACTCTTAGTTAATACTGAATTTGTGTTTACAAATCTAAAGTGTTACCAAAATTATTTGTTAGCTCATTATTAATTAATAATTGTTTATATTTTTATATACTAGGCTATTACATTTACTCATATATAGTATTAATAATTAACATTTCATTATGTAATATATGCAATTATGTAACATTTAATATAATAAAGTTACTATTTCATATATAACAATTCCAGATAAAGCCAGACTCAACAGAGTTGTAAAATTAATTTTAGCTCAGTATTAACACATTTTTATATTTACTTGTTTTTATATAAACAATATATGTACTTTATATTATTAATATATATATCTCAAGCAGCAGAGCCACAGTAAAGCAGCATTTGCATGCATGTGTCTCTGTCCCTCTCAGGAAGGACACTTTGCTCCCTGCACTGCTGACTGCTGTCCTCCGCATCCACACACAGGATGCCCTTGCAGAGCACAACTCACAGAACACATCCCAAACCGGACACTCACAGAAGCACATCACATTCCTTCATAAAACCAAGCGGCAACCTCCCCCTCTCTCTCGTGAAGCCAACAAGGAAGTGACTTAAACTGTAATTCATCGACTGGCCGCTAGAGGCTGGCTGCAAAAGGGAGTCAATCCCATAGACTCCCCATGTTAAAATGCCCAATTTTACAGCAGAAAAAAACATGTTTACAGCCTGGTTCAAAAAATGATTTTGGTTTATATAGCTAATTTTGCCCTTCATGACAACTGTGAGGGGGGTGAATTTTTTTATAAGTCATCCGTTTAAATTATATTAAGCCTTAAAGAAAATGCTCTTCAGAAACCTATGGGTGACGTCACGGACACTATGTCCATGTTTTTATACAGTCTATGCATAAAACCCACCACAACGATCAGATTCCGCACTGGCGGACTGTTCAAGTTCAATATAAAGTGATGCAGGTAAGGTTAAGTATGCACACTCTAAAAAACGTTGGATTATTTACTGTACCCAGTATCTGGGTTAAAGGGGTCATATGATGCTGCTAAAAAGAACATTATTTTGTGTATTTGGTGTAATGAAATGTGTTTATGCGGAGGAGCGCTTTGAAGCCGATCAATTTCAAACCTATAAAAAACGGTTTCCTTACTTTTTCAGTTTGTCTCGACAGTTTTGGGGGAAATTTTACATATACATGTCCTTTCATCTGAAAACTACAGTGTAAAATTATCGGTTTCAAGGTATAGTCACATAATAACTATTCTTAAATTAAATTAATACTATTTGTATTATATAATAGGGTCTGAACAGGATGCTGGATTTACACAGTTTCTAAAATTAATGAAAGTTCCACTGTCAAAACCCCATACACGTCTTAACTATACCACTTGGGTGAAAGTACACCCTGATATGGATAAATGATAATACAACTAAATAATTGGACATACAACAATTACTTTTTCAGAATTTAATTACATTTTATGCTCAAAAACAGGCTTAAATGCAAAATAATAAGGCTAATTAAAGATCCATTTCCAAAAGCACAAACATATAATCACATTTGAAAAGTTAAAAAAGTTTGTATTGTATATACACTGTACGTAACAGTTTGTGAAAATGAAAATAGTAAGGACACAAAAAAAAAATTGTTTAAAATATTGAAGTAGTTGATATTTATTTTTGTAATGTGTTTATGTGAAGTCATAATCTTGTTAGAATGTAGTACTGTTTTGATTTATGTTTAATAATTTTCATAGTGTGATTTTTGGTGTACTGTATTAAAACTAGTTAGTTAATTAGAATAATATATGAAACCCACAAAACCATAAAAAAATGTATGTCTCTGTTCACTCTGTTTCAACTGATAAATGATAATAAGTGAGATTTTAATTATATTTTGAACACTGAAGTAGGAAATGTTGTCTTATGTTTGAATTTAGCTGTTCCTATTCTTTGTTATGAAACCCACAAAACCATAAAAAAATGTATGTCTCTGTTCACTCTGTTTCAACTGATAAATGATAATAAGTGAGATTTTAATTATATTTTGAACACTGAAGTAGGAAATGTTGTCTTATGTTTGAATTTAACTGTTCCTATTCTTTGTTAATTTTAGATTGCTCTGGACTAAGGTATATTATACCCACATGTAGGGATGGATAGACTTTGAGCTCAAAAGGGCATGGGTCTCAACAGATAATCGCATATTGCAAGACAAAGAAGAGAGCCTAGGATCTTCCGGATATTTCTTCTGGTGAGAAAATTCTGCTCTGTATTTTCATGCCAAATTGTAATATTTGACATTATGGACTGACAAGCACACCAACACACACTTAGGGCAAGTTTTACTAAACAGGGCAAATTAGCGTGAGAGCACAATTCCAAAACAGCGCCGATGGGTGTAGAAATTCCTGCGGCTGATTTACTAACAACACGCAAATTAAAGAACACAAACACAACATCTAATTTACATATCGACCAATGCAATATACCAAGCGCAGTGCAAATTAGCGTAGTCACAAATAAAGAATAAAGATATAAATAAGCCACAGTAGGCTACGTTGAAAAGAACTGGAGGCCAAAAAATGAAGGGTTGCAAGAAGTTTTGATAGAGCTGGTATTGCGTGACTCCTAGTTGAGGGTTCCAAGTCATCTTTTATTTCCTGAAGCAAATTAAAAAGAACATGGCTTGGCAAATGATATGTTCGGACAATGTGTTCTTCTGGCATTCCAAATAAAATTAATATGTGTGGGAAAAAATCCTCCTCCTTCTACCACACGCTCTCTGTTCTCTGCGGTGCCTCGTCCTATAGCAACAATAATTGCAGCCATTTCAAGTGCAAAATTGTTTAAAGGGAACAAAATTGTTTTGTCACCTAAAAATGAAAATTATGTCATTAATTACCCACCCTCGTGTCGTTCCTCCCATAGACAGCAAGGGAACTACCATGGTCAAGACACAGAAAAGTACCAAGATGATTTTTTTGGGTGAACTATCCCTTTAAGACATGCTTTTTTGGGGGGTTAAATAATGGCACAAATGCCAGTAATTTGACGCGTGCAAACGTTAGTAAAACACATTGCGTGATTCATTTGAATACACTCCTCCCATAAATTTTGCGTCTGAAATGGAAACTCCTGCAAATGCATATTCGATAAGGTCGGGCGCAAAAATAACTGTCTACGCCTTTTCAGCGTTAATTCATCACTGCACATTTTTAGTAAAAACTGCGCGTTTGCGCTGGCGCAAGCTGTTAGTAAAACTGACTCTTAAAGGGTTAATTCACCCAAAAATGAAACTTTTTTATCATTTATTACTCACGTTATTCCACATCTCCATGAGTTTTTTTTTTCTGCTGTACACAAGATATTTTACTTTCATAGCATGAATAAATACACATTCTTCAAAATCTACTTTTGTGTTCAACAGAAGACAGAAACTCATACCGGTTTGGAGCAACTTGAGGGTGAGTAAATGATGACAAAAGTTTCATTTTTGGGTGAACTATCCCTTTGAGAAAAATCACACAAGCAAGAGTACTGTGAAGGTGTCTTTAAATAGCTGAGTTAAGGCTGCTTGTGCCTGCTCAAAATACTCTGTATAGCATTGCAGCATTAAACAGTATGTAAAGACACATAAAAGCTACTTTCAGAAGTGCTTCTGTGCCATCTTTGTAATGTGAATTTTGACTCTAGATCAATATAGATCCGGTATGAGACCACAGAAAACCAGAAAACCTGCTGATATAGAGTCTAACAGCATGATTACGAGAGTGATATATAGTTTTTACATACCGGTAACTTAAATTTCATTCTATATGTCATTGATACACTGACATTACCACCCACTAGCATAACAATGTAACATGCAGAAGGAGTTCAAAAATCCCCACACCTTGTCTATATTGATACAAACACCACTTTTGTAACACTCAGCTAATCAAATTGATATATAACACACGGATATATAACATTAATCCATTATTACAACAGTAAGAAGTCAAATGAAAGACTGCTACCATGGCTTAGAAAAGTGTGGATTCTTGTTCAGTGATTAATCCATTGTTCTTTCTATTTAAGATGTTTTTTGGAGATTGCATTAAAGTTGCATTAAAACCCTGACATCCTCCTCCATTGCCGTGTATGTATGCATATTAGCCATTTTAAATTTCTGTTTAAAAGTTGGAACAAATTTCATTCTGTATTTGGAGGAGGAGGAGGAGCAACAAAGGCGATACCCTAATGTCCTGCAGTTTTGGGATAAAATCCATCCTTCATCATTGTGGGAGAAATGGTACTGAAACAAGACTGTCTTTTTACAAGCAGTTGATACATGGTTTAGATTATTTTACATTTTGAACATTGCATATCCCAAGCCTGTTTCAGCTGTAATTACATTGTCTGTACTAGCTTTGTTCTGTTTGTTTGTTTATTTGTGAATTTATATGTATCTTGTAAACTGAAACAATTGCAAGCACCTAATGTGATGAGGAAGTGATTAATAAGACAATTTATTTTATTTATTTATTTTAATAGAGGTTTTTGCAATAATAAAGTGTTTTCAAAATATTTGTATGCTGTGTATTATTATTGATTTACATAGCAATACTACTACTACTACTACTAATAATAATAATAATAATACCAGGATGGTTAAAGCAAAACAATTTTTGTCCAAATAACCCAACAAATTAGTTATTTTTTAAACCAATGCATTGGGTTATTAACTTACTACCCAATCCATTGGGTTAAAATAACCCAACATTAGGTAGGTGCTATAGTAACCCACCATTGGGTTATCTGTTGGGTCATTTTTAACCCAACTATTTTAAGTGAGTACCGGCTGACGCTGACGCCACGGAAGGCTGGAGACAGGAAGCGAGGATGCACGCGAGCAGGTTTGAAAGTGCTATCACACACATGATTCATAGTTGGTGTTTGGGATAGCACGAGATTAACGTATGGATGTGGTGACTCGCTCGGGGCTCATTGTCCTTGATGGTGCTGATGCTGCAGCGCGGGAAGGCGGTGTCCAGCCCGAGATCTCCGAAAGCATGCTCCAGATAATGATGCACCTGCCCACTATACCAGCTGATCTGCTAGGTATACACTTATTAGCATAAAATACATATAATTAAAATATATGGAACTATGTATGCATAGGATACTACAGCTGTTGCATAGATAAGATTATACATGTATTGTGCACAGTTCATATCATACACTAAAAAATGCTGGGTTGTTTCAAACCAACTTTGGGCATTTTTTAGAGTGTAGGCCTATATAGAAACATATTTTCGAATAAAGTTATGCAGAGTTCTATAGTATCTTATATATAGAAGACCTAGGTAGTAAGATATATGATCTATGTATAATTTTATGTATACGAATGTATGTATAACCACCGGGGTTTCAGTCACGACGACCCTGAGATTCCTACACTGAAGGTCTGAACTGAGGTTGTTACGCCACTGTTTATGTAATTTATTTGTTTGTTCTGAATATCTGCAGGGCTATGACTCGACCACAGGAAATTAAAATCATGCTGATGAGACCAACAGCAAATTTGCGAGTTCAACAGTTCAAAAAGAAATTAGTTCCCCCCGCCAAAAAAGTACATTTAAGCATTGCAGCATTCCTGCCAACATACTGTTTTGTTATTGAAAGAATCAGTGTTTGAACAAATCGGTTGATTGGATATTTTCTTTACAAAGTAACTTTATGTAAAAAAATGTGTCCCGCATTTTCATGTCACTACCGAAACAGTGTATGTTTTAGTCCATTGGCTGAGACTGAAATTAACTACACCCTACATTTATGATCAGGAAATAGTTATGTGTCACTCTCTCTCATAGCTACAGGGTGAGTAGATAGGCATCATCATTTTGAGATAATTGTGTTCAAAAGTCTGAAAAATCTGTGTGTATCTTGACCGAATGTCACTACCGAACACCTTTTTTCTGCAATTAAGCACACTTTTTTGGGAGTTATTCCATAGCATTTAATTTTGTATGTGTATACAACTGTTCAGAACTGTGCTAGCTAACCATGTGCTGATTAGCATCTTTGAGATAGATTCAAAACTATCTAAAATTGTCACTACCGAAACAGTCACTACCAAAACATTTGGTGGAGTTTCGGTAGTGACATCTTTGTTTTTTGTGTGTTATCCCATAAAATTGTCACTACCGAAACAGTCACTACCAAAACATTTGGTGGAGTTTCGGTAGTGACATCTTTGTTTTTTGTGTGTTATCCCATAAAATTGTCACTACCGAAACAGTCACGAACAAAACATGCCATCATTGTTTCGGTAGTGACAAAAGGGAACACAATCCTCATATTTGGGGGAAATAAACAAAATTTTAGTACAGTTATGCAAATGTTTTGTATTTTAGTATGTTTTAGTAGCCTAGTGTTTTAGTATGCAAGTTAAAATTCAGTAATGTGATGTGGTCGCTATCAAAGCATTACTGTCACTACCGAAAATGTGCAGTCACTATGGAAACATGGGATGTTTTGTCAAAAATAAAGTACTGAATTATCAACTAAGATGTTATGATATATATGTTTTTGGTTCAATGTATATTCAAACTAATGAATCCTTAACATTGAAATCAGTATGATCAACTTTATGCCTTTTACAAAGAAAGATTGGATTCAAAATACAACAAATCTCATAAATTACACTTGAAATATTGTTACAAATTTAATTGTTATTGATTTACCTCTGGAAATTTTTTTTTATAAAATAGCAAAAATATATATTTACAATGTAGATGTAAGCAAAATCTTAATAGGTCAACATAAACCTTCTAATTAAATTATGATTACGGTACAAATTTAGGGAGAGGACAAATATTCCAAAACTTTCTGAAAATACAATATAAGAATTAACTGCATTAATTGGATATTATACAATTTGCATACATACAAATTTTTTGAAAAAAAAAGAAGACGACGTTTTTAACTCTGACTTTGGACCAATTCTGTAGAATAGCCCATATAATGTCTGGCAACTAAAAATAATAGTTCATCCTAAACTAGTATGGAATGAAAAAGACTTGTTTAGTTGTGACAGCAGTTCAGTCCCACATTATGTGATGACAAAGTCCTCTCGGACAAAGGTTAGTTTGTGATTGATGTATTTTGTTGCAACAATGAATTGGATTTAAAATATTGTCCTTTTTTAGGACAAGAACGCTGACATTGTTCCAGTTTGTTAAATGTCTATTGGTCAGCTGGGATGGTGTCTTATTGAGAAAGCTATTTATATCATTTTAATGGGGAATTTGCCCTTTAAAGTGCAGTCTGGAAGATTAAACCATGTGTTATATTTAAGCTTGTTAGCTAGTTCTGTTGGTATGCTGACTCATTCACTACAACAATAATAAACCATTATCTTATGAATCCAATGGCAGGGAACAAAGACAGCGAAAGGAAAGGAAAGAAGAGGCCAGATTAGCAGTAAGGGAAGATGTAAATCAGAGGAAAATAAAGCTATAAATAAAAAATACAGTTTGTGTTAAAAATGCTGTTGTGTTAAAAATAGTGGAGATATTTAGCTATTTAAAATGAATGTGTTTGTTTGTTTATTTGTTTTTTTGTGAGTCTAAGCCATTTGGCATTACATTTTATAATGCTATTAACCAGTTTTCAAAAAGTGTCTACCTTTACCTTTATTCACCTTATATATTATTTATGTGATATCTATCTAAAAAATATGTATAATCATATACCTAAAGTATAAAATGTGTAATTTGTGTGGTTTATAAAATGCATATAGTATACTTAATATGTAATAAGATATTTGAGTCCTGACGTATCCTATGTGAAACATATTTTATGTATAATCACACTTAAGCTATGAGATTCTCATAGTATTCTAAATATAGGCAATAAAATCTATGCATAATCCTAGTGAAACTTTAACTTTAACCTAAAGAGTTAAACTTTTGTGGTCAGTTTTTTTTTTGGAGTGGGTTTCAATCCTTATAAAACTAAATTAATATAGCAAAGGTCAAATATGCAAGAAAACAAGAGCCAATATAGAAAGAATTTAAACAAAATGTAAAAATGTTTTCATAGATGAAAAATGAAAGAATACATAAATAATGCATTCAAGCTTAGTAATGTGTACCTTAGTGGTTTTGTGTTCTCTAACAGTCTGTCCCAAACATTATAGAACAGGACATCCTGTTATGTGACAATGCTGAAAACAGATCCTGGATGACCTGCCTGAGATTTCTGTGTCCAGACTGCGTACACGGCCTTAAACTATAACCCTTAACCAGCCCCTTCCTTCCAAGTTCAGATGTCCGCGCTGACCTCTTCATTTCCACAGAACAGACTGTTTACTTTACATGTGCTCACAAGCCACAGTCATCATCACACCTTAAAACATGAGGATTATTAATCACACAGATCATTTAGATACAATACATGATATCAAACAAGTCACATGCAGCAAAACTGCACTGGTTACTTGCCAGACATTCACATCTCTTTGTCACCATTTGAATGTGGAAGTTACTGTTAGTGACGGTTATATGTTGGGTTACTAATGAACAGCAGTCGCTTTCTAAAATAAGCAGATATTTTAGGGCTGATTGTAGGGAACATCTACAAATGTTTGTTGTAATATGAGAAACAATATGACAACAATGTATTCAATTAGGTATTAGACACTTATCAGTAGCTGAAAGCATAACCAATAAGGTCAAATATTTTACAAATGTTTTTCGAAATGGTGGGAAATATGTTGATTTTTATGAATAGCATAGTGTTCAGATTTCATAAAGGCCTATTGTTTAAGTTTAGCTTTTCATCTGTAGTTCCTATGCCAAGGCATAGGAAGTGACTCACAGGCAAGTGACTCACAGGTTTGAATTAAATAGCATACACATCCTGTTCATGTAAGGCCATTACTGAACTGCAGCAGGGGGCAGTGGTTGCCCAAAAACATACACTGTAAAAAATGACCGTGAATTTAACGGTAAAAGACTGTAAAAATGCTACAGTAAAAACCTGTTAAATGGTTAACGGTAAATTCCCCTACTATATACGGTGAAAAACTGTATTGGACATTACATGTATTGGACATTAATTTTACGGTAGTATACTGTTTTTGGAAGTGAAAAAGACCGTATAATTTACAGTGAATAACCGTAAATTGACATTCCCAGAATTCCCTGCGTTACATTTAAAATTTTATGTTTTTTTGTTGAAATAACTGTTTCTTCTTAGTTTTTTCTTGTCAGTTTTGTATATTAGGGTTGTGTGTTACACCTAATGTTGTTAAATGGATGTTTATTGCATTATTTCAGTTTCATGTGTGTTACCATGATGGTGTTTAG
>NW_015540934.1:338945-339700 GCF_001515605.1 Sinocyclocheilus anshuiensis
TAAAACCTAAAACGTTGCTACCGTATTTTTTATGGTAAAATTCCGGCAACCACAGCTGCCGGTTTTTTACCGTAAATTTTACGAATTTTTTTTTTACAGTGTAGATCTAGGACTGGGTTTTGACAGAAGATTAGAGCTGATTACAAACCATAGACATATGCAGGTCATTTGTATATACTGAAAGAACTGTGAAGGGTCTACTGCTGTAGTATCTACTAAAGTAAGAGACTAGAGGTCTGTAAATGTATTAACTGGTCATTACACTGTCAGAACAACATATGTGCAAAAATGGTAGGCTACCTTTAAGCGTACAACAGCTTGTCACTGAAGCTGTACCCTTTTTTACACCTAAAGGGTTCATATTATTATAGCAGGTAATATAATAACTTAACTTAATAAATCACTTTTAATCAGACAATAGCAGAGCCATTTTTGGGGGGTTGTGAACAGAACTACAGAAAATGTAATTAATTCGTGTGATGCAAAGCTGAATTTTCAGCATCATTACTCGAGTCTTCAGTGTCACATGATCCTTCAGAAATCCTTCTAATTTGCGCAAGCCATTCCTATCGCGAAGCTGATGGTAAACATGCCGTTCTATTGAGAAATTGCCAATTTAAAATGATATGGATAAAGTCGAAAATTATCTAAAAAAGGCACATAAACTAAAAAGACCGATGAAAAGAGGAGAAAACATAATGTTACACCAGCACGAACATATATTGAAATCTTTTTAAACTACCCTTGACCAGAAA
>NW_015540934.1:340070-348334 GCF_001515605.1 Sinocyclocheilus anshuiensis
AGAGAGAGAGAGAGGCATAGTCGCTTCTTTGTAATATCGGCTCCGGTCAGTGCATGAGTCCATTTATCAGCTCTCGGGACTGTGTGAAGTCTCCACCGAACGACTGTTAGTATATGAGGACAATTTACGCGGCTTTACAACTTCCAGCAAACGGTGGAAACATTTGCGTAAACTTTTGGGGGTTGCGACCTACTCTAGCGAACAACAACATCCTCGACAACAGACAAGGTGTGGTGACGGTTTTATTACAGTATATTTTAGTTGATTTCACTAGTTTATTATAAAACTGTATTCTGATTATGAACTGTAAGTTAACAGTTACCACAGACGCACTAAATTCATTACGCTCATTACACGATAAAAGTACCTTTTTCTATCGCCCTTTAATTTGGCAAAAACCCGTCTTCTTTTAACTAAGCATTTCTGAGTTTTATGTTGCTTTGGAGTCGAAAGTTATTGAAGGTCTAGATTAATTCGATGTTGGTTTATGGATTTTTCGTCATAATGGGTTTTGTAAAGAACTACAAGTGAATAAAAAGTTGAGAGACTTGAAAAGGTGCTTCAGTGGCATCAGACTATAAAAGCTTGTTTTGGTTCTATCTGAAACCAGTTATATGTTGCAGGGCAAGCTATGAAAACATCTCTGCCCTTATTGTTCAAGTTTTGATTCATTCTGCAGTGATGTGGCATAATTGCAATATTATAGCAGCTGTTGCTCATTGCACCATTTTCATGCCATGACAGCTCAGTTGTGACATGAGCTGCTTTATGTTGACCCCATCATACTGTAACTGCAGGCACATTTATTAACAGATCACACAGATCACAACAGAGAGAATAATCATATATCTCTCATTAGGATCATAAAGTCCCCTGGAAGCACATTTGGAAAGATCCTGCAGTGAAACATTCCTCTTGAGTGAGAGGTTTGTGAGGTAGTGACAGTTGTATCATAAAAACCTTCTGTGTGCAATGCATGCTGGCAAAACAAAACACAGCAATGATTTTGTGAAGGGACAAAAATGTGTGTGTGTGTGTGTGTGTGTGTGTGTGTCCAGACTCAGTCCACGTCTTTTCTTTTCACTCGTACCTCTCTTACCCTCTCTTTCCCTCTCTGTTCTACTCAATCATTCTACTCCGGGAACAATAACAGGGAAACACCCATCAGGGATATCACAAATCTTTTTGTGAAATCGACACAGGAATTCGAGCTGAAGTCGGTGAGCAGGACACTGTCAGGTAATTCTATAAAACTCTGAAATGTCTTTCAAAGTGCGTGTGGATTGAGGCGCCAAGTTAGTTGCAAAATCTGGGATCAATTTCAGTCTAGGCCTACTCAGAGAAAATGCCATCATAATAATATCTTCAATATTTTCATGTTGTAGACATAAAGTAGAGAGACTCCGTTACAATTATCAGGTGCCTTATTGGATATCTGTTATGTTTCGACTGTGTGCCGACTTTGTCTATTATATTTTCCTTTAAAATCTTAAAATCTCTGAGAAGGAATAAAAATAGATACAAATGAGACAGTAAAAGTAATGAGCTAAAAAAGGAATTTAACTAAAAATGATCTTACTTTTGATTGTCAAATACAGTTTGAAACATTGTTGAAATGTGTGTATTTTTATAACGTTGAAATAGCATTTAATGTTTAGTACGCAGAGTCAATTGCAAGTTAACCATTTGTATTTTGATTCTGAAAAGACCCTGAAAAGAGTAAACACCCTGGCTGTGGTGCTATCAAAATATTGTTCCAAAAACATACATATATTCAGAATTCACTGCTGTTTCCAGGTGAAATGAACTCTAGAGGCAGTAAAACACCAACAACTTATATTCTTTTTCACAAAAATGATTACATGGTTTGTGAGATCCCTTGCCCACTACTATGTTATGACCTCAAAACACTTTCACCATGGTTTCTAAACTAATACATTTAGATGCATTTCTGACATAGTAAACTCGCTCAGTAGCTCTCCTGGTACAATGTGACTCTTGCACTCGGTACGAGTACCATGAAACACAAGTCATGAAAAAACGTATAGAAACAAGCTAAAATGGCATGATTGATCTCATGTTTGCTTTTGTTAACGCTATCATTAACCTTCTCTCGTCACTCACTTTTACTTTTCCAAAATTTTACAATACATACAGCAACCAACGTAATAATACGTTGCAGGATTCACATTCATTTGTTTTGCAAATGAAAATGCTTTTAATTTCACTCATTAGATATTTCACTTTGAACGTGTCTCAAAACGTGCAAGAAGCAACGTAATATCATTTTGCAGAAATATCGCCACAGGCATGTTTCTCGAATGAGCCTAGGTTGTCTGTTTGCTTAAACGTTCCAAGCAGCCCAACACAGCCACATTGACTCAACCAATAGTGTGAGATTGGGGCGGGGCTAACTGTTTAATCGACCAATGGCAGGCGGGGGAGTGATCAAGGAAAAATATTTGATACAAACAAATACAAATATACAAAGATACAAACCTTTAAGCAAAAATCTCCATTTAAACTCATTAAAACAGATATTAAAGAGCTCTTATTTGTGGTTTTTCTTTCCTATTTTGTCTGTAGAATGATGACCCAAGAAGACGGGGACTATGTAAACGACACTTATGAATACATGGATTATGAATATGTAGAGGAGACCAAGGCTGGAGGCTACACTCAGAGAGAAGCTCTTCACATCATATCGGTGATTATCTACAGCCTGGCGTTTACTCTGGGTGTAATTGGGAATGGCATGGTCATCTGGGTGACCGCCTTCAAAAGCAAACGGACTGTGAACAGCGTTTGGCTGCAGAATCTGGCCATCGCTGACTTTGTGTTTGTGCTTTTCCTGCCATTCTCCATTGACTACGTGCTGCGAGACTTTCACTGGCTCTTCGGGAAGACCATGTGCAAGCTGAACTCATTCGTGTGCACCATGAACATGTATGCCAGCGTGCTGTTTCTGACCGTCCTGAGTTTGGATCGCTACATCTCACTGGTCCACCTGAACTGGTCGGAAAGGTACCGAAACGTCCGGAGGGCCTGGTGGGTGTGTGCGCTGATTTGGATCACGTCCTGCTGTCTAAGCTGTCCGGCCTTGATATTCCGTGACGTAATCCAGCATAACGGGAAGGTTGTGTGTTTTAATAACTTTCACGATGAGAGCAAGCACATGGTAGCGGTGAGGCACATTGCGATGGTGTCGCTGCGCACCGTCGTGGGCTTTCTGCTTCCGTTTGCAACCATCACCGTCAGCGGCGTTCTGCTGGCTATTAAGATGCGCCAATCCAACTTGGTACGTTTGACCAGCTTTTCCAGAACCGTCTCTGCTGTGATTCTTGCTTTCTTCCTATGTTGGGTGCCGTTTCACACGTTCAGCCTAATGGAGCTGAGCATGCATCACACCACCTACCTGCACTCCGTGCTCATCGTGGGCTTCCCACTCGCCACCAGCCTGGCCTTCTTCAACAGCTGCGTCAACCCGATTCTGTACGTACTGCTAACCAAGAAGGTGCGTAAACTGGTGAGGAGGTCATGTTTGAACTTCACCAAGAGCTCGCTGAGGGAGCTGAGTCAGTCTGTATCTGCGACGGAGTTAGAATCAGCACTGCCCAGCAGCTCTCCTGAAGAAACCACGGCCAACTCCTCCGTCTGATGAGCTCAGCGATCACCTCAAACGCACCTGAACTCAACAAACTTTGAGCTTTTTTTTTTTTTTTTTAAATAAAACTTCTAGAGCTCCAACTGGACTAAAAATATATTTTGACAAACTGGTTGGGAAATACTGGCTTTCATCCCTTATATAGCACATTACAGTAAATATGTATTTAATGCATCATCTATTTTGTATGTTGTGCAATTAAATATATATATATATATATATATATATATATATATCTACAAATCATATATAATTTCACCTGTAACCATATGAAAGGAAATAATATACTTTTCTCTACAAAGTATTTCTGAAGATCTCTGAGAGTAGTATTGAGGAATGATATTTCAGCTCTGTTTGAAAGGACTTTGTTTAAAAAAAATATTTCACTTATTATAGTGTGTTTGGATGCACTCCACAGAATCAATAAACTTGCTAATGTCTTAGAATTACACTGCTTTATCTGTAAATTATTAAATAAAAGCAAAAAATAAAATCTGGGTTACAGTGAGGAACGTATAATGTAAGTGAATGGGATTGATCCTTAAACTTTAAAATACTCACCCCCGGTTTCACAGACAAGGCTTAAGCCTAGTCCTAGACTAAAATGTAAATCTGAGCTGTTTCAACTGAAAGAAACTTGCACTGACTGATCTTAAAACATGTCAGTGCGTTTGTTTTGTCTTAAGATGCACACCAGAAATGCTTTTTTCTAAGGCATGTTTATAAAAATTACTTAAATGTCCTAATTGAACTATGACCTAATCCTGGTTTAGGCGTTGGCTTAAATGTCTTATGCATATGGGACACAAAGGTGGAAACACTTCAGGAGTTTCGAAGTCGTCATCGGATTGGTTGAATTCTACAAGATTTCCGGGAGACATGTGTGTCGCGTTCTTTAACGTTCCGTCTGGAAACAAAGATGCCGTGACGCCAAACCCCCTCACGAAAGAAGAAAGCCGTCGTGTTTACAACTGGGATGACGAGCGCTTATCAGGAAGGTCTACGGTCTGGCTACGCGAGACTAGCTAAGCCCTGTCTATGAAACCGGGCCTCAGTGTTTTAATAGTATCGCCTCAATACATAAACAGTATGCATATTAACATGTTTTAGTGTGAAATGTCACTTATTAACCATTTCTATGTAAAGTTAAATCCAGTTTTACAACTTTATTGGCATGACAATGAAACTCTATGGCCTGGTTTCACAGACAGGGCTTAGGTTAAGCCAGATTTAGGCCATAGTTCAATTAGAAAATGTAAGTATCTTTTATAAACGTGCCTTAGAAAATAACATTACTCGTGTGCATCTTGAGACAAAGCAATGGCACTGACATATTTTAAGATCTGTCAGTGCAAGTTTCTTTCAGGTAAAACAGCCCAGACATGCATTTTAGTCTGGGACTAGGCTTAAGCCTCGACTGTGAACCGGGGATATAACAACTATAAAAATGAAATTTAGCATAAAGGTCAACGTAAGTGCTTTTAATATTTTTAAGCCTCATTCACTTCCATTGTGCCTCATCATAGCCTCGATTTTTATGGAAATGAGGGGTGAGTCAAAATATGTTTTGTCAACATTATCACACAAATGTTGACTGAGCTTAACTTGTATTAAAATCTGTATATTTCTTATAAGTAAAAACAGAAGTTTTTAGACTAAAAATAACTTTCAGTGTACTATAGGTCAGTTCGCATTGTTACCACATACAGTATTTTGTATGATGATTCATCAAAATGAAAGAATGCAGAAAACATCTGTGAGTCAAATTTACTTCTCTTTATTTATTAGAAATATACTGTATAAAAGTCAAAAAGTAGCTGAAAAAAGCACAAAAAAAGCACAGGGCTGGTAAAAATGTAGCCTAATGTTTTAAGACAATTGACAGCACACTTACTACATAGATTAAGTGTTTTGCTCAAGAACACAGTAATCAATGGCTACAGCAACACAAAAACATTTCCATTGAAATAAGAGCTACACTGCTGACAGATGTACAGTTCTTTATTGTTTACACTAAAAACTACAAACTAAAGTATATCTGAAAAAGAAATACACACGTTTAAACAATGACCAGTTTTCCACACTCAGTTCTTGCATGTTTGAACCTTAATACTTTAAAATAATCACTATTTAGGTCAAAGCTAGAAAAATAAATAGGCCAAACGTGAAGTTACACCACAGTTGCCTAAAATGTCAGATGCTATTTTTATTGAATTAGTGAAGCAATATTTTTCCTACAAATGTATGTGCCAAAGCAGAAGTCTTGAACAACAGTAGGAAAGTTTAATCTTGCCTTATAGTTGGAGTGTTCAGTCTTATAACAGCTATTCGGCGCTTTATAAAATAAGGCTTAAAAATGTTTTTCATTTTCAAGAACTGGTCAGTGAAAGGGTGCTCAGCCTTTAGAATATGTTGACCATCAACTTCAGTAGGTCAAACTAAATATTGTATCGTTTGTTTTATTGTCTGTAAATTTGTATGGGGTTTGCAAATTTGACAAACCTTTAACAATCTTCACAAGTAACAGGGTTGCAAATTTAGCCTAAATGAAGTTGTGACTCAGTAGAGTAAAGCTAGTTTGGTGGTTTGTGTTTGTTCATGAACTTACAGTATATTTACTATAAATTAAAGCAGGGAGTAAAAATGATTGGTTTGAACATTTTTACTCTAATTTGGATAACAGGGTTGAATGATTGAGCTTGAAGTATGACGGAAATGCAGAAATGGACAAGTGGTCCAAATAATGCTATTTCTGGGTAAGAAATGTTAAAGTTTTGTATTGGAGAAAATTATGCAATAACAGGGTTTCACACAAAATTGACTTTTTGTCAAAATTATGATTTAGTCTAAAAGGTCAAAACATCTGCTGTGTAACTCAAAGAGTACCATATTTGTGGAATGTGCAGTTTATGTAATCTTTCTTTGTTTCCTTCTAAGAATTCTTGTTTCTGAAAGTCTGCTGATGCCATCTTATTAAAGGGTTTCTTTTATTTAAATTCTGTGTTCTTGGTTTTATGTTGTCTCCTTGAATCTTTGCCCAACTGTCCACAAATTTCATTACGTCCATTACTTTCACAGATATGTAAGCTGTTTCAGCACTTACAAACATTACAGCAAATAATTTGTGGTTGATTTATGGATGCTGTTATGAAAATAAAATAATGAGAACGGCAAAAAGATCTGGAATTGGATAATCCATCTTATTTATTTGTAATTTCACCCTCCTTTTTATGCAAATTGCTTAATTTTCCCCAGATGGACCACATTTTTGTGAAGTCGTATTTCATGGCTGAGCATTATAGATGCTTAGAATTTCAGTGTTTATAAAAGCGGAGAACTTCTTAGCTCACTGTCCATTACAGCTATAAAGCACATACTTAGCACATACATTTAAACCAACTAATTCCAATACACAAATGATTGAAGTAAGAGTGAGTAAAACAAATGACAGTGTGGTGTTATATTGGTTATATATATTAAATATATATAGTAAAAGAAGTTTATTCTTCAAGATTAATTTCAGTACTACAAGTCGTGAGACACACATGGACCACAAATGGCACAGTTTCCTGAGATTGATCCATTTGGTGTTGTGCCTGAGCTTTTTACTGGAAAACTGCCTAAATATCTGCACCTAGATGTATATTTAGTTTTGTAAAATGAAAGAGCTAAAGATATCAATAATAAATATATATGTAGTAATTTTCACTTTGTTTTAACTAAAAGTCTTTTTATATTGTGATTTCAGCATCATGTTTCATTTGTTTGTGCGCTGTGGGTGGTGACCCCCGTGACCCCCAGCAATGCTAATGATTTCAACATGAGGGCATTTCAATGGCATCTCTGCTATGGGATTACCTGCATGCTGTGTTTATCACTGAGGATTGTGATAAAGCTTGACTGCTTTACAAAGAAAACATAGCGTCAGTAAACTATTATGGTGATGCCCTGGGTATTTTGTATGGTTGCAGCACCATCTGATGCTATTACTAAAACATGGAAGCAGCTAACATAACATTTTCTGTATGGGTGTACCATGATTCAGTATAGGGAAGAGGTACAGTAGTTGACAAGTTACTCATTTTATCTGCTCTTGTGAAAACAAAGTACTTTGAGGAATACTTAAAAATAGTACTTTTTATGAAAATTGTATAATTTTAAAGAATATACTTAAGTGCAAACTGAATGTAATGTTTTTGGGCACTTAATTAGGGTGACCATACGTGCCATTTTCCCAGGACGCGTCCTGGCCAGGATTTCTATATTGCCTAAAATATCTAGGTTTTGGCTTTGTTTGCGTGTGCAGACCGATCGGTGTATGACATCAAAATACCATACAGACGGTTCCTTATGCTTTCAAAACGCTCTCGAGGTACTTTTGATGTCAAACACTGATCGATCTGAGCCGCGCTGCTTTTAAATCGAACACACATCCTATGTACGCGTAATTGCATCGCTTTGACCATAAATCCCACCTTCTCACACACACCATGATTGGTCCATTATGTACAATGCCTGCATGTTATTGGTCAAACTACTTTTCGATCATTACCTTCAGCAAGCATGAAAACAGGAAAAAACAAAGCCAAAACAAATCCTG
>NW_015540934.1:348346-349428 GCF_001515605.1 Sinocyclocheilus anshuiensis
CCAAAACCTAGATATTTTAGGCAATATAGAAATCCTGGCCAGGACGCGTCCTGGGAAAATGGCACGTATGGGCACCCTAACTTAATTGCATTTTAATTGCAATTAAATTAATATTAATTTACAGTAAATGCAGGTAGTTGAACTTAAGATTGTTGTTTTGAGCCACTTAAGTAGGACTTTAGTACATGTTTATATGTCATTTCAAAAGTACTTCTATATGGCAAGCCGTTTTGACTTTTATTCATTCTCAGGATATGAATTCTTGATATCAACAATTCCATTTTTACTAGTTAAAATGTTAATTCTTGATATCAGGAATTAGATTTCTACTAGTAACAATTTCTATTTTTGATATCAGCAATTACATTTCCACTAGTAACAATGTTAATTCTTGATATCAACAATTCAATTTCTAGTAAAAACTTGTATTTTTTGATATCAGTAATCATGTGGTTACTAGTACAGACTAAAACTACTCATATATGTAGTTTATTTTGCAATAATGTCCAAATTATTGTACATTATCACACTTATTACAAGGCTACTTATCAAATAAGTTTTAGTTATTTTTATCATATTATTAATTTAACATTGAATGAAATTAAAAATGTTTCCTTGACAACTAGCTCAAATAAAATACGTTTTTTATATTTTATTTTATTTCAGTTAATCTTTATTTTATTTCAAATAATACAAAATACACCTTTTAGTACTTAAGTGTAAGTTTAAGAGTACTTATTTCACTTTATGAAATACATCCTTGTTGATCCTGGAACAACATTCCAATTAACCAATCAGAACTGAGGGATAACTTTTCAGGAAATATCTGTTTTAGGCTTACAATCAGGGTTAGGTGCTTCTACACCCTTGTTAATCAGCTGTCATTTCCCTCTGATTTTAGGAATAAATTATGGGTAAGGTTAGGTTTAGGGGTAGGGATTGGGTTAAGTCTGTATTTTGGACAGTGATGTTGATCCAGGAACATGTCTTACTTGGCAAAATCACGGCGACCCATCAGAAATATCTCAAAATAGTCATACATGAAGTATGTTCCTCACAAAGCTATGGTTAGCTTTAAAAAA
>NW_015540934.1:350339-369185 GCF_001515605.1 Sinocyclocheilus anshuiensis
TTTGAAGTACACATGCACATTCAATGCAATTAGGTGCACTTCTCTTTGAAGGGTGTGTCTGTGTACCCATTGTTGAAGGGTGGTCACAAACCCACACAGAACTTTATCAGTGTTGTTGTTGTAAAAGATATGTGGAGCAGCTGCTGACGATCGTCTGGTCGAGGTGTTTGTTGATGGAAAATCTTTACCGCAGGTACTACAGTCTCACAGGAGAGTAACTCATGTTTACATTCCTCGTTGTGTCGCATATCAGTGTGGCATGTAAAATTGCTGGTCCTTTCAGCAAGTCTCTTCACATCCCTAAAGCCCCACCAATTCAGAGACAGAAATGTTGTAAACATGTCTTCAAATGAGTGCTTAGTGAATTTAACTTAAATGTTGACGGAAGTGTGAGTATGACCCAGCTGTTTCATGGTGACCGTGATTTCACCAAGTACAACATGTTCCTGGATCAACATCCTTGTTGATCCTGGAACAACATTCCAATTAACCAATCAGAACTGAGGGATAACTTTTCAGGAAATATCTGTTTTAGGCTTACGATCAGGGTTAGGTGCTTCTACGCCCTTGTTAATCAGCTATCATTTCACACTGATTTTAGGAATAAATTATGGGTAGGCTTAGGTTTAGGGTTTTGGGGTAGGGATTGGGTTTAGTCTATATTTTTGGACAGTAATGTTGATCCAGGATCAACAAAAGATGTTGTCTTAATTGGCAAAATCACGGCGACCCTGTTTCATTGTAGATGAATGATACAATCCAATGATTTTTCACAGCAATGCTATAGAAGAACGATTCTGGGTTCCCCAAAGAACCTTTCAGTGAACCTTTCTTAAATGTGAATCTAGAGAACCTATTCATTTAAAGAACCTTTTTCCACTATAAAGAACATTTTCTGCAACGGAAAGGTTCTATAGATGTTAAAGCTTCTTCTTGGAACCATATGGCAATAAAGAATCTGCACTGATGCACATATATAGGCACTTATATAGGCCTTATATACGGTGACTCTAAACTGTTTAGACACTTTTCAGACACTTACTGTAGATCATACTAGAAAATATCATAGTTGATTGTCTTTGCATTAATAATCAAAATGACATCTACAGTTAAATTTCCTTTGCTTAATGTCTTTTATTCAGCTGATGAGTCTTAGTGGATTTATGAAGTCAGTTCAAGTTCAAGTCCTGTCAGAGGAACCACAGGTGTAGATAATTACATTAACTATCAACATGATCAACTAACGTTTGACAACCACAAAGTTTCACTGTTTGTCTTCCTTTTGAAAAGTATGCCCCCTGCTTAATCATTTAAAATCCGTTTTTGCTTAAAAAGGGTTTCAACATATCTTCTCATTTTCTTTTAAATAAATGCATTTGCTTTATGCATAGCTTAAAACTGCCCAGAGGCTGTCAAGTTCCAAAAGTCAAAAAAACTGTTATTGCACTTTTTTGTAATGATTTTGAAAATGATCTTCATATGTGTTTGACAGTTGGATTAAAAAAAAAAAAAAAAACTAAAACGCTTGGAATGATATTAAAGTGAGTAAAGGATAACAGAATTTTTATTTTTGGGTGATCCGTCCCTTTAGCATTTTTACAAAAGTAGTACATTGCAGAAATTGCATTTTCTTTGCTCAGGCCTCTAAATAAAATGTTTGTTTTTTTTTGTTACTCTGAGTATGAGCTGCACATTCTCCTATATCATACTGTATGAGCCATAAAAGTGTGAAATATCCTCAAGAAAAAAAAAAGATCCATTTAAAAAATCAGATTTTTCTAACTATCATTTACAGGGTTATTAATACTAAAAAGCTACTTGTCTTCTATTTTGTCTCTCATCCAGCCTTTTGAGTCTCTGATATTTTATAATGAAGTATGAAGCATGAAGTATAAAAAACACCTGGATACTCTCACCAGCTAAACGAAGACATTTGTCTCTTCTATCTGAAAACATTCCTGACGTTCCATTTTATCGTCCCTGTGGTTTAGGACCCATCTGTGATGTTTGGCAGCGATCGGAATTGTTTCGCAGTTAAAGAGAGCAGGACAGAAACAACAGTCCACTCATCGAAACTATGATACACTGTATTCAAGCACTCGATGTGTCCGGCGTGAGCAGGACAGAGCTATTTCAATCTTATCTTCAACATTTGGAAAATATGAAGGCATATCAGACTAAAGAAAAACATGTTTTTTCTGTGTTGTATCTAGTTTTGTGGGCATTGAGGGACTGAGCACCACAGGGAGAGGAAATGCCATGGAGATCGCTACATATGTGCAAAAAATGCTTGTGTCAGAGCGGTCTGGGAATGTTATTGACATCTGCCCAGTAGGAACACTGACCTCCATACTTAATGATTTCACCTCCTGACCCAGAAAAACCAGGTGCAGAAATACTTTACAAGCACTTTGATCTCTTATAAAGTGTTCTTGCCTGGTGAGGTGAGTTACTGGTTCAGTCCATCAGTGTGAAAGGATTGGACTGTAACATTCACAGTAAAAATCAAATGTTGTTATGGCACCAGTTCAGCTCCAAACCTAATTAAACACACCTGAACCAGTTAATCAAGGTCTTCAGACTTACTGTGTGTTGACACCCCTGTTCTATTGCATTGCTTCTTTTGGAACCTTTATTTTTTAAGAAATAGTTCACCCATCCATCAATAAAAATTTGTTGAAAGTTTTCTCATGCAGTGTTACGCATTACAAGTAAGGCGAGTTACGTAATCAGATTACTTTTTCCCACAGATTACTTTTTAACTTTTAAAGTAACGTTACTTTTTCATTACAAGAAAATACCAGAGTTACTTTTTCAAATAAGTAACTCCAGTTACTTTGTTTTCCCATTTACTGACTGACAGCTCTCCTGTCCCCAGTGAAATCTGGAGTAAATGCAAAGGCGTTGTGTACATTGAGCAAACATGATGGATAGGCTACTGTAGTGCTAGACTAAATATGAACATGCAGTTACTTTCCCCAACTCTGCACTCAGGATGCACAAATAAGAATTGAGAAGCACCCCTGCAAAGCTTAGCGCCAACTTGCCTCAACACACCTGCCTGGAAGTTTCGCCTTGTAAGACCGATTATAGCTGATTCAGGTGTGTTTAACTGGGTTGGAGCTAAACTCTGCAGGTCAGTGGCCCTCTAGGAGCAGGATTGGACAGGATTGGATTCCTTTTAGCATAAACTTTTAGATCAGGGGTGTCAAACTCAATTCCTGGAAGGCCAGAGCCCTGCAGAGTTTTGTTCCAACCCTGCTCCAACACACATACCATGTAGTTTTCAAATAAGCCTGAAGGACTTGATTAGTTGGATCAGGTGTGTTTAGTTAGAGTTGAATCTAAACTCTGCAGGGCTCCAGTCCTCCAGGAATTGAGTTTGACACTCCTGATTCAAAAAGTTTTCAAGGATGTGAGTAACATACAATCAGTCAAGCCTGTCCAAATCTTTTACTGCTTATGTAAACTTGCCTATTTCTACTTTAGGTTCTAGTTTCACAAAGGTAAAGATATGAAATCTTTTCCAAGTTTAACAAATTCCTACTCGCTTAAACTAAATGATGAACAATTAATTATGGTGGTGCTCAAGGAGGTGAGTCAGCCAGCAGCCCCAGATCTGGGCTATAAGCCGGGGAAAGAGGCCATGAGAAATAATCCACCCAACGTGCTCTTCTTGCTGGGGGCAGATGCAGACCGTGCTGATGAAAGAGCAGCTGCCCAGGGACACCTTCATCATTTACTGGTGAAAGACACTTCACAAAATTGTTTGGATTCTAATGGGTTTATTAGGAAAAAGCTCCTCATAATGAGAGGTGTGGCAGAATTTTCCAGCAGCATATTCATCAGATTTGACTTCCTACACAAATGTAACATTCACACCATCAGGAGTCTTTTAAGAAGGAAGTGTGTTAGGACTGTAAGCAACTACCCAGCACACTCTAGCATTCGTGATCTAGCATTTCCCAAACAAAAGCAATTTGTATGCCTTAGCAACCACAGAGCAATGTCCTGGCAACCACTAACAAGGGTCGAGTTTCATGCAATGAGTTTAGCACAGACAAGCATGAATCTAGTTAGCCTTCTAGCTGCTTAGAACCACGTCTCTCATCCTCTGAAGATTTAGTTGTTCAAACTGTGCCTCCATATGCTGGAAAGTGCTTTCATTATTCTTAAAAAAAAAAGAAAAAAAGATGTGTTATGGAAAACATTAACATAACTTTTTTTTTTTTTGGCAGTTGGCAAACCCACTTAAGGTGCTGGGTTGTGTTTCTCAAAAGCATCGTAAGCTAGGCTGATCGTAGAGATCATTGGAGGCGATGGGTCTACTATCTACGATGCTTTTAGGAAACGTAGCCTGGAGTGTGGAGCATGATGGATTTTAATGACAGATACAACTAGAGAGGGGAAGAAAAAAACTTTACAAAGTGAACTGAAATCCTGTTGCTTTCAGATCATTTATAATTGCATAATATATTTATACTGTGCCGAGGCATTCTTTAATATTGTCTTAAGTGTTACATGTAAAATGTTCAAAAGACTTAATTCTTCTAGTAGCTAGATTCAGTCATTCAGTCAGTGAGCACGTGTGTATTTCTCTCTGTCGCCCTCTAGCGTGTAAATGCAGGGTGGGCCCCTGATTCCCCCTAAAAATGTCCACAAAAGGATTTTTTTTTTAAGTTATGGATATTTTAACCACATATCAAATGACAATGATTAACTAGTTTGTCTTGTTAAGGTTCATTTCATGGTGAGCATTAGATACACAGTATATCCAAAATACACTCAAGCAAATGAGTGCCTATCTATCTATCTATCTAGCTTTTTTCTTACATTGTTGTGGTGAAAATGACATTACAGTTGGGTGTTGTAATGTTTTGAATAATGTTGTAAAGCATTTCTCGTAATAAATATTGACTGCTATATGATACATTTTATATTTGGCGATTGAATGTCTGGTATGAGGGTAAAACAATACAATCTACAAATAAATGTAGCAAAAACAAATGATGAAGGGCTGATGAAAAGATTCCAAGTCAGTTGTAATGTGTAAAGTTATTATTTGACGTCCATGTAACAAAAAAGAAAAACCCGAAATCTGTGTAAAAATCAAACCCTGGAATGTACAAGTGCAGAGATTATGGGATGAAAAGTGAAACAGAGATTGAAAACCTGTTCAGTTTATGTATTATAATTGAGTGAATAGATTATGGATCGAAAATAGCATTGATGCATTACACCTAATAAACCAGGTTATGTTTCTAACTCTGATGGTGTTGCATGAAGACTCACGACAGCATCTGAAGCATCCAGTTTGCTCAAAAGAGGCAACCACTAGAGCATTGTTATATTATATTATATTTTTAATTTATTAAATTTTTTCCATTTTCTTTTAAATTAAAATTTCTGTTTTTGTAATTTTGTTGTGTGATTTTGTCATTATCATTATTATTAATTCTGTTTTTATTTCTGTTTATAATTAAAGTTGTTTGGTTTTGGTAATTTTAGTAATTTAACTTAAATGTATTTATTAAATTTTTTTGTTTAAGTTTTACTTAATATATTAAAAATATATTAAACATATACTAAAATACCTATATTATTATGTTATTTCAGCTTTATCTCAATTACAGAAAATGATTTTAATTGCAACCTAATGATTTTAGTTTTAGTTATTGATAATAACACTGCTAGACGGCTGGGAAAAAAGACACCAGTAACATACATTTACATGCAGTTGATGAACTGTGTTGAAGACTCTTTCTATGTGGTCTTTTGTAGCTCATCATCAGCGTGGTAGGATTGCTGTATGGTGTGTTGTACCTCATCATCAGCGTGGCAGGATTGCTGTATGGTCTGTTGTAGCTCATCATCAGCGTGGCAGGATTGCTGTATGGTCTGTTGTAGCTCATCATCAGCGTGGCAGGATTGCTGTATGGTCTGTTGTAGCTCATCATCAGCGTGGCAGGATTGCTGTATGGTCTGTTGTAGCTCATCATCAGCGTGGCAGGATTGCTGTATGGTCTGTTGTAGCTCATCATCAGCGTGGCAGGATTGCTGTATGGTCTGTTGTAGCTCATCATCAGCGTGGCAGGATTGCTGTATGGTCTGTTGTAGCTCATCATCAGCGTGGCAGGATTGCTGTATGGTCTGTTGTAGCTCATCATCAGCGTGGCAGGATTGCTGTATGGTCTGTTGTAGCTCATCATCAGCGTGGCAGGATTGCTGTATGGTCTGTTGTAGCTCATCATCAGCGTGGCAGGATTGCTGTATGGTCTGTTGTAGCTCATCATCAGCGTGGCAGGATTGCTGTATGGTCTGTTGTAGCTCATCATCAGCGTGGCAGGATTGCTGTATGGTCTGTTGTAGCTCATCATCAGCGTGGCAGGATTGCTGTATGGTCTGTTGTAGCTCATCATCAGCGTGGCAGGATTGCTGTATGGTCTGTTGTAGCTCATCATCAGCGTGGCAGGATTGCTGTATGGTCTGTTGTAGCTCATCATCAGCGTGGCAGGATTGCTGTATGGTCTGTTGTAGCTCATCATCAGCGTGGCAGGATTGCTGTATGGTCTGTTGTAGCTCATCATCAGCGTGGCAGGATTGCTGTATGGTCTGTTGTAGCTCATCATCAGCGTGGCAGGATTGCTGTATGGTCTGTTGTAGCTCATCATCAGCGTGGCAGGATTGCTGTATGGTCTGTTGTAGCTCATCATCAGCGTGGCAGGATTGCTGTATGGTCTGTTGTAGCTCATCATCAGCGTGGCAGGATTGCTGTATGGTCTGTTGTAGCTCATCATCAGCGTGGCAGGATTGCTGTATGGTCTGTTGTAGCTCATCATCAGCGTGGCAGGATTGCTGTATGGTCTGTTGTAGCTCATCATCAGCGTGGCAGGATTGCTGTATGGTCTGTTGTAGCTCATCATCAGCGTGGCAGGATTGCTGTATGGTCTGTTGTAGCTCATCATCAGCGTGGCAGGATTGCTGTATGGTCTGTTGTAGCTCATCATCAGCGTGGCAGGATTGCTGTATGGTCTGTTGTAGCTCATCATCAGCGTGGCAGGATTGCTGTATGGTCTGTTGTAGCTCATCATCAGCGTGGCAGGATTGCTGTATGGTCTGTTGTAGCTCATCATCAGCGTGGCAGGATTGCTGTATGGTCTGTTGTAGCTCATCATCAGCGTGGCAGGATTGCTGTATGGTCTGTTGTAGCTCATCATCAGCGTGGCAGGATTGCTGTATGGTCTGTTGTAGCTCATCATCAGCGTGGCAGGATTGCTGTATGGTCTGTTGTAGCTCATCATCAGCGTGGCAGGATTGCTGTATGGTCTGTTGTAGCTCATCATCAGCGTGGCAGGATTGCTGTATGGTCTGTTGTAGCTCATCATCAGCGTGGCAGGATTGCTGTATGGTCTGTTGTAGCTCATCATCAGCGTGGCAGGATTGCTGTATGGTCTGTTGTAGCTCATCATCAGCGTGGCAGGATTGCTGTATGGTCTGTTGTAGCTCATCATCAGCGTGGCAGGATTGCTGTATGGTCTGTTGTAGCTCATCATCAGCGTGGCAGGATTGCTGTATGGTCTGTTGTAGCTCATCATCAGCGTGGCAGGATTGCTGTATGGTCTGTTGTAGCTCATCATCAGCGTGGCAGGATTGCTGTATGGTCTGTTGTAGCTCATCATCAGCGTGGCAGGATTGCTGTATGGTCTGTTGTAGCTCATCATCAGCGTGGCAGGATTGCTGTATGGTCTGTTGTAGCTCATCATCAGCGTGGCAGGATTGCTGTATGGTCTGTTGTAGCTCATCATCAGCGTGGCAGGATTGCTGTATGGTCTGTTGTAGCTCATCATCAGCGTGGCAGGATTGCTGTATGGTCTGTTGTAGCTCATCATCAGCGTGGCAGGATTGCTGTATGGTCTGTTGTAGCTCATCATCAGCGTGGCAGGATTGCTGTATGGTCTGTTGTAGCTCATCATCAGCGTGGCAGGATTGCTGTATGGTCTGTTGTAGCTCATCATCAGCGTGGCAGGATTGCTGTATGGTCTGTTGTAGCTCATCATCAGCGTGGCAGGATTGCTGTATGGTCTGTTGTAGCTCATCATCAGCGTGGCAGGATTGCTGTATGGTCTGTTGTAGCTCATCATCAGCGTGGCAGGATTGCTGTATGGTCTGTTGTAGCTCATCATCAGCGAGGTAGGATTGCTGTATGGTGTGTTGTAGCTCATCATGGTAGAGGAGCGGTTGTCATGTCCCCGCAGCGCCGGTAGTGGTGCTGTGAGTCCGCCGAGCACTGAACTGTAAACCCCCGCAGATCTGTTCAATGAGAGCAGAAGATAACATAATATTGAAAGTACATTAGTGATCGCTTTAACGGTTCACCACCTCAACAGGGAATAGTATTTCGTAGCATAAGGAATTCCGATGAATATTCGGTGCAGTTGATGATCTGTGGCGTTTATACAGTCTGTCCGGAGTGAGACCCCGTAGAGGCTGAACCCACTGCAGGTAAGCGGACTCGATTGCAGCTCTGCCCGACTCATGAGCGCTCTGACCCCTCACCGCGCTACTCGAACACCGAGGCTTGGCAGCTAGTGTAGGCCAATGTTTACATTGATATGGAATGGATATTCAGCAACCAGTATCATGTTGCGGTCACTAATCCCGAATAGATTGAAGCTGCAATAATTTTTAACATTTTTAAAAGATTAATTTACAAAGGCGTTTAAAAATTAAACTACTATTAATGCTTAATCGGCTGCAGCGCCCCGCTCTTGCGGCCTGATTTAACGGGCCGCATCCGCCGTTGTTTATAGCCACATTTACAGCGATTAATATGCACAAACTTAACGCATTTAATAAAATCTAATAATGTAATTCGCGCGTGCATGGGTTTATATTTCTATTTTTAGCATTTCAAATCTGAAAATAGTGCAGTATCACGTCAATGTTTCTTTTTCCTGGGTTTGTTTTTAGCATTGTAGCTAACGAGTGAAATATCAAAATAATGTGTGATTTTGACAGCCAGAAGCTCAGACTACATTTTAAACCGATGATAATATAGATTTGCTTTAACTGGGGCACAAGTGCCCAAATACTGCCCGAATATAATGTTTTATGAGTTATTTAGCATATCGATTTGATGACAGCGATGTTTATTTAACAAAATTGAAAATTTGTTAAGTATGTGCTTAAAGAAAAGATGACATGGGTATAGTTATGATATCTGCAGAAGTGTTTTAATTCAATTCAGGGTCACAATAATATCAAAAAGTTCGTTAATTTTTGGGGATGTACCTTAGTATTTCCGTGGTTTTTTTTGATAGTTACCTCGACGTATCATATATGTGACCTAATACGTATATTTGCCAATAATTCAGTGTCATGTATAAACATATATGATGATTGTACAATGCAGTGCATAAATATAAATTGATCAACTGTAAAGTAGATAATTTCTAACAGTCTCTGCCACATGCAGCCTGAACCATCCTGTCAATCACAATACAGTTATGTCAAAACCAAGCTGAGGATGTAATATTCATCACTTTTATGGCTGTCACATGCTTGTTTGCTTTGGTTGCACTGGTCTCTATCTTTGTGTTGAGATGTTTGTAGTTAACCTATGACTGCATCAACTAGCCGTGACTCTGGGTTGCATTTAGTTCAAATATTAAACCGAGACACAAGAGCTGACCATTATATTATCAGTGATTTATTGCTTGGTCATGATTAAAGCATATAACACAATATAACAGATGTTACATAATATTTATAGGTAGGCCTGTCACGATAACAACTTTTTGTTGTGCGATATATTGCCCCAGAAATAATTGCGATAAGCAATATTATTGTAATTTTAAATACCATTTTATGCCACTGAATATATAATCATAAAGTAACAGCATAATAATGCAAGAAGGCCTACACACTTCCAAATGACAACAAACTTTTAATTTTTAAGAATATTTAGATCATGGAAATTAAGTATCAAAATATTAGATACCTTAAAAAACTTGAATAAATAGTAAATAGCAGATGAAACTTTTTTTGTAGAAGCAAAAAAATTTGAACAAGCACCAACTATACCACATTATGTATGAGAAGCTGCAAAAGACACAGGTGCAAGTGGAACGTACAAAACATGGTGACATTAATTTTTAAGTAAATATAATGGGCGATATATTGCGTCACCAAAAATTATTGAGGTCATGTACATATATTGCGCGATAAGTCGATATATTGATTATTGCGACAGGCCTATTTATAGGCTTTGTGTAATATACGTTTAGCATTTATAAATTAAGTATGTATTGTGAGTTTAATGGTTGTTATTTGGTGGTGTAATTCAGACTCTTTTCTGTCTCGGATCAGCTGATGTTCTCAGGGACCAGAGTCACGTGATGTACGAAGGTAAACACATCCATTTCTCAGAGGTGGATAATAAGCCGCTGTGCTCCTACAGCCCCAAACTCTGCAAGCAGCGCAGATTGAACGGATATGCCTTCTGCATTCGTCATGTTCTGGAGGACAAAACTGCTCCGTTTAAACAGTGCGAATATGTGGCCAAGTACAACAGTCAGCGATGCACCAACCCAATCCCCAAAGCAGAAGAACGAAGGTAAGATGAGAGGGAATCCAGCAGATTAGAGGCTTACAGTGGGTCAGTGTTTGTTGAGTGTTTAGGGTTGGGAATTAACAACCTGTGCTTTTTCATATTCATATTAAACATTATTGTGACACTGTGTTCAATTACACACGAGCAGCTCATGATCTGTTGTTTCAGCATCTTAGAGTGGCTCGATTCACAGTAAGTGAAGTGAACTCCATCTCTGCTATGGATACTCATTTCAGTTCATTTTCCAGACTGACAACCGCTGCTCGTTATTTTAAATAAATATTTAAAAAATACCTTTTAAACTGATTATTAATCGGTCAAAATTTTTACTTTCGGTTAACGGTTAAACGGTCAATATGAGCATCCCTTATCTCTGCACATGGTCTCTGAGTTTAACATGTTTGCATTTGGGAACCCAAAGTGCAGCAGTTATGCTTATTTTCACATAATTTAATAATTCATATTCGCATAATTCCATTTTTGTAGACAGATGATTGCAGTTAGGGCTGTCACTAATCGAGTAATCGGTCAATTATTCTGATGATTAATCGAGTGATCAGATCATTTAAGTGGTAATAAAAATAGACCTAAGCGAACAATAGATTTTAAAATCATTTAAAAAATACATATATAATAGCAATGAGGCAATAATAATTGGTTCAAATATACACTAAACACAATTATAAACGCAACACTTTTGTTTTTGCCCCCATTTTTCATGAGCTGATAGTTCAGCTCATGAAAAATTGGGGCAAAAACGTGTTGCGTTTATAATTTTGTTCAGTGTAATATCAAAAGCAAGTAATCATATGCTTTTATTGAACAAAAAGTTAAAATACATAATGTAATAAAACCATATAATCATAACTTATGTACATTATGTATTATATCAGAGGGCGCCGACGGCCTGACGATTGTTTTTACATGTTACAGTGCGATCTAATCCTTTGTGTAATATTGACTAAACAACATTTAATTAAAAGGTCCACTTATTCTTTAATATTTGGCCACTTTATGAATGCTACAGCCACTGTCATTTCTTGAACAAGAACATGTAAACATGCAAACTCAGAGCGAGGGTTTAAACTTTTATTTTGAAGTCGCCATAAACAGTTGGCATATTTAAAAAGATGATGTTTTCGCCTGTGTTGGTGGAGATTTGTAAATGATTTACCTTATAAATCCGATAGAATGGTGCACATTGTTCCCAGATGAACATTATAAGCAACTCGTATGCAAAGATGGAGTTTGAGAGGGTCCGCGCATCATGTAAATGCTAACTCTTTGTGTGGAGCAACCAGCAGCGCGCATATTTATTTAACTGAATCGCAGCCTTTGTGAATTCATAATAGCATTATGCTATATTATGATTTTTTAAATGGTTTTACCATTTCATGCAGCCTTAGAAAACAGTCTAATAATGCTTTTCATGGATTCTCATTTGTGGAATGCATCACTTCCGATATGTATTTTGGTTAATCAACACGGGCAAAATGCAATCGAGGACTTTTTATAATCGAGTACTCGAAGGCCTCCAGGTTTTCTGCAAAAATAAAAGTGAAGAAATTAATTTATTACTGTAGCTTAAAATAATGAATATACTTATCGTTAAAGATTCATTTCTTTTACAGTACCTTTATAATTATATAATTTCCCTCGCCCTGTTTCAGAGAAAAAAAACTTGATCAAAAGTGAATTAATTTAGAGACTGTAGTTAGATAGTTATAGACTATAATATTTTGGCAATTTTTCCCAGTGTTATCAAAAATGGTATAGAATATCAATATGTTTCAAGGTTTTGTATCGAAGTTAGAAATTCCAGTTTCATGACAAGTCTAATATACTTATTAAAGTAATTACTAAGGTAATTACAATAACTGGGTAATAATTAGGTACTGACCCAGAACCTTAATAAATATGTAGGCTGTTGAGTCAAACCTTGTTCATTTGCTTTGGCAGATACTGTAACAGCCACCTACAGGTGCTTGGCTTCATCCCGAAGAAGGAGCGTAAGAAGAAGCAGGATGCTCTGGAGGAGGTTCGTGCCCGTGCTCACGTGGAGTCTGTCGCTCTGAACATCACCGTTCCCTCTCTGGCTCTTAGAGACTCTAACGGGCTGGACGGCCTCCCTCCATCCCCGCCCTGCTCCCGTCTGACACCAATGCTTCTCTCGGACTCCGACTTCCTCGACCCCTTTGCCTTCTACGATGAGGACACGGACGGAGAGGAAAGCGTGGCGCAAAAGTGCTCCAACAAGAGGAAGCCGCCCAGCAGGCCAGTGATTGGCCTGAGGGTGACCGCCTGGAACCCAGAGCACCGTCAACCGGACATCGAGCACTTTAGCACCGTCACTGAACCCTGCACACTTCCAACCTCCCCACACCTACCACAACCACCTCCACCCCCGCCTCCGCCTCTGCCTCAACCCTTGGCGAGGCTTGTCCAGACCCCTCAACATACAGATCGGCCCGTTTACGCCCAACATGGGGCAGTGCAGTCTCTGCTATGCAAGCCAGCTCCACCTCAGACTGGGCCTTCTGTTTTGTCTGGTCTGCTCCCATCAACTGGGGCTCAGAACCAGCCTGTTAGCCAGAGACCTGTCCCTGCTGCATCCCCTCACCCGCCTGCTGCCCAGGACTGCCCACAGCCCCGCGCCGTGGCCATGCGCCCCACTGCCTTTACAGCACCCCCTGTCTGCCTGCTCAGACTACAGCACCTTGTGCAGCTCTATGCTCAGAGACAGAGAGAACACGGAGACCTGTTCCCACATCTTGGTACGACCTCCTTATTGCATTAAAACAGTACTTTTCTACACAATACAAAATGCACTAACTAACTGAACACTAGGGTTGGAAAGGGATGGAAGATTTCCGGGAAATTTCCAGAAACCTTTCAAAATTTTCACAAAGTTTCCAAAAATTCTCATTAAATTTATTAAAAGTGACAATAAAGATATTTGTAATGTTACAAAAGAAATGTATTTTTTAGCTAAAATGCTGTTCTTTTCAACTTTCTATTCCTCTAAAAATCCTGAAAGAATCATGAGAAATCCACTAAAATATTAAATGTTTCTTGAGCAGCAAATCAGCATATTAGAATGATTTCGGAAGGATCATGTGACACTGGAGTAATGATGCTGAAAATTCAGCTTTGCATCACAGAAATACATTTTAAATAAATTAAATACATTTTAAAATATACTAAAATACAAAACAGTTATTTTAAATTGTAGTAATATTTTACAATGGATGTAGCAATGTACAATGTCCTTGATATATGTAACCTTGATATTTGATCATATATGCATGCATGTTTGCATAGGGCTAGACTGGTCTGAGGACAGTACAGATGATGAAGATACAGAGGAGCTTGTTCCTTTAATGCCTCAAGCCTGGAGACTTCAGGAAAGAAGCTCCCATCAAAGGTACGAAAATCACTCCTCACTTGCTCCTCACAACTTCTGAGATGCTAAATATATATGCCATTTGCAATAAAGTTCATGAGTATAGATCAAAATGTCTTAGAGACAAACAAGCTTGTTATTACCTAAACTGATTTATTTTGTTTGTGTATGTCAGCTCCTCCAATGAAAAGCCGCTTTCCAGGCGGGCACGTCTGGCGCAGCTATGTACATACCTGCAAGAGAGGTATAAACACTTGTGCCGACAGGACAGGGCAGCCACCCGTCACAGCAGATACCGATATGCCTTCCGGAAAGCTCTGCTCCATGCTGCAAGCAAAGACCCCGACTGCACTGCACAGCTCATTCAGAAACTCAGCAAGAGCCCACAGACCTCAACCTGGTGTGTTGAACATGGACTGTGTTTGACATGTTTACAGGGAGTGTGCGCATTTCAGGGGTGTGTGTGTATTTATTATATGTTTGTATAAACAATTTTATTTTCAGTTCAAGGTCTGCAGTACCACACAACTATGAAAGGACAATGTGTACAGGACCCACAAAGGGTCAAAGCTGCAGCAACATAGCTTTGCCATTTTCACGTCACTGTTTTCAACGTATCCTTTAACACATGCATGCTACAAGTAAAATGAACAGACATTAGTGGTGGCCTAGTGATGAAAGGATGAACAGTCGCCAAGTAACGCCTACGTGCATTTGTCAAATGTCAGTGTGTTATGTTCTTGACAGCATGTTGATGCAGATATCCTGTTGAATCGCTCTCAGCATCTGTTCTCCAGTTGCACGGCACGGTTCGCTGATGGACAGCAGTGCTCTGTTCCTGTGTTTGACATCACTCACCAGACACCTCTTTGTGACGAACATGCCAAGAAAATGGTGAGAAACCACACAGCTTATCTTGATCATCTTAAATGGGATGTGTTTACACAGTACAGAGTTGGTTGTAAGTTGTACGTAAATATGTGTGTGTGTGTGGCAGGATAATTTCCTGCGTGGGGATGGCAACAGACGCAGTCAGCAGCAGCAGCGGCGCCCACGTAAGAAGACCAAGCCACCTGCACTGACGAAGAAACATAAAAAGAAGAGAAGACGAGGTCCGCGCAGACCGCAGAAGCCCATTCCTCCTGCTGTGCCACAGGGCAATTTGCTAATGCCCTCCCTGTCACTGCCCCCTCACCACGCCCATGTCAGGTGCCTATCCTGCTTTCAAATGCATCACAGTCTTGCTTCACAAATGTTTTGTTGTTAAATTTCGAAATGTCATTATACATCACAAATACCAGTGTTGTAGTCAAGACCAGCTCATTCAAGTCCAGGTCAAGACCCAAGTAGGTTGAGTTCAAGTCAACATTGAGACCAGAAGAGGTTCTGAATGATTCAGACCATGTTAATCAGAGGTACCCAGTCCTGTTGCTGTTCCTATACCTTTTTACATAGTTCAGTGCTGATTCTGATCAAAGACAACTGAACCAGCTAATTAAGATTTTCAGGAGCACTTGATAATTACGGACAGGTGTGCTGGAACAGGGTAGGAACTGAACTCTGCAGGTAGGTAGATCTCCAGGAACAGGACAGGGCACCCCTGATTTACATGGTAAATGTTCAAAATTCTGTCACGACAGCACCGAGTGGATCATATGCACTAGTTTCCACAGTGTTGTAGTAGAGTCTGAGAGTTCAGTCTCTAGTCTAGGTGCTGAGTTCATGACAAGGCCAAGACCATGTAATATTTTCTTGAGACCAAGTCCAGTTTCAAATATTAACAAAACTGACAAATACATGCTGTATTGCCAGTGTTGTCGCAAGGATACTGTAACAGCCAATTGAGTAGGATGTCCTACTGTCATGAAAGAGCAACAGTATCTTGATGAGGAAGTTAGTTAATGTAAGACAATCTGTCAGTATGTTGAAAGCTAGCTACCTGAAATATAAGTCTTCCGGTTTAATGACAGACATGAAAGGAACTCAACTTCTTGAATACCACAGCACCACAGTTTGTTATCACCACAGCAACAACGAAAGAGTATCTGTCCATTCATATTCATGTACTTCATAGGGTATGTTTCCGACTTTATTCAACTTACATCAAGCTTGCATTCACTCTGCCTGTTACTCTAGCAGGAGCCCATCAACCCCTGAACTCAATGCAGATGAGCTTCCTGACGATATCACGAATGAAATGCCTGACATTCCCAATGATCTTGAGCTGAATCAGGAGGATTTCTCTGATGTACTGCCCAGACTACCTGATGATCTTCAGGATTTCGACCTTTTTGAGGGTGCGTTCACATCAGATTATATGACAACAAAATATCATAAAGACTCTAGGGTAGCCTCTTTTGACTTGGGCCAGCAGGTAATCATACAGACTAGCATTTGTCAATCACCACTCAAGTTTTCTTCATTAAATGTAAAAATCTACTTGTTGGTTGGTTTGCACTTTGTCTGAGTTGTCTTTGTGGATACAGGTAAGAATGGAGAGTTGTTGCCCACCACAGAGGAGGCTGAGGAGCTGGTCAGAGCCCTGCAGGCCATGGGGTCGTATCCTGACTCCCTGGTGTGTTTGTCCTCAATGGGTGAACTGACCACAGCGGATGGGGTTGACCACCGAACCATGGCCGTGTTCTCGGGATCAGGGGTCACAGTGACTGGCATCGGAGACCTTCTGAACGGCCGAATGACTTCGGAGACTTTTCCCAGTCTAGAGCTGGAGGGCAACCTCCTCCATGCCCCGACAGACCATCATTTCCCAACGTCCCCTTCTCCCCAGCCAATCCAGAGCAGCGCCACCGCACCCACTACAAGTCCCAATGGTGGGTTAACAGAACGAACGTTTTCCCGAGCTCCCAAACCAGACTCAGCTCCACCTGGCAGTCATTACAGCAGCGAGCATGTGCCATCGCCCTACAAGGATCACATCTCACCCACACATGGTGCCTCTTATCAAACCGACCCGCCTCTCTTGCTGGAGGTGTCTTTGAGTGGAGCACCAGGCCCTCCACGCACCTCCTGGAATAACCTCCCTCTCTCGCTCACAGACCCGGCACAGTTCGGTAACCTCCTCTCTGCTGAAACTCACCTGCTCTCCACCGCTCTGTCCACCCCACCGTCCATGTCCCACTCCACAATCCTGCAGCCCACCGCTGCTCTCTCCGCTCTACCCCAACCAGGCCTGACGGGCCTCACCTCACCCTCATCCTCGCCCTCTTCACGGGACCTTCTCACCCCCACCCAACCTAAACTACAGCTCCCACAGTTTAGTGCAGCCTTCGGCCACCAACTGGCTTCTCACAGTGGGATCCCCAAAGACCTGCAGCCCAGCCATAGCTCGACAGCACCACCTACAGGCTTTACCATCACTAGTGCCACTGCTGCCACTCCCCCGTTCCCTCAGAGCAACTGAGTCTGGTTAGAGAGACCATCCCATCTCACATTTTAGAGGGATAGTTCACGATGGTTCTTTTTTACTAGTCACTCTCATGACTTTCTTTTGTCAAGAAAGGAGAAGTTCTGAACGATGTTCACTTTCTGCTCTTTAAAAAGAAAATTATGCAGGGAACAAGTGTTGTCAAGCTCCACAAAAGCACTGCACATGTGTATCACAATCGGTTATGAATTGCGGAGTGTTTTGTCATGTCTTGACAGCTGCAAGATTTTGAGTGAGTAAAGACCTGTTCACACCAAGATAAATGATCAGTAAACATTTTTACATTTAGAAAACTTGCTGACCAATAATTTGCACTTTTGATCACAAAAAGTATTTGCTATTACATAAAACTAAACAGACAATTTTGCTAAGCGACTGTGACTAGCAGAGGAAGAATCCAGAACCGGCTTTCCTGTCTCTGGTCTCGTTTTTTTTGGTGTTAGTGAACACCATCACATATACAAAAATGAAAAACATGAAAAAACCTTTTGACTTCCTTTCTTCACGGTGACAAGTGGATGTCAGAAATGGAAAGTTGCACAGTGCTGCCCTTGTGTACCGCTATACTTCTGTTTTTCAGTGAGTTCCATTTACTGTCACTGAGTGTATCAAATCTGTGTGAACAGGCCTTTAATGAATTCCAATCTGTTCCTAACGCATAGCTATCAATATGTCTTCAGAAGACTTGGAATATAGTGCACAAATCCTATGGACCTCTTTTAAGGTGCTATCAGTCTCCATTCACTTTAGTTGCATGGAGAAGAGCAGTCTGGACATTGTTGGAAACATCTCCTTTTATGTTCTTCAGAAGAAAGTATGGGTTTAAGGGTTTATCTTTGGGTGAACTAACTCTTTAAGTCTTATCACCAACAGCCCTGTGTCTGACTGGCACAATAGATCAGCAGCAGATTTGAGTCTTTCTGTACACGGATCTCTGCTTGGTCTGTTAAAAGTGTCCATCCTTTGTTTGTTGTTGTAGTGATCCAAGAGTTATGTTCTGCCCACATTTGCCCCTTTTACACCAAATGGTGCTAGTGCAGGAGCCGGTGCTCAGTTGGGTGATCCGTGGAGCTGTCTCTTAGCCGACCCATTAATATTGACAGCCAAAACAATCTAACTGACAACATTACTACATTAGTTGATCATGTGTCTTACAGTCTTAGTTTGTTCCAATTTAAATCACTTCCTTGCAGTCAGACAGGGACAGTAATGTTGCAGGAGAAGCTGTGCAGCATGATTAAAAATAGAAATGTCAACTGAGGTTGTGTGCAACATATTTTTATTTATAAAGGATAGGGCTGGGTTTTGACACAAATTTCACGATTCGATTCGATTCTCATTCACAAGCTTGCGATTCGATTCAATTCAATATCGATTATTTTGGAT
>NW_015540934.1:369209-369814 GCF_001515605.1 Sinocyclocheilus anshuiensis
ACTTAATGAAGTTTTTAAAATAATAAAGTTACAATTACATAATAATATTTCTACTTCAATTCGTTTTTTTATATAAACATAATGGTGGCTGTCATAAAAACTTGATGGATTTATTCAAACATAAATTAAACATTGAAGAACAGTAAAAATTATAATGAATATGTTATATGGTGCATATATTTATAGGGTTGGGTACCGAAACCCGGTACCAATGTGGCACTGGTACCTATTGGCGCTTTTCCAATGCGTGGTACGACTCAGCTCAGTACGGCACGGTTCGGCTCGGCACGGTTTGCGTTTCCACTGCAGTTCAGTACCGCTTTAGAGTGGGCAGGATTATTCACATGTCGTTATAGTTGCGCCGCCTCTACTGCCACGACTCCTAAAAAAAACTTTTTCATTCCGCGTTGCCCTATCAAGCTCTCACTGGATCCGCTCCTCTGCTATCAGTGAGAGGAACGTCTATTCTTCCACAACAGACAACAAAACGTTTTGGTTGTTAAAAAAAGGTGCGCTCGTTCAAAACAGTTGCGTTCGATCCTTCGCTGGCTGTGCTGATTTAAATCTAGCGGTTCTTTTGTGTTTGTGTCGCAAGTTCAGTGACG
>NW_015540934.1:369923-382961 GCF_001515605.1 Sinocyclocheilus anshuiensis
CCATACCTATGTAACCGGTATGTACTAGAACCGAATCAGAACGCAGATTTCGGTGCCACTTAAATGCTTGAGCGATCGGTTGAAATATTTGTTCTCTGGTTCTCCGAAACGGACGTAAGGATCACCGGCACCGCACATGAAAAATAATTTCTCGACTGAGAAAATTCACGAATGCAAGTCGGAAAGCTCTAATAATACAAATCCAACACATCTTTGTAGTAACGCAAGTGTCCATGTTGTTTTCACATTCCGACTTAAAAGCACAACTCGGGAAATGAGAGCATCCAAGGAGCTCTCATTATGCAGTAATTACTCTTGATCTGATGGCTTCAGGTAGCCTTCCATTAACTAAGCTAAACATGCTTAAATTAAAATGCCTAAAGCTAAACTTCCTTTGTATTCACATTTCTAAACCTGTTGCCCAACAAAAGAGAACATTATAACCTTTTTACTCCACAACACCAGTCAAATGCTTCCTTTTGTGATCTGATGTGGCTTCTTGTCACAGAATGAGGCAAAAAAAATTTGTTCCATATGCTACTTTAAAAAGAATACATCGATTAGCAATAGATTATAAATTAGGGTGACCATACGTCCTCTTTTCCCCAGACATGTCCTCTTTTTGGACCTACAAAAATGCGTACGGCCGGGATTTCTTAATTGCCCAAAATGTCCGGGATTCGGCTGTTTTCTTAATCCCACTCCCGCTGAATCTCTGACCATTGCCGCCTGCTCCCGCAACATGTGAGAACACAGACACTCCTACCTCAGTAATAAACACGGAGATGTTAGTCCCGTCGAATCCGTACATGAAATCACAGATGTCGGCTGATAAGAATTGTAACTCAAATGTCGTTTCGAAAACTAGTCCCGTCCGAATAACGCTTTTGTTTTATATGTTCTGTTTACGCAGTTACAGCTATAATAGCGATGCCTTTGTCCAGATAAGGGATTTCCTGGAGGGTCATGAGTTCCGCTACTTCTGTGATTGGATATGTGGATTTTCTGTGCGAGAGCGCCCTCTGGCGTCCAGTGTGAATGAAACCGACATGTGTTTATAGTGCTAATGGCCTATCCATCATGGATTTTTATTTATTTTTTATTTATTTTTTTTTTTTAAATAAGTATCAGTTCAGGCACGGTTTAGGCACCGGAACCGTTTTAAAAGTATCGATTTGGCACCGGTATCGAAAACCACCGAATGTTTTTTTCTGAGGTAAATGTGACGTTACGTGGCATTGTTTACAAGCCGTTATATTGACGTCTTTGCGCGGCTGAAACACTGATTGAGCGATTACATGAGACAGGATACAGATTGTAAAGTTGTACTCTTTCTTTTAACATACCTTCGGATGTTTAGTCATGTTTATTTTGTGCTATAACTAGTATTAAAGCAGAGGAGATGATCAGTTCATATGCACCTCGTGCTGCCGCTTTTATTGAACTGATTCCGTCCATTAACTGAAAACAGGCTAGACTAATTGATTCGTGGGATTTAAGAATCGATATTGTTCTGCAAAAATGAGAATCGATTAATTATCAATATTTTTTTACCCAGCCCTAATAAACGAGTCTTTTAACAAACAGTGGCTCTAATGTTACTAGTTCTTTGAGACCTGCGGTTTTAGGAGCTAAGGCACAAAACCACATTTTTTTTCAGTGGAAACATGCAAAATAGTGTCAGGCACCAGCACCGTGTCAGTGGACAAGGGGTGATGGTCTGTTGTACTAAGGCTAGTGAATCAAATTCTATCATATTACTTATTCCATTAGTAAGTATTCCTCAAATGGGAGTAGCAGGTTGTTGGTTGGCTTGTGTCCTGTAGAGTCCTTGTGATAGGAACCTGCTGGTGTGTGTTGGCTGGAGAAAGAGCAGGGCAAGTCTCTTGTTTATACTTGGTATTGGCATCAGTCTTGGGTAATCTGATCACAAGTGGTCAGCTGAGGAATTATCGTTAATGTGCACTTCCTCTGAACTTAACGCCACTTACGATGGGTTTTTGTCGAGGGGAGGTACTGTGATTTCATGAGTGGGTCATCAGTAGGCACGTTTCCATTGCCCTTCAAATTGCGCAAATTGAAATTGCGAATTGAAAATACACCTAATGGAAACGCGTCAATTTCGCAAAAATGGCCATATATCGCAAAAAAGTTTTTACGCTCGCATGAGGTGGTTTTTCAGGCAATGCGAAAAAGGAATAATTCGCAAAACTGCAATGGAAACGGCAAAGTTTTGCGCAAATCTGTAATGGAAACGCGCCTAGAGTGTGTCTGCATGTTGATGAAGCACAAATTGGCACTAAAATTTGAATGTGAACTTGAATGTTGATACAAAAAATAATGAAGAATTTACGTAAGATCTTGTGCTTTATTTTTGAGCAACCTTTCACTCACATGAGATCGTAGCAAATAGTAAAAGACAGTAATCCAGTCAATTCCTGATTGACAAAATAAAGTCCTGCCCTACATTTTTTTTCTCATTCAAGAAGCTGTCACTCTGATATACGTCACAATAGAGAAGAAAATCTGACTGCAATAAGGTCAACTTTATAGTTATTTCTAGCATGCAAAATTTCAGCCCATTGATTAGCTAAGCATTACATGAGAAGGTGGACAAGGATGCATTAGTGTAATGTGATTTGGCATCTCTGAAAGTTTGATCGGATCACCCAAGATGAATACCAAGTATAAAAACTGACCATCAATGAGCACACTAACACTGTCATGGTGATATTAAAGTTGTACAACTTCCTGCCTGATTTCCGACAGTAGCCCAGAATGAACTCCAGCACAGCCAACAACACCCCTATCATTCAGTAGTCTGTCTCTATGTAAAAGAACCAGTCTAAGCTTGATGTGGTCTCGAGAGAATCCACCATACGACTTGTAATCAGGACACAAATCAGTATGATTCATTCTTGGGATTTTGCACACGCTCAGTGGACCAAGCCTGGACTGCTCACATCACAAGGCTAATTAAAGCAATAATCTCCTCCGCAGAGTCTCTCATGCCAATCTTCAGGCGTGGCTCACTCCCAGCAGCCTCTGCTCTCAATGACAAACAGCTGGATCGTATTATCCATATTGATTTCATTTATGGCTTAACTGTTGATTAACAGCAAAGATCTCAACCTAGACTTTGCCGATCTTGTAGAAACGCTGTCGTTCAGCGAAGAGTAAACACAACAATGACACTTTGAGGTAATATTTTGCCAAATATATGGGTTAAAATGTTTGTTCTTCTTCATGGTGCTTAATCAGTTTAGGACCTTGTTTGGTCTTTCTAATACAAGAGCCCTTGGTGGCAAGGTTTCAGAGTACAGTAGAGCTGGCAGATGGAAAGGAATGGGTGGCGGGAGAGTTGATGTCAACTGAAACGACTCTGCGTTTGTTTTGCGGATATTTGGTGCAATTTCTATGGAGAATGGTTTGTGCAACCTGATGGTTCTTCTCCAGACTTCCACAGAAGTATCAGGTTCAAACTCAGTCAGCCTTACGCCACGTGGGACCAATGTTCCCTGCAGATTTAATTTTCTCTTTTGAAGATATAACCGTAAAACCAAGGGTTTTGGTAGATTTTAGACACTGAATGATTATCTCATATATTGTTAAGTATTAAATATATTTGTAGAATAGAGACCTCTAGATTGGGTTTTATTGGTTGAATTGAGTGGCGAAAGATAAATATGAGATTTAAAAAAAGAAAATTGCCATTTGCAACGTACTTGGTGGAGCTGACGCATTTAGTGGCATAATGTTTGTTAGTTTTAATGGCTATCAAAATTCTCGTGATTAATCATTTTTATTGATTGATGTTGTGTATCTGTGTCATTTATTTGGATGAAATACTGTGATCATGTGCAACAGTATTTTTGATAGCTATTAAAAAACTGTCGCTGAAAGACATTAAACCACAACCTTACGCACACTTATTCTGATCCAATCTCACTAATCAAAAAAGACAAAATAATGGGTCTCATTCATGAAAAACCTGGAGAATGAAAGTGAAAATCATTTGAGAATCCATTCTTATGTAAATTATTAAATTGAATTTCTTCTAAAATCCAGTGAGAGTTTACGTAACAATGGTTTAGGAAAAGATTCAGTTCATTCTTACATAAACTGTTGCATTGAACGGTTACGTAAGTTGTCTCACACAATTGAATGATTTGTAAACCCGTTGCACTGAATTGGTTTAAAACCACTCGGATAATTGAGTTTGAATTATTCATAGAACCATTCTTGTATAAGTTGTGACATTGTATCGAATGCAACAGTTTACGTGAAAATGGTTTTATGATGATTTACACACATTCGTTCTGCTGGTGTTTGCATGAAAGAGATCTTTTGTGTGCCAGAATGATCACAGGCATACTGCAGCCATTTGGTCATTACTTCATTTTGAGGCATCCTTAAGTGAATCTCAAGATTTGTCTGTAGTGACAAAACATTGGTTTTTTTCTTGGTCATCACCCTTAAACTTCCTGTGGTCAGCTGCACTTTCACCTGCACTGTGTTCCACAGGTTCTAAATTACTTTTCAGTCATTCGTGCAAAAGCCTGATACTTGTGAACAAGAATCGTCTTTGTTTATTCTCCCCATCAATGTTCATCAGTTGTGGCAGATGCCTTTTTGTTTCTCTAATGAGCTGAAATGCTGTGTGCAGTCCAAGTTGTTACTGTGTTACTACTGTGTGTCCTGTGCGAGTGACAGCAGGTCCGCTGCACAGAGAAACCCCCTGACAAAAGTCGCTTGCACTCTGCGTTAAGATGGCTGACTGATTCCTATACTCACTGAATGTACTGTAGAACTGTTTTTAAAACTCATAGGATAATCTAGTCACCTTTTGTTATCGGTCTTTAATTTGTCTAAGGTATTTTTTTTGTATACAAAAGTTTACATTTTTATGTATATTTTTCTTGTGTAAAAATTATGTAATATGTGTATAAACATTGTATGTAGTATCTGTATATAGAGTGACAAATTTCGATCTTGTTTTTGGATGTAAGAATTAAAATTGTGTGAATTTGTTGGATTGTTACAGTTGTTTAGATCGGTATAGCTGTTACACATTCATTTGTCTTATGGACAAGCTGGCTTTGAGCAGCAGGTTAAAAGACACAGGTGCTTCCTGAAAAGGGGGGGCGATAGTGGTGATCACTTGGAGTTGTATATTAGTCTGAATTGAACTTTAGCACAGATTTATAGTCCTGTAAACCCATACGCTCTTCTGTTACGTAACATTAAAATGCTGTTATCATCCAGGTGCAAACAGAAGTGCTGTAACTCAGGATCATTGGAGATACAGGAAGGACAACAAAAATTGTTTACATTTAAATGAAGCATATAATGGATTTTACACACAATGGGATTGAGGGACCATGTAAAGCTCAAGTGTGTTATTTTTTGATGTTGAAACACTTCTGTTCTGGCTCATACAGAATCAACTAAGTAAATTGTAGGCTATCGGCAACATTGTCTCAACCAATGGCATCAGTTTGGGACTATCTGTTGGCAAAACCTATATATATATATATATATATATATAATTTATTTTTGCAATTCTGAATACACACTTCAGCTTTAAAATTCCATTTGTTTGTTGTACAATAATTAATATGAATGAGTTAAATGTTCCTATAGAAAAAAAAAAGAAAAACATGAGCATGTTAGCCAGTTGCTAAGATAATTATACAATAAGCAAGAAAATTGATTAAAGAAAAGAAAAGAAACACTAAGCCAAGACCAGCCACAGCATATAAATAAGCTTAGTACAGGTACTGAACAAAAAAATACATTTGAAAGGAATACGAATGTTAAGGGCTAAAAAAAAAAAAAGCACAAAATGATTTTAATAGCATAATTTTTTTTAACTAAGAGCAATGCTAGCTGATACACACAGACCCCTTGAGGTCAAAATTTGTAGCTTTTCATTCATGTCTCTGAGCTTTGAGGCATCTATTGGCTAAGTTGAAAATAATTTTTAAGATATAAATAAAATTAAAATCAACAGTCTTTTTCTTCCAGGAATTACTGGAAAACTTTAAGTTATCAAATGGTTCCATGGGGTCCTTCAATTCAGTTCATTTATGTACAGACAGCAAGCACATGAGATTGTAAATGACAATTACAATCCCACCTTAATAAAACGAAAGAAAATACATAATACAGACACAGAGAAAGAGTCTTCATGCAGAAGCACAGAGTCAGTCAGTGTTGAGACGAAAACCTGTGAGGCAGAAAACACACATCAGACTCTCACTAACTCACACGTGATGGCCAGTGCAGGCGGGGAGCTGTGACTACCTCTTTAACCTCTGAACAACTCTCGTCACCATAGAGTCAGTGATCCCGGGACATGTCTCTTCAGCCAGGAGCATGGCCTGCTTCAGCTCCTCTAACACCACCGGCTTATAAACACCTTGCTTCTGCTTCTGCTTCAGCTGACAGAAAAACAAACACATATCCATCCTGTGATTGACACTTTGGATACATAAAAGCAGTGTTAGGTCAGTATGCACTGATATTCATTTACCTGATGATTTGCAAACTGCTAAGCTCAACTCTAGATAAACATCAGCACATACACATAATACACAACTTGAAAGGTTCATCAGAATCAAATTCTTACCTCTGCAAACAGTGGTGATATAATAGAGGACTTGGACTCTTTGCTCTTGGACGGAGGCTTCTTTGCACTGTCTGGAACCTAAACAATGTGCAGGCAGATGTGAAAGTATGATGTATACATGTCTGAATATCACTACATGAGTTAAAATCTGTGCTCAAATGCAGCATAAACTTTCTTAACACTAATTTTTCTTCATTTTTGCTCAATGATTTTTAATCAGGTGGTGTTTTGGGGATTTTTAGTGGATGTCTGAAGTCAGTTCCACTCAGATTCACAAGGTGTCCTAACCGCAGGTGTAGACAAATACTTTAGCTATCAACATGATCCACTGAGCTTGTTCCCAGTGGCTACTGGACTCCACCAGGGCAGTCCCTTGCCCCTGGTCCTCTTTGTGATATCCATGGACAGGATCTCAAAGCACAGCTGGGGGATGGAGGGTGTACAGTTTGGAGGGTCTTAGTGTGGCATCGCTGATATTTGCAGATGATGTTACCCGATGGCGTTGTTGGGCTGTGGCCTGTAGCACTTACTGGGGCAGTTTGCAACCGAGTGTGAAGCAGTGGGGATGAGGGTCAGCACCTCCAAATCTGAGGCTGTGGTTCTCAGTTGGAAAAAGGTAGATTTCCCATATCGGGTAGGGAGTGATTTGCTCCCAAGGACAGGTCAGAGCATGAGATCGACAGGCGGCAGTAATGCAGTTGTTGTACCAGAAAGAATGAGATTGCAGGTGCAAGGGGCTAAAATTAGTTTTCTCTGCAGGGTGTCTGGGCTAACCCTCAGAGATGCTCCGACATCCCAGAGACATTTGTAGTAGAGCTACTACTCCTCCAAAAGCCAGTTGATGTGGTAGGATGCCTCCTAGTAGACACCTCCCAAATTAAGGTGTTCCAGGCACGTCTGATTCTTGGGGAGACCTCCATACTTGGAAGGCCTGGAAATGCCTTGGGATCCCCCAGGAGCTATGGAAGGAAAAGGATATATTGGTAGCCCTACTTAAACCCCTTTCACACTGCACGTTGGTCCCTGAAAATTGCCGGAGTGCCTTCTGTGTGAACACAAACACGTCCCGGGATTGATTCCGGGTTCGATCCCAGGTTGGGGACCTAGTAACATTGCCAGGATCAGTCCCGGAATGAGCCCTGTGTGAACAAAAGCCAGAACCAATGCCATAAAGTGTTTGTCGTAGTGATGACGCATGTTATTGTGCGACTCTTTTACCGGGTGTTTTGAAGCCAGATCAACGTTTGCGACAAAAAATATGTGCAAACTGGTATGAAGCAGAGATCATGGAGCTCCTCACTATCCACGCTGAAGCTGAGATCATTCGCCAGCTTAGTGGAATGGTACGCGTCACATTACACGTCACATTGTAATGTCACGTGTCTTTACGGGATCTTTATGGGATGTTGTGAACGCACACACAGATTCCTGAAAATGATCGATCCCGGTACAAATCACGGAACACATTATCTGTGTATTTTCTGGAATCTCTGTGTGAAAGGGGCTTTAGTCTGCTGCTACTGCGACCTGGTCCTGGATAAGCAGCAAGAGAATAGATGGATGTAAGGATGATCCACTAACATCTAAAAAACAATATTTTTTTATCATTCTAAACCCAACAGACATCTTTTGGCTGTCTTTCGAATAAAATCACCTGCTTTAATATTTTTTTTTATTTGCATATCTGCATATCTGATTCCTCACCTCTTTGTGTAGTTCTTCATTTTTTATGACTCCATTCTGTTTGACTGTGGGCCTATTTCCTATGACAGTGCCGAAGATCCAGTCATCATCCACAGACTCTCCAGATGCTTCACCGTTGTCTCTGAAGACATGTACACACATTTTCTCCGTGAATAAATAATTAGAATATTAATATAACTAAATGTGCCAATGTTTGTTTTATGCTTACGATTCTGAATCGGAGCTGGACTCAAGGGCCTGTTTTGCTTTCCATCTCTTGTACTTGTCGATAAGATCCATCAGGAATGATGTCTTCTTGGCATATCGAGTGATAAATTTGTGTTTCAAAAGCTCTTTAGCTGTTGGCCTCTGGCAGAGATGATGCAAACATTATGTATTTTGATTATACATATCTATACATCAGGGGTGGACAGCTCTGGCCCCCAAGAGCCATTCAAGTGTCAAAGTAGTCCACCCCTGCTATACATGCAGAAATCCTATTTTAAAAAGACAATTTTACAGAGTTACTAAAATCCAGCTTGGCAGGCCACTGCCCTGCAGACTTTAGCTACAACCCTAATCAAAGACACCTGAGCATAGCTATTCAAGATCTTCTGAGTTACTAGAACATTACAGGCAGGTGAATTTGTTTAGGGTTTGACCTCCAGGGCTGGATTTAAGAAACCCTGCTATATCAGGTGTGTCCAATTCTGCTGCTGGAGGGTCACCTTCCAGCAGAATTTAGCTCCAGGCCTAATTAAACACACCTGGAACCAGCTAATCCCTGAAATCTTCCAGGCAACACTTACACAGTTGGGGTCTTTATTGAGACAGGCATCCACAAACTCTTTGAGAACTTTGTTGTTGCTTCCCTCTAGTGTGGGTGAGTTTTCCTTAGGGATGAGAAATAACACCTTCATGGGGTGAACATCAGAGTGGGGCGGCTCTCCTTTTGCTAGCTCAATTGCAGTTATGCCCAATGACCAGATATCTGCCTGCAAAACACACACACACACACGCCTGAGGGACCTATTCTACATTTGCTAAAATGTGCAATGTGCAGCTAAAATGTGTGAAAACAAATGTCATTGTTCTTGTTGAGAACTGGTGATATACAACAGACTCTGGATAATAACTTTAAATGGACCAAGGTGTTTTCTAAAGACCAATAGGCCTATACAAAGACATACAATTTATGGAAACAGAGTGGCTAAATCAAGGCTAGCTAACACTCCTCCTGGAAACTTGCTCTTTTGCAGTGTTTAGCATCAGCCCCAACTAATCAAGGTGTTAATGATTACTAGAAAATAACAGTCAGATGTGTTGGAGCTAATGTGGAGTTAGTCTAAATACTAACCCATACCAGACTATGATTAAAACTTTGGTACATGAATTACACAGTGAACGGATCTGACCTTTGAGTCATACTCTGACTGTTTTATGACCTCTGGTGCCATCCAGAATGGAGTGCCAACAAACGTGTTCCTCTTGATCTGTGTGTCTGAGAGCTGCCCAGCCACACCAAAATCAGCTAGCTTCACATGACCCTTCTCTGACAACAGGATGTTAGCAGCTAGAGAAACATATAAACACACATCAGCCATGTTGATTTGAGTTTTCGGAAGAGAAGTGCGATCTTGAAATGCTGGAGATAATTTATAGATTTCAATGGTAGAAAACTGTGTAGGTAATGCATCATTTTTCACAGGTACCTTTAATATCTCTGTGAATTTTCTTTTTGGAGTGAAGGTAATCCAGACCCTTCAGGATCTCTCTGAGGACGGTGGCAATATGGGACTCGTCAAGAGCTCCAGGTCCCAGCTGTAGATCAAAGAACAGACTTGTTAGGGGACCTTAACAAATGTGTAGGACTCTAAACCTCTGGAAAAACACAACTATAATTATATAGTACGTGACTATAACTACGCAAATTCCTCATTTTGTATTGTAACAAGATCACCACGTCACTCCAGGGCTCCAGGACAGGTTTGAGAAGCACTGGTCTAAATTATTTGTAGTCCTCCTAGAGCAGGGTTGCTCATTCCTTTTTCTGCAGATTTCAACTCTGCTCCAACACTTCTGTTTGTAGTTATTAAGATCTTAAATAACGGGCTCATGATTAGGGATTTTGATTAGGGTTGTAGCTAAAGGTACATCTACAGGAACAGGACTGAGCACACATGCCCTAGAAATGTGTAATTGCAATGATGACAACCAAAATGTATAATTAACATTTACATTGTTTAACAGCAACTTGCAGAAATATGCCATTTTTGTGGCTTTTCTTTTACAACCAGAAATATAGACTGTATTGATCAATAAAATTAAGGAAATTAACATTCTTACCAAATCCAGAGCAGAACCCCCTCCTAAATATTCCATGATGATCCACAGTTTTGTGTCCTGCAAGAGATGCCCAGTCATATAAGACCTGTTTGGACTGGCGTATTACAGGTCACTATTGTACTGACAGTACGTTTACATGGACAACAGTACTCCGATTTTAATACGATTAAGACAATACTCTGATTAAGAATCTACCATGTAAACAGTGATTTTTGATTACCTTAATCCGGCAGTCATAATCGAAGTAAACACTAATCAGATGGTGTCGCGTGGGGACGTAATGATGTGCGCCATTAATCGATCTATGTACTATAACATGTAAAACGGGAACATGAAAGGAATATTCTAAAAGCAACTCATGTAAACACCTTAATCGTAATATTGGCTTATTCAGAATAAGGTAAATAATTAGATTACTGATGTCCATGTAATTGTGACATGCATCTGATAAACTCAGGTACGACATGCATGCAGACTGTACGATGATGACACCCTATTGACTCGTAAGCTACGTAAGTTCTCTTCCTAACATTCGTTCGGTATCTCACTATGGGAACGCTTCAGACGTGACCAATCGCGGAAGCACCAATAACACCACGTCTGCCAACTATGGCAGACCAATCGCTGCAGCGATCAGGGAGTCCCGCCTCCCTGTATATAAACCGCAGCTACCTGCCGTTTCGTCATTCTCCGCATATCTCTTCTCCGTGCAGTAAAGGCAAGGAGGGCAATGTTTGTGAGATTGCTGCAGCGATCAGTGAGTCCCGCCTCCCTCTATATAAACCGCAGCTACCTGCCGTTTCGTCATTCTCGCTCTCTTCCCCTTGAAGATTTTAGGAAGCGGGCTCAGCAGACTTCGGGAATTATTTGCTTAACAGTTTACAGACAGATCCGCGAGGTAACGTCCCAAACGCAATATATTCCTAACGTTTGTTGAGCGACTTCACTTAGAGTGAGATAACTAATGCGTCAGGGTGAGTTTTCTGCTCTAAGTTTTCAATTTATTTTCCAAGTCTTTGGGGGCACTCATCACGCACCAAAAGAAGAGGGAAAAGGAGAGCTCTCTATCGCAGCACAGCTCCGTACTAGTTGTCACGTTGTGGTGGGCTTACCGTACGAAGAGAGTGCAGGCCCCATGGCCACTGCGAAAGAGCTGGAGAGCCCCGGAGGAAAAGGTCTTCCTCCACATCCGTGTGCCTGTGGAATGTGGATTTCTGCAAAGGATTCACACGGCCTCTGCATCTCCTGTTTGGGGGCTAAACACGCTCAGGCAGCTCTGTCCAACCCCAAGGCCTGTCCTCACTGCACGAAGTTCTCGGCTAAAACCCGAGAGCGGAGACTCTGCGTAGCAGTAGCTGGGAAGTCGGACCCATGCCTCTCTGCTCAACCCAGAGAGGAACCGATGGATTGTCCGCAGGCCGTCAGCTCATGGGGAGAGATGATGGAGAGGGTGTCACCCGTCCTTCCCCCGCTGTTCGAAGATCCGTTAGCGGGAGAGGAAGATGACGAGGACGAAGTGTTGTCAGCCATCCTCGAGGATGAGGATGACGATGACGATGATTATTCTTCCCCCAGATCAGTCGCGTCCACCGAGTGCACGGGATGTGAGTTCACCCTCCCCTGTGCAGACGGACACCGATCTACTCGAGGTCTGTCGAAGGGCTGCGGCTAAACTGTCGATCGACTGGCCATCCCAACCGGCAGGTCAGGGGGCTGAAAGAGATTTGTATGATGGAAAGAGACTTCTGTCACGTCTCCCTACAGGGAGGCAATTTATTCCAGCCATCCCGGCATGTGTGGCTGAAATGAAGAGGTTTTGGGACAAGCCTTTTTCCCACCGTGTGCCCGTCAAGGGCTTCTCGAGGCTGGATGTTCAGGGAATGGAGGATTTGGGGATGGCGGATCCTCCCCCTGTTGAATCATCTGTGGCTAATCATTTGCACCCAAGTCGCAGGGCAGTGCTCTCTTCAACCGCAGCCTCGCTGCCAGGGAAAACAGAGCGCTTCGCTGCCTATAAATTATCTGCTCTGGCCATTCATGCTTTGAATGCGACGTCCCTCCTTACTGCCTATCAAGCGGAGATATTTGAGGAGATGGGGCATCAGCTGGACTCCGGATCTCCCAACCCAGCACTCTGGGAGGAGATATGTGTCATCACAGATTTAAACCTGCGCACGTCCCGCAGAGCAGTTCAAAGCTGCGGTCGGAGTATGGGCTTAGCGGTTGTGGGAGAGAGATCACTATGGCTGGGTTTGTCAGGCCTCTCTGACAAAGAGAAGGTGGAGTTTTTGGATGCCCCTATTGATCCAAAGGCCATGTTCGGCGCGACGGTAACAGCGATGCGTCAGCAATGTGACCTGTGGAAAAAAGAGGGAGGG
>NW_015540934.1:385415-399420 GCF_001515605.1 Sinocyclocheilus anshuiensis
AGACATGTACACACCTTAATCACATTATTACCGTTGTGTAGAACTTTTCGCCGCATTTTGCGACAGGATACACACACGGCAGTGGACCGTTTGACGGCAAACAAAAGAATGGCTTCAACAACGCCGTCGTCTGTTTGCATGTATAGCATGACAAATAATTAACTGCACTTGAAGCTTTCAGTAAATTAAAAATGAAACACCCAAAACTGTATATGGCATCATAACGAAGACGAACTATATGTTTATACATGAAATTCTGGAGGGGACGTCAGATGGTGTCGCGTGGGGACGTAATGATGTGCGCCATTAATCGATCTATGTACTATAACATGTAAAACGGGAACATGAAAGGAATATTCTAAAAGCAACTCATGTAAACACCTTAATCGTAATATTGGCTTATTCAGAATAAGGTAAATAATTAGATTACTGATGTCCATGTAATTGTGACATGCATCTGATAAACTCAGGTACGACATGCATGCAGACTGTACGATGATGACACCCTATTGACTCGTAAGCTACGTAAGTTCTCTTCCTAACATTCGTTCGGTATCTCACTATGGGAACGCTTCAGACGTGACCAATCGCGGAAGCACCAATAACACCACGTCTTCCAACTATGGCAGACCAATTGCTGCAGCGATCAGTGAGTCCCGCCTCCCTCTATATAAACCGCAGCTACCTGCCGTTTCGTCATTCTCGCTCTCTTCCCCTTGAAGATTTTAGGAAGCGGGCTCAGCAGACTTCGGGAATTATTTGCTTAACAGTTTACAGACAGATCCGCGAGGTAACGTCCCAAACGCAATATATTCCTAACGTTTGTTGAGCGACTTCACTTAGAGTGAGATAACTAATGCGTCAGGGTGAGTTTTCTGCTCTAAGTTTTCAATTTATTTTCCAAGTCTTTGGGGGCACTCATCACGCACCAAAAGAAGAGGGAAAAGGAGAGCTCTCTATCGCAGCACAGCTCCGTACTAGTTGTCACGTTGTGGTGGGCTTACCGTACGAAGAGAGTGCAGGCCCCATGGCCACTGCGAAAGAGCTGGAGAGCCCCGGAGGAAAAGGTCTTCCTCCACATCCGTGTGCCTGTGGAATGTGGATTTCTGCAAAGGATTCACACGGCCTCTGCATCTCCTGTTTGGGGGCTAAACACGCTCAGGCAGCTCTGTCCAACCCCAAGGCCTGTCCTCACTGCACGAAGTTCTCGGCTAAAACCCGAGAGCGGAGACTCTGCGTAGCAGTAGCTGGGAAGTCGGACCCATGCCTCTCTGCTCAACCCAGAGAGGAACCGATGGATTGTCCGCAGGCCGTCAGCTCATGGGGAGAGATGATGGAGAGGGTGTCACCCGTCCTTCCCCCGCTGTTCGAAGATCCGTTAGCGGGAGAGGAAGATGACGAGGACGAAGTGTTGTCAGCCATCCTCGAGGATGAGGATGACGATGACGATGATGATGGAGAGGGTGTCACCCTTCCTTCCCCCGCTGTTCGAAGATCCGTTAGCGGGAGAGGAAGATGACGAGGACGAAGTGTTGTCAGCCATCCTCGAGGATGAGGATGACGATGACGATGATTATTCTTCCCCCAGATCAGTCGCGTCCACCGAGTGCACGGGATGTGAGTTCACCCTCCCCTGTGCAGACGGACACCGATCTACTCGAGGTCTGTCGAAGGGCTGCGGCTAAACTGTCGATCGACTGGCCATCCCAACCGGCAGGTCAGGGGGCTGAAAGAGATTTGTATGATGGAAAGAGACTTCTGTCACGTCTCCCTACAGGGAGGCAATTTATTCCAGCCATCCCGGCATGTGTGGCTGAAATGAAGAGGTTTTGGGACAAGCCTTTTTCCCACCGTGTGCCCGTCAAGGGTTTCTCGAGGCTGGATGTTCAGGGAATGGAGGATTTGGGGATGGCGGATCCTCCCCCGGTCGAATCTTCGGTGGCTAATCATTTGCACCCAAGTTGCAGGGCTGCGCTCTCTGCAACCGGAGCCTCGCTGCCAGGGAAAACAGAATGCTTCGCCGCCTCTGTTTTTCAAAAGATCTATAAATCATCTGCACTGGCTGTTCGTGCTTTGAACGCAACGTCCCTCTTTACTGCCTATCAAGCAGAGTTATTTGAGGAGATAGGGCGTCAGCTGGACTCCGGATCTCCCAACCCAGCACTCTGGGAGGAGATATGTGTCATCACAGATTTAAACCTGCGCACGTCCCGCAGAGCAGTTCAAAGCTGCGGTCGGAGTATGGGCTTAGCGGTTGTGGGAGAGAGATCACTATGGCTGGGTTTGTCAGGCGTCTCTGACAAAGAGAAGGTGGAGTTTTTGGATGCCCCTATTGATCCAAAGGCCATGTTCGGGGCGACGGTAACAGCAATGCTGAAAAAAGAGGGAGAGGCAAAAAAGACGAATCTAACTCCTTCACTGAAGCGGTATTCCCCTCCTTCGCCACTAGAGTGTGCTGCAACACCGCTAGTGAGCGAAGACGAGAAGGGCCCACTCGCAGCTCAGGCAGTGAACTGGCATTCATGCGCAGTCCATCCCTGGGTTATAACCATGATAGACAGGGGATACAGACTTCAATTTGCTGTAAGACCTCCTGTGTTCAATGGGGTGGTAATCTCAGTGGCCCAAGGGGAAGCAGCTCAGGTTTTAGAGGAAGAAATATCCTCATTAATGAGAAAAGGAGTGATAAGAGTGATTCCAACGAGAGAAAGCCACATAGGTTTTTACTCCCGGTATTTTGTGATTCCAAAAAGAGGGGGAGGTCTCCGTCCCATCTTGGATTTACGGGTCCTCAACAAACACCTCAGAAAATACAAATTCAAAATGCTGTCGCAATGTTGTGTCAGAGTATTCGTCAGGGAGATTGGTTCACCTCAGTGGACCTCCAGGACGCATATTTTCACATAGATATTTTTCCTGCTCACAGGAAATATCTGAGGTTCGCTTATCAGGGCACAGCATACGAGTATACGAAAATACCCTTTGGCCTTGGTTTGGCTCCCAGGGTCTTCAGCAAATGTGTGGAAGCGGCTCTGACGCCGTTAAGGAACGGAGGGGTCAGAGTTTCATCATATCTGGACGACCTGCTCATCTGCGCGCCGTCCCCGCGGCAAGCAGAGAGCGATACGTACACACTAGTGACACATCTGGAGAGATTAGGTTTCAAGATAAACCAGACGAAACCAGAATGCATGAGCGCTCTTCTTCATTGGAGAGCCCCGTCTTTTCTCAGGACAGGATGCCCTCTGGGTCCGGTTATGTTAAGGAAAGTGGTGACGACAGATGCATCTCTCACTGGCTGGGGGGCGGTGTTCGAGGGCAGAACAGTGAGAGGAGTTTGGTCTCCCGCACTGAGAGAGAAGCACATACATTTTCTAGAACTACTAACAGTATTACTAGTTCTGAGACATTTTGTGCATTTTCTCAAGAATCATCATGTATTGGTCAGGATGGACAACACAACGGTGATAACCTATGTGACGAGAGGGGCGGGGCCGAGAGCCGTGGGAACGGAGCGAGGCCGGTGGAGTAAATGCTAATGCACGACACCTGCGCCACTCACCAGTCTCGAGTCCCACGGAGGAGCTCCGGAAGTATAAAAGGAGGAGTGACGACAGTGTTGGAGGAGAGAGGACCAGGCCTGGACTTTATTTTGTGTTTTGTGTGCGGCAGTCGTCCGCGAGGGGCTGCCGCTTTACTTTCATTTTGTGTTTGTTTGATTATTAAAGTATTGAAATGTTCGCCAGTTCCCGCCTCCTTCTTCCCGAACTACGAACTTTGTTACAGCCTACATAAATCGGCAGGGAGGAGTTCGTTCTCACAAGCTTCACTTGTTAGCGAAAGAACTGATTATGCGGAGCAGCAGGACCCTCCTGTCGTTACGCGCGACACATGTTCCAGGAATAATGAACGGGGAGCGGATTTACTGTCCAGAGGGAATCCTCTGTATGGGGGGGGGTTATTTTGTGTTTTGTGTGCGGCAGTCGTCCGCGAGGGGCTGCCGCTTTACTTTCATTTTGTGTTTGTTTGATTATTAAAGTATTTAAATGTTCGCCAGTTCCCGCCTCCTTCTTCCCGAACTACGAACTTTGTTACAGCCTACATAAATCGGCAGGGAGGAGTTCGTTCTCACAAGCTTCACTTGTTAGCGAAAGAACTGATTATGCGGAGCAGCAGGACCCTCCTGTCGTTACGCGCGACACATGTTCCAGGAATAATGAACGGGGAGCGGATTTACTGTCCAGAGGGAATCCTCTGTATGGGGAGTGGAGACTCCACCCCCAAGTGATCCTCATGGTGTGGCAGAGATTCGGCCGGGCCACCGTAGATCTCTTCGCATCACGCGAAGACGCGCAATGTCCCCTGTTCTTGTCTTTGGCCAGCGACGTTGCACCGTTGGGTGTGGATGCTCTAGCCCACGGGTGGCCAGACGTGTTACTGTATGCGTTCCCTCCGTTGAGCCTGATCGAGCCGACATTACGGCGGGTTCGGCAATGCAAACATGTAATGATTTCTCTTCAAGAAATTCGCCCGGCAGCCAGCTGGTCTTCTCCGCACACATTTGCTCGTTTCTATAGACTGGATGTGACAGAATCCTCTCTGGCCCACTCAGTCCTGGGAGTGAGTAGTCAGTGTGAATAATGCAGGTCATTAAGGGGCTAATTCCTCGTATTATTCTGTTTCCACCTCCATTGGGAGTATGATTCAGATAATAACCTACTCTTTCTTTAGTCTGCCTCGTCAGCATATCCGCAATACGGGAGTTGTCTATATCCCATAGTGAGGTACCGAACGAATGTTAGAAAGAGAACATTAGGTTACTGACGTAACCCCGGTTCTCTGATAACCTGAAGTGAGATATCTCACAAACATTGCCCTCCTTGCCTTTACTGCACGGAGAAGAGATATGCGGAGAATGACGAAACGGCAGGTAGCTGCGGTTTATATACAGGGAGGCGGAACTCCCTGATCGCTGCAGCGATTGGTCTGCCATAGTTGGCAGATGTGGTGTTATTGGTGCTTCCGCGATCGGTCATGCCTGAGGCCTTCCCATTGTGAGATACCTCACTTCATGTTATCAGAGAACCGGGGTTACGTCAGTAACCTAACGTTACTATAGAAGAATAAAACGTCATCAGTCATCATCGCTAGTGGTAAACAAAAAGAGCATGATGAATCACAGTTTGGCAGTTGCAGTTTTTATGTGTGCTGAAAAAAGTGGAAGCGGCGGTAGAGGAAGGGAAAAGAGCTTGAGGTAAGCAGTTTTATGTTTTAGCGCCATGTCGCGTTGATTTCATGTCGCATTTTTTTGGCTGGTCAGTAAATGTGGGTCGTAGCAGCAAACTCACACTGCGATGATCATGCTGAATTTCTGACACTGTCAGAAAATGATTGTAGGCTATCTTTGGTCGCAAGACCGTGATAACGGTCGTCTTTGAACCTCTCTCACTGTAAGACCACCGTTTAAGAGCCACGATTGCAGAAGTCGCCATGATTATTTCACGATGCCAATCTTTTGTCTGGGACAGCCGAAAATCATGCAGTGTGTCTCAGGCTTTACTAGGGTTGGCATTGAACTCTGCAAGATGGTAGGCCTTCAGGAGCAGGGTTAGCTACCCCTGTTGTAAAGGGTATCAGATCACAAAAGCAAATGGACCACTAACATATGTGACTCTCTCACAACCCTAGCCAACCCTCTGTGAGAGCTCTCCAGGCATTTTATGGTGAAAGGTGCATATTTAGAGCAATTTTAATCTGCAAAAGGCCTATTCACACTAAGGTATTTACACTTGGTCATTTACGGTGTATTTACTGATTGGATAACTATCCAATCATAAAAAGACTATTGCAAAAGTCCTCCAAAACACACTCAAGCCTTAAACCACCGCAGGAGAGATTAGGCCAAGTATAAGTGCATCTTATTGTTTAAGCCACATATATAAACTCTACTTCTAAAAAATAAAACATTATCAGCATACAAAAGTTTGGACCCCTGATATCTCCAAATATCATATAGCTTACAGTTTAAATCCAAGCTGCCTGACACACATTAAACCGCTTCAGGGAAGTGATGCAAAGGCCTCACCTTCAGATAAGAACCATAGTATTTAGTGATGAAGGGGCTGTCACACTGGCTGAGGACTGTAATCTCCTGTTGGATGTCTTCCACCTCATCTTCAGCCTCCTCCAGGTCAATGATCTTTATAGCAACCACCTGTTGCGTGCGATTGTCAATGCCTTTAAAGACCTCTCCGAACGATCCCTTCCCAATCCTGTCAAGCTTGGTGAACAGCTTCTCCGGGTCAACTTTTAAATTCTATAAAAGAAAGGAAAAAAATAATGAGAAGTATTGCAGTTAGTTGAAGTTTGAAAACATTCAAATGATTTATGGAATCAGAAATGCTGAACTTTTCAAGGGACAGGAAAATTGTGTATTATAAATTGTAACATTGCGGTTCTTTGTTCTTTGCGGAAGCTTTGCATTTGAAAAACAATATTTAGTGTCTAATTATTTACTTATGTGGCAAATAGCTGTGTAATAAGTAGGATAATGTGCATCCAGCTGGTTGTTATCACATAATAAATCCCTTTGAGTTGGGGTCGTGATCAGCCTCTTGGGCTGCGTTCCATTCCACTTTTAGACACGCACTTGCAAACTTCCCTAAGCACTTCCCCTCGGGGGAATCCCCGCTGCCATTTTGAAGTGCGTTCCACTTCATGAAGTGGACGATGGAAGTTTATATGGACAGACCCTCGACCCCTCGATTTTGACCGAGGGAGCGAGTCTGCTTCATATGCACACTTCAGGCCGCTCCATAGACCACAATGCAACACGATTGTGACGTCATCGCAGACCGCGTTTAATTTATCCCCACCCCAAACAACTCTGTAATATGTACATTTTTTTTTTTTACATTTATAACAGCCCAAACATACCTATATACATATAGAATGCTGCACCAAACAAATTCATAAATTCAAAAATGTAAACAATAAACCAACTGCTGATAGCTGATTCTAAGTGATCAAGGGCTTAGGACATTCCAGTTCAGCCCATTCCAAGGGTTCCGCCAGAAGTGTGCAGTTTGCGAGTGAAGGGCATAAAAAAACGGACTGGAACGCAACCTTGGGGGGTTTATTAACAACCGGATGGATGTAGATAACCTAGCAATGCTAGTCAGTTTAACTTGCTTCACTTGAGCACAAGGTCTCATCTGCACATACACCCCATCTCTAGAAACACACCTGATAAAGAATTAATTGGTATGTCTGAATTTTGTCTGTTTTAATGGCTGTTTGAAGGATTCTCAAGACATCTATTAGATATTGAGATATGCACTATAGGTTTATACAAAGGTTTAACATGAGGTTTACAGTTACCAGATGTTTGTGAAATCAGAATAAATCACAATGTCATCAAAGTACGGCGTAGCAATTCTCACAAGTTACTGGAATACCTTAACTAGAGTTTCATTTTTGAGGCTCCAATGATCAAATGTTTCAGAAACTTTCACCTAACCTGATATTCTCTTACATATGCTTACATATCCTTGCCAATGGACACAGCGGATGCTAAGTTGTGGGCAGTGGCCTAATGGTTAGAGAGTCTGACTTTGAGTTTGAGTCTCAGTACTACTCACTGCTGTGTGTGTGCACTTGGATGGGTTAAATAAAGAGCACAAAATTAAAGAGCCCAAATTCCGAGCATGGGTTACGATACTTGGCCTCACGTCACGGCACTCATTCACTCAAGTTAATGTTTTGACAATAAGGAACTTTCAACACAAAGCAATGACAAGCACATTATGACTCTATAAATGTTAAAGCAGCTTTTGCTGAATCAGAACAGATACACAGCTAATCTAATCTCTCACACGTCATTTACAATAACCACAGTCACAGCCTTTCCACTAATGGTGGCACTTTGGTCTTCAGATGTTATGTGATCCTGGTGGGGGGACCTCTTGGGTGGTACTGAAATTATACCGAAATTACAAACTTTTACAGTGGCAAAACTCAATGAAATTAATTTACTTACAGAACATTTCTGCTGGTAAAGCAATTTTTCAATGCCATTTTTCACAAATACTAACTTCACACACTTGAAGTTTCTTTATAAATCTGCTTTTCAAATATTCCCCATTTGTCTGACACCAGGACCATGCTGTCAACAAACAACAATAACCAGAAAACTCTCATTCACACACAAACACACAGTACCTTAGTTCCTATAGTGTCCATGACTATGGCTGCTGCTTCCTGAATATACTGTTCACACTCATGTGTTAGTCAGTCCATCAGGACTCTTTATCATGTGGGTGTAACGGGGCGGTGACACAGCCACTCTCTACCACAGTAACAGGTTCAAAGAGCAGACTGCCTCTTCTAATGTTTATGAATACAGGCTAAACACAATTAGTTCCACAAAACTGAACAATAAAGAACATGATTTAAAACCCATGGGAAAAATGAGTGATGAAAAAAAAAAAGATTTCCGTCACTTTAGTGAAACACAAAATAAGATTTTTTGAAATAGCGACTTTAAGCGACTTGTTTTCATTTAACAGTAACCATAGTGATCAAGCAATCGCCTGTCCTTTGTGAAGCTTGGTGAATTGTTGGGTATACCGGTCACACAGTTGGTTGATAAATCAATGAAGAAATTTGGGCCACAACGCCAAGGTTACATGTCCCATTTATTTGTGGAGAAATGCCCTGGCATTGCCCAATCACTGTACTGAAGTTTAGGACTCTGCTGGCCACAGGCCTACTTACCTTCAGTCAGTTACCAGAGAGGCTGTATGGCTGTTAGCCCACTTTTACAACAGCTGGGCTTTCAGAAGTATTTCCCCCATTTATTTTCTCAATATTTTGCTCAATAAATGTTCTAAGTCTTAAACCAAACCAACCAGTTCTTAGATGAATCACAAACTCATTTATAAACTTTTAAAGCATTTTTGAATATTGCACACTTTTCAAGATTAGCCTACAGTTCCACAAAGCCGTTTGCACCGCACTCTTTTGTCACTTAATATTTTATTTTGGTGCATCAATCTATTAAATTACTTAGTATATAAAACCATGATCCACACTCAACAAAAATAGTCTTCTTTTTTGCGTTTTATTTTACATTAATCACCAGTAGGACAGAACACAAACGTTTCGGCTGAAAGCCTTCTTCAGTGTGTTAAACAATTCAATCCCTTCACCCACTTTTTAAATAATTAATTACATTGACTTCCATCATTTATTAACCAATCTTCAATCTCTAAAAACACACGTATTTCATTTAAATGCTGGACAATTTCCAGTTGTATACAACACAAACCTTCACGTCCACCAATACATTGCGTAATATACCCATGGCTTGAACATAAATTACATGTGATCCCATAGTTATCACAATTATACAACAGTTTGGATCTATAAACTTAAATCTCTGGCTCCAAATGGTATGAATGAGGAATTAGATCTTTATGTTTTCCTTTCATGAATTATAATTGGTCAAATCCATCTTGAATATTTTGTGGAGTATATCTTGAGTATTTACAGTGTGAAAATGAATGATTATTTATGACGATGTATATCTGATGATTTTAATCACTGTACTTTCCATTGTTATATATTTTGAAATTTTGTAATTCGGGTAGTAGATGCTGGTGATCGTTTATTTATTAAACTATTGATTTAATCGATTATATCATTCACAGGTGTGGGAGAGTGCTGCTGAACTGTTTCATCAAAATATACATTTGCTGAATTCATGCAACTTGTCAGATTTGTTGGTGGATTTCTCTTCAGGATTATTGGTAGTGTAGATGTTGATCGTGAATTTAGTCCTAAGCCTCAATTGAAATTACATTTTGTGGCTTCTACAGAAACATACTGTATATCCGGGGTCTCCAACCCTGCTTCTGGAGAGCCTTCCTGCAGTTTCAGTTTCAACGCCAATCAAACACATCTGTCTGTCATTATCAAGTAGCCCTGAACACCTCGATTGGCTAGTTCAGCTGTGTTTAATTGGGATTGGAGCTCAACTCTGCATCTCATGGTAGGTCTGTGTTGAAAAAAAAAATAATTTAACTTTCAGAACCGACTGTTATGCTCTATTGAAGTGCAGGTGTTGACATAAGTTGATCACTGCAAGACAATCTTTAAAATTGTTCTTTGTTAAAAGAATATTCATATATTTCTAATTACTAATGCATCAGTACTCGTATGTACTGAATCTGGGTGGTCCCCTGGAAATTCAGTCCAAATAAGCTATTTAGTCATGATGTCAATTTGGATGGCAGCCCACAAAGCTAATTCAGCATGGGTTTGGCAAAGTGGACACCCATTTTGGTCATTTATAACTTGTTATCCATCTTGGATGATTTTTTTTTTCTTCACTGAGCTTGTTGCAATGCTTTATGAGATTTCTGTGTAACTGCTACTTAAACTCAAAAGGCTAAAGACCATTGTTTCATAGTGTATTGTTTATTAGCTTAAAAAAGGATCACACACAAAAACAGACCCCATCCAGAGTCTATCTGCATCATAAATCATATCTAAAGATCATCATGACAGAAGGTTTTTACATTTTTCATGCTACATCTGATTCACTTACAGGGTCTTACAGCCAACGGTCACACTGAATTTAACAATGATGCATGCAAATATGTCTGTTTACAGTCTTTTATACCTATTTTAATAAATATGGAACTAAAGGGTAGATATTAACATATTCCAACATAATCTAATCTTCACAAATCTTATATCTTGGTTTGTTTGACCTCCTGATCATTTTTCTGGCTTTCATCAATTTCCTCCATTTCTAGTGTCTCTTTCTCCTTCTCCTCTGACTCGAGCCCTTGCTCTTTCCTGATCTGGGCCTCGATCTCCGCTGGGTCTATGTAGGTGTAGAAATAAGCCATGATGGAGAAGACGATGCTCACAGCCACTAGCAGCGACGCAAACAGCACATACTCTGCCCACTGTGTGAGAAAACACAGAGAGTCACGAAAGGAACGTTTCACACAAAAATGAAAATTCTGTCATTTATTTTTCTTCCCAGCCTATATGGGAATATTCCTACAGCCTGGCTGAATATGTGTAGTGTGTGTTTCATAAGCTCATGTGCAGCACCTGTTTGGGAAGCTTTCCCAGCTCTGCCACAATCAACACAATGATGTTTCCCACGGCGTTAGTGCACAACCAGCCGGCCTGCAGCACTGACTTCATATTCTTTGGAGCCTAAAGATATGGAAATACAGCTGTTGAGAGGGAAGCGTTCGGAGAATTATCTTTGCAGTCTACAGGATATCAAATGCCAAATTAAATATTCCAGTGCAGAATACACCATTAATACCACATATTTTTTTGCAAGGACTAGGTTTAGTGATATTGTCAACAACATTACATTTAAAAATGTATTCCATCTGTGATTTTGAACAAGTTATGGCTTTTGACCTTTGGCCCTTCAGGATGATATACAGCTTAATTTTTTTTTTTTTTTTAAATTTAACTACAATTTTTTCCAATATTTCCAACTTTTTTTTTTTTTTGTAAATTTAACTACAATTTTTTCCAATATTTCCAACTTGTAAATTGAGAAGATTCTATGTATTTATAATCTTTGCACCTGTTATCTTCATTTGGTTTATGAATGGTTTATTTATTTATTTAGGCATTGTGTTATGTTAAGCTATGTGTGAACCCTTCGAATTTATCGCTTGGCTTCTTTGAGGTATGCAATCTATATTCTGTATTAAATTCTTGTTTAAATTAAAAACTCTAGTCAATCAAAAACCAATGGACTGAACCAAGACCTTGTCCTGTTTTTTTCTTTTTCAATAATCTGTATCACTTAGATCTATTTCTAGTTTTGGGCATCACTGGGCACATTACGCGGCAACTAAACATTTTATTTTAGCACAGTGAAAACGCCGTATTAACCAGTCAGCATCCAGAACCGAGACTATCCATTTTATTACTGTTCTTATAGAACTGACAGAGCATTTGATATCTATCTTTTACTGTCCATGTGTAAACAGTTTTAGTAAATAATGGTGATAACTATTCAAACAGTGTAATTAGTAAATTCATCTAATGACAGTATGTAAAGGGAACTGATTTTTTTTTTCTTTGGAGTAACGTCCTCAGTGCTGGTGACGTGACCGGTGAAGTGTGCTGTTGTTGTACCTGTGAGTATGAGAACTGCAGGCCAGTGACTGAGAACATGACCTCTCCTGTGGTAATGAGGAAGTACTGAGGAATCTGCAGAGCCATGTGGACCGAGTTGGGCTTCATGTCCTCAACTTCTATTATAGACGCACACTGCACACACACAAAAACACACATGCACATATAAACCAGAAGACACAATATCAAGGCCATACAGAGACTTCTGCTGAAGTACACACATCAGTGGAGAACACGGTGCTGGGGATGAGGAAGGTGTATGAGGCACCGAATCCAAACTTCCGAGAAAACTCACACCACTGCTCACCATGTCTGAGCACGAAATCACGCCTTAGAAGAGAAACCAACAGAACAGCAGTCAGACACCATGACTCCAAGAGACAGGGATTTAAAGTCAACATGAAATGGTATTCACAACCCATTTTAAGAAAAGAAAAAAAGGTAGTACGGGGCTTTTATCCTTCGGGAAATGACTGGATTATGAAAAGTGGACCAAAAAGATGCATTTAGGTTGTGCATTTTTAGTCCTACGTGTGCCAACAAAGCAACTGCTATTGAGATGAATGGGAATGCTAACAGTTTTTCCTTTTCAGTAATCACTTGGATCTAATTCTGGTTTTGGACATCACTGGGCACATTATGCAGCAAAGACCATGTATTTTAGCATGCGAGACACTATTAACCGATCAGTAATTGGGGCCAAGACTATCCATTAAGAACCGACAGAACATTTGATATCTATGCTTGTACTAACAGTTTCGAAAATAATAAGTGCTGATTGTTCAAACAGTGTAATTAGTAAATTCATCTAATTACAATGTATACAAGTAGCTGTTTTTTTACAAAAGGAAAAGATCTGGAAAGGTCAACATTTAGGTTGCGTATTTTCAGGGTTGCATGCTCCAGCCAAGCAACTGCTATTGAGATGAATGGGAATGCTGAGAGTTAGTAAAACGTCATTAGAAAGTAAGTAGAGTCAATGTTTTCATGTTGACTTTAAAAAGCACTAATGTAACTTTGATAAAAAGCAATTAACAACTTTGTCAACATGTCGGCAATTATAACTATTAAACATCAATAAAAAAAAAATCGGAGAAACTGACTCACTTCCCGTGAGAAACCAGTGTGTAGTTTGAAGTGGCTGATGGTTCGATGGAATCCAAGTTAGTGATGTTCAGATCAGCTGTCCAGCCATTCACAAACCTGTGTGACATGAAATCATTCAGGGATAGGTTGGTTTTAAGGAGCAGTTAAGCCAGTTTTAAAGTCTTACCTAATGGCATTCTTTCCTTCATTTGGTTTGGACTTGATGTCTTCTTGCTGGAGGAAAAAAGAAAGGTCAGTATTTTTCACTTTTATATTTTCACAGTAATGTTTTTAACAGGCCATGAACCTGTGTACTTACGGGCAAATCCCATAGACTTACACTGAAGACCAGTGATTCTGGAGTGGGCTCTTTTGACTTGGGCCAATAAAAGCCCTAATATACTTCAAGCAAAATCAAAGATCGAACACATGGGATGTCATTTAGAACAAAATCTGGTCAAAACAAAAGTGTTTTGTAGTTTGTTTTGGTGGTTTGAAATAGACTGCCAGTACAAATATTCTGTAAAACCTTGTGTCAGCCTTCGATCTGCCATTGGTCCATGATGATTATATAACAGATGAATGCGCTCTAAATCTTTCCAGGTTGTTTCCATTTGTTCGCTCAGTCCGTCAAGTTCAGATGTGAGTAACGACATGAACACACTGGACTGCAAAATCGTAGAGCTGGTGCAAACATCCCCACGTCTCTATGATCAGATGCTTTCTTAACCGCTCT
>NW_015540934.1:399430-412781 GCF_001515605.1 Sinocyclocheilus anshuiensis
GCTCTTTTCTCTTTTCTTTTATGTATTTGTTGTGTTAATGGGCGCTCACACTAGACTTTGAGCATGCAAAATTTCAGTCGTGATGTCACACTCTTCTGCGTCTTTTTAAAAAACGTAAATTCAACAAATAATATTAATTCCAAAATGTACTCCAGTTTCCTGGAATTCTGCAAACCGGCAGCTTTGAAGTTAGTGTTCTTTTAATTAAGCTAAGATATTATACTGGTCACGTGTCTTCCCGTGATTATGAATTTGCAGGTCAGAGTTCACCAAACATGAACTTCTGAAGACAGTGAACTGCGAAACATGAGTTTGCCTCTCTGGTCTCCTGTGCTGACTTTTGAATAAGCAACCACTATTTTTCTTGAGTTAATAAATTCGTTTTTGACCATATTTGCTTGGTGGACACTCACCATATACATGATGGTTGGGTCAGAGGGGATGATCAGGGTCTGCCGCTCCCCCTTGATTAAACTGAAAGCTTTAGTGATCACAGGGTTTGTGTTCAAGGACACTGAGATGTCCTGATGGTCAAGCGTCACGTAATCTGCACTGCTCTATAAAAAAAAACATCTCAGTGAGGTTCTGTTAGGCTACAAGCAGCGTGAAATAGCTGAGAATGTGTGTCTGAATGTGTGTTGTACCTCAAATGAGTCTATCAGAAGATGTTCGTTGGGTGAGATGGTCACATTCAATGTTCTGTTGTATATGTTCACCACCTTTAGCTGGCTCTCAGAGGATGATGGGAAATTCGGCAATGTTTTCTGAGGAGAAAAGTGAAATGTCCTGATGAACATCTGTTCCATTCAGTGACATTAATATGATTTACAGGTTTCACACTCACATCAATCTCAATCTGGACCAGAGCCGCAGAAACAAACGCCATGGCAGCAAAGAGCATGCCAACCGTCATTCTCTTCAAAGGGCTGGAGCAGAGAATAGAGTCACACATCACATTCACATTAGCTTCACTCTCACTGCAGTTATGCCAAGAGATCAATCATGTCCTATTACGTAGTAAGTCATACCTGAAATTGAGGCCACACTTTTGGATGAGAGGGAAAATTAACCGGTCCATAATAGGCACCAGGGTGAGGATCAGGATGGGGTTCACAGTCTGACAGAGGAGAGACAGAGTTAGGGAGGATTTCATCAGATACAGGTTTGTTTGCCACTTCACACTATGTACACTTCTGTCAAAAGTCTGGGGTCAGTAAGATTATATTTTTTTGAAAGAAATTATTACTTTTAATCAGGATGCATTAAACTGATCAAAAATGACAACAAAAGACATTTATAATGTTACAAAAGATTACAAATTCAAATAAATGCTGCTCTTTAAAATGTTCTATTCATCAAACAATCCTGAAAAAAAAGTATAATGGTTTCCACAAAAATATGAAGTGGCACAACTGTTTTCAACATTGATGATGTTTCTTGAGCAGCGAATCATCATATAAGAATGATTTCTGAAGGATCATGTGACACTGAAGACTGGAGTAATGATGCTGAAGACTTTCAAAAACATGAAAAAATCTTACCGACTCCAGACTTTGAAATGGTAGTGTAAATATGAGATGAGTCCACATTGTTTTCAAGTGTATAGGCATTATAATCTTAGATCATTATAATCAAAAGCAAGATGAATAACTCACCTTACAAAAGCTCTGATAACAATACTATCAGCTGAGGAGTAAACTCACCTGCATCTGGTCTGGCTGCAGGATGAACGCTCCCTACAGACAGGAGCAAATGACATCGAATTTAATCAAGACATACATTTCAAATGATATTTTATAAATCTTGGGCCTAGTTTAGCTAATCATGACTACTCAGACATAAAGCGAGTCACTGCTGATTAACACTGTTTAGAGCAATTAACTGAAATCAAGACACATACGAAGTCTCCGGTCATGGTGGTGGCTTGGAGAGTCCAGCGGGAGCCCTGGACACAGTCAACAGACACAAACCGTTACAAAACACTAGCCCACCCAACAGACCGCGGTCCCTATGAGAGGTGAGAAATGACAGATATTTACCTTCTGATCAAACAGGGTCCAAAACATGGGCAGAGGGATGTAGAGGAACAACACTTTCAACACCATCTTTATCTGAGCGATAAGAAGTTTCTGTAGAAGAGAGAGAATAGAGGAATGAGTGTGTGTGTGTGTGTGTGTGTGTATACCTTGTATACCCTATGTTATGGGGACCAAATGTCCTCACAAGGATAGTAATACCAGTACATTTTTTTGGTCCCCTTTAATAAACAGCTTATAAATCATGCAGAATTCAGTTTTTTGAAAATGCAAAAATGCAGAAGGTTTTGTGTGAAGGGCAGGTTTAGGGGAACGGTTAGAGTAAGGGGATAGAAAATACAGTTTGTACAGTACAAAAATCAATTCACCAATAGAGTCCCCACAAAACATGGAAACCAGTGTGTGTGTACCTACTTTACCATGTTTTATGGGGGAAATTTGTTCCCAGAAGTGAGCTAAAGTGGACAAAAAACATTTTGGGATAATAAAAGATATGGCATATTATCTTGAACTGTTCATTTATGAAATGAACATTACTTGGACACATTCACTTCTGCTTTGTAATGTAGATGCATGCATTTTCTGTAAAGCTGCTTTGAAACATTGTGTATTGTGAATTTAAGTGCTACACAAATAAATTTGAATTTAATTTAATTTAATTGAAATGCAGAAGATTTCTGTTAGGGTTAGGGTGTGGGTCATAGTATTTATAACTAGTTATATATAAAAACAATATGGGATGTTAACTTTTAGATAAACTAAGTTAAGCTAAACGTGTATGTGTACAGAGATGATAGGATTGTGGCATACATCATATTTCTCATCAGCCCAGTCCATCCAGTGTTCCCTCTTTGGATACCTGCTGCTTCTGTGCCTGAAACGGTTTTTGATGGCAAACTAAAGAAAATGAAGACAAATTCAATGCGATGATTATAAGAACATAGGGATTAAAAGGATAGTTCACTCAAAAAATGAAACTTCATGTATTCATATTGTTGAAAAATCATTCGCCCCAGACAGGGTTTTTATAGTTAAAAAACATTTAAAAAATAAAAAAATAACTTAAACCTATTTTATTTCAGCAAGTTGCCAAAGCAACATTTCTCATTTTCGTTTAGTTTAAAAATAACTAAAACGTAAAAAACACAGTCATACTAAAAAAATCACAACAAAATTGCTAAAACTCTAACTAAAATTAAAATGAAATCAGAAAATATAAAAATCAAATCAAATTCAAAATATTTACAAAAACTACAATAGTATATCAATGACACTAAAAACACACCAGATTTGAGAACAAGTGTCAATGACAGTGTGATTTGACAGCTATAGTGGAGGAACTTCAGTGAATAGCCGCTTAAATTTTGGTGTATTCCTCACACAAAGATATAATTTCACTTGTAATAAACAGTAGAGCACAAGTCACATAGACTGCTTTCTTTTATGGTTCTTTTTAGTCTCTACACTAAAAAGAACCCTACACTTTACACTAGGACATGGTAAGGTAGGAAGAAGCCTGTAACAGATCTAGACAGGTGGTGCTGGGGAGGAGGAGGGTTAAAGGAAATTATCCCCGATCCACAGTACTGACATGGATTAGATCAGGATGGAAGTGAAAAGGGTTGTGTAAATAGGAAAGGGAGATCAACTGGCTGTGTTGTCACTCGTCTTCTCAGAAGAGTCTCTACAGCCCTAAGTCACCTCCCACTTTCATTATGTGGACAAGAGCAGCTTGAACAATCTGCAAAATATCTCTTTTTATGTTATACAGAAGAAAGAATATTTTGTTGAAATATTTTGTTTGAAATATTCCTTTAAATGGGATCTTTGATTGAGTATGGCGACTCACCCCTATGCATTTACACACAGACCACATAATGTTTCCTTCTGGATCTGTTTTGATATACATGCCACTACCAGAGATGAACACCACTGTAACACACAACACACATCCGAATCACATACACAGATCAGTGTGTTTGCGCGTGTGTGTACAATTTGTGCAAGCCAGGAGAACTCCGTTTTACCCAGAGATACGACCATGAGAGCGGCTGGGACCCCAAAAGCCAGAGGATAACACTGCTGCTGAGTGTGGATGCCACACTCCTGAGCTGCACACATGGAGGAGAGCCGTTAGTCGGGGAGGGAGAAGTCAAAAGTGTAATGGAAATGTGCGTGTTTATGTGCGTACCTCTGAGAACAGGTGTAATGAGCGTGGAAAGAAGACTTCCTGCATTGATGCACAAATAAAACACTGAGAAAAAAGTGTTGAGTTGGCGACTCTGTAATGATCAACACACCACACCAAACCATTAGACAGACAGGCTAAGAAGATACTGTAAGCTTATGAAGAGGTTAGGAAGTATCGTACCTGATGTTCCTGAAACTGATCACCACCAAATGCAGCCACACATGGTTTAATACCCCCAGTGCCCAGAGCAATGAGGACCAAACCCAGCATGGACAGAGCGCTGAAAGAGGAACACACTTCATAGATTCAGTTCTATCAAGGCTGTTTAGTGTAGTTCCATGTAGAGAGTTCAAAAATTACAACTCCTGAAATAGATTTTAACAGCATTTCATTGATAAGAAAGGAGGATTAGTCTTGGCGGACTAGATCTGCTATGCTTGTGCTGCTGCATGAGCGAATCTTTTTACTAAAACACACTCAAATTTACAGGTATTTTGAAACATGCTGCTGCTGCAAGTTAAGGAAGAACCCTGTAACAGATATAGACAGGTGGTGCTGGGGAGGAGGAGGGATAAAGCAAATAATCCCTGATCCACAGTACTGACATGGATTAGATCAGGATGGAAGTGAAAAGGGTTGTGTAGATAGGAAAGGGAGATCAACTTCTCAGAAGAGTTTCATCACAGACCTAATGCATATAGACTTTAGTCAGAGTTAATGCTGTATTTAATTTAACATGAATAAAAACAAAGTATATACAATTGTCTAGCACAGAAGTTTATGTTATTGTTAAAAATCAATTGATTTGTGAAAATTTTTAATGCATTTTTTTCTCCTGAAACCTTACTGCTGTGTCATAATGTTGTGTATCTGGGTCTAAAAAGTATTTAAAAAAAACTACACTTATTTTGATGTGTTGATTAACATACTAAAACACATGATTATAACTTTATATTGTGTGCATTTAAAGTTAATATAATTTAAATGTATTAAATTGCAAATTAATAATTACAAAGGTGTAATTACAAATATGTTTAAATACATGGCATGCAGGTTTCAATAGAAATGGCATTAAAGTATATTTTAGTTTACTATAAATGTACAGACCACAACAGTGTGAAACAACAAGGGCAATAGTGTGGTTTCTATTTTATCAATAATTTGATCAGTAATTTACGAACAGTTCAAAAACTGGTCTACAATAAATTCTGAGATTGTCACATACTGTATGCTTTTAATATTAGGTTAAATTAAGTTAATATTAACTAAAATTAGCCTGATAACTACACTAGTTAGCAACTAGAGTATGAAAACTACTCTTTTCAGACAAGAAAAACATTAACTCACATTGATTCAATTACATTGTTGAGTAGTTTATTGATATGATTCATTTTCTGATTTTTAAATACTTTATGCTTCAAACCAAATGATGTAATGCTGTCATTTATCTTGGAGCTGGTTGGTTTGGTTCATGGCTCAGAACTTGCTTTTGTAGTTTAGTTGTAGTCTATTCTAAAGTCTGTTATTAATTCTGATCTCTGTGACACTGTCGATCATAACATACTACTAGAGAGACTGGAAAACTGGGTCAGGCTTTCTGGGGTGAGGAACAGAGGTGTATGGTGTGTCGATTGACTCACGTGTGGAAGGTGAAGTTATCCGGTGTGCCGTCTCTGTTTGCATCTGTTATATCATGAATAGTGCTGACAGCCATAGTGACCTGGCCAATGGCATACACTATGGACAGGTATATGATTGTTCTGAAAACACACAAACATGATCAGCATCACAGTCATGACAGCACACGCTCACAGATCAAAGACAGTCTGTATAAACTGCTCTCACTCTCAGAGTGCTGGATAGATTGTGATTAATCAGCGAGGGAATTGCCCCTTAAAGCTCTACAAAAAACGTACTTGAACTTCCCGAGCCAGGAATCAGCAATGATGGCACCCAAGATGGGAGTCAAGTAGCACAACGCCACAAAGGCATGATAGATCGAGGTCGCAAGGTCATCATCCCAAAGCAGAAAATATCGGAAATACAGCACCAACACAGCTAGACACACAGACACACACACACACACACACACACACACACACACACACACACACACACACACACACACAGAGAGAGAGAGTTTATTTATGAATCTATTTTTTCAAATGAGTATGGTCTCAAGCACAGCCCCTTCATAGGCAAATGCAATAACATGTGCCAAGCTCTAGGTGGCACTGTAATAATTACATTGCTAATTTACATTTACACACACACAACACAAACCATATGAGCAAAAACAAAAATGAATGTTTCGCTCTGAAACATCAGATAATTATCACATTCAAGGGAAATCTTACATGATCCAAAAACACTTTTTCTCAAACATGCCCACATGAAATTCCATGTGTCTTGTTCATGCCTTTATCACAAAAACAAAAAATTAAGGATTGAAAGAAAACAAAAAAAAACAAAAACAATATAATGGCATTATTCAAGATGTAAGGAGCATTATCAGAGTCTCCTATTAAAATAATAATAATAATATAAATATAAATATATAAAATAATAAAGATCAATCCAATTGTGTCTCCATGAAGAAATTTGGCATATGTGTTAACTGTCTTTGAGAAACCAGTCCTAGACAGTTTTTCCAATTCATATGAAACTTGGCATTAGTCAAATTGTTTCACAAATACGCATGTGTATTTCTCCACGTAGCCTGTAATTACTAATTGACCCCACATCTTCAGAGTACAATATCCAAAGGTCCACAAAACCTGGGGCAGATAACACTGATCTGCTCTTTCATATTCTTTGATTATATTGTCACATCTACTTGACACTTGCTGCTACAACATTTCATCACACATGTACTACTTATATTCACACAGTATTTTACATGCCTTTTCTTTATTGAGAGACAAAAATGCGCACACACACTTACCTCGCATGCCATAGTAGGAAAACCTCTCACAGAACTCATTGACCACAATAAAGAAAATGCTGATTGGATAGCCACAACACTCAGCCGTCTGTACCAACACACACAAACATACATTACATAAGCTGTAAACATTTGGAAACACACCATCATATTCCATAATAATTGTAAACACTGACAGACATTTACTTGATGCCAAAACACACACACGTGTCTACTACAGAGTATATCCAAAAATAGCATATATGCATATGTTGTAATACTGTTATTTCTCTGTGCAAAGGTTTTTTGTTGCTATTATTAATTGCTCAAATACACCATATTATTTAGATTGAACTCTCTACAATGTATAAGAAAAAATTAAGGATTGAAAGAAAACAAAACAAAAAAACAATATAATGGCATTATTCAAGATGTAAGGAGCATTATCAGTCATTGAGATTATCATTTTGATAAGTGAAATAAACACAGACATACGTTTACTTACAGTAGCTATCCAAATGAGAACATCCTCTATACTTTTATTGATATTATATAATAAAAGGTCATTAAAATTATTACAGACTAACCCTAAATGAAAACGTATTTTAAGAATTTAAAAATCAATTTTCCAAATGAGGATCAATTTCTCCAAGGACATTCATGGCAGATTTACATTGCTTTTAGGGACAATTTTATAAAAACGATATGAATGATACACACGGACACATTCTGACATGACAAAATAAAAGTTATTAAAAATTAAATACCTTAATCATCGCATGTTAACACAAACATGTAGCTAAAATTATTTCATTAATCTTACCTTTTTCTTTGTTTTCTTAGTCTCGTCCATCTTTTCGTCTGTGAGATTGGTCAATTTTTAGTTCACATACAACATCACACAAATAGTAATGATAATTTCTGTGCATGTAAATGGTTTAACACACACACAAGGTCCTCACCTGGCATATTGGCAGTATAAGTGTGTGTATATGTGTGTGACCTGCTGGATACCTGTGTGAGAAAAGACCTGACCAGGGCAGGATGTCTGAGTAAGAGCAGCTGGAACAGGTGTGTGTGTTTGTGTGTGTGTGTCTTATTAACATGGACTGTGGCCTGTCTGCTTTATGACATGAAAAAGAGCAAGACTGACAGATAATACTCAGGAGTCCATAGGGTATAAACACCAGCTCACACTGTATTTCTACACTGTTTATAGTGGATTACAGAAGAAGCAACATTAAATCAATTCAAATCTTCACATAAAAAGACAAAACAAACAACAAAAAACCTAAAGCAAAACAAACAAAACAAGACAAGACAAAAAACTAAAGAGAAGTCAAAACAAAAATGACAAAAAACAAAAACAAAACAAAAGACAACAAAAAATAACAAAACAAAAAATACACAAGACAAAAACAAAGCGAAATAAAAATAAGAAAAGACAAAACAAAAAATACACAAGACAAAACAAAACTAAAAACTAAAGACAAGACAAAAACAAACAAAAAACAAAACAAGACAAAAAATAAGACAAAAAAACAAAAACAAAACAAAAGGCAACAAAAAATAACAAAACAAAAAATACACAAGACAAAAACAAAGCGAAATAAAAATAAGAAAAGACAAAACTAAAAAATAATAAAGACAAGACAAAAACACTAAAGATAAGTCAAAACAAAAATAAGACAAAAAACAAAAACAAAACAAAAGACAACAAAAAATAACAAAACAAAAACAAAGCAAAACAAAAATAAGACAAGACAAAACAAAAAATACACAAGACAAAACAAAAAACTAAAGACAAGACAAAAAAACAAACAAAAAACAAAACAAGACAAAAAATAAGACAAAACAAAACAAACAAATGAACAAGACAAAACTAAAAATAAGACATGACAAAACAAAACAAACAAATGAACAAGACAAAACTAAAAATAAGACATGACAAAACAAAAGGACCAAACAAAAAAAAAACTAAATACAAAAAAATAAGAAAAAACAAAGAAAACAGAAAACAAAACAAAAAAACTAAACAAGCCAAAACAAACAACAGAAACGAAAAGGCAAAACACAACAAACAAAATACAAAACAACATGCAAAAGACAAGATAAAACACAATATAATATGATAATTAATGCTGGCTAAAAATCTATGGTTAAAAAAAACTGAAAGTGTTTGAGAAATGTGTGAGATTTTATTCAAAGCATTAGGGACATTATCAGTTTAAATACAGCAGAGCCGAGACTGTTAAATACAGATAAAACAATATCACATTCAGCTGTCCCACAGTATAAAAATATTTAATAACGATAGGCATAATGTTGAACATTAGCATTTGTGTCTGCACAAGCCCCGCCGCACCTCCAGTGCATCACATGCAGTGAAAGTGCTGACCTCATCACAATGCCACGCCCACTCAACCTGCATCTGCTGCACACTCACACTCACAGACACATGGATCACATATGACATCTTCAAATCAGATGCTGATGGCGGTTTAAACTCGATGTCACGTGTCTCTCAGACAGACAGCCAGCAGAGCTAGTAGACTTCTGTCCGTCATTCAAAAAGATGCAGTGCTTACATGATTGAATGTGACTCGCATCATTTTCTGACCCATTCTCCCTCTCTCTTCAACACTATTTCCTCTGCTCTCTTTACTATGGCTATTAATAAAACTGGCAAAATGGCCAAAAATAAAATACATGCTTTTGATTAAGTCTCCACAGGAAACAGTAGGTGAAATCCCCTGGATGAGGCAGAAACATACAGATCTCCTCCTGAGACACTGCCCTCAGCTCTCCTTCACCTCCTCTTCATGACAGCAGGGAGAGCTGTAGGGCGGGTGGAGGTGTGAAATGAAAGGTGAAAGGTCATAAGGTCACTGCAGGGGTCAGGTTCACACCACTGAGGAGGAGTGTGGCAGGCCCTGGATAGTGGCGGCAGTGGGCGTCCCGCTGATGGCATTGAAGATGTGCAGTGAATCTGGCAGAGGACTGCGCATCCCATCATCCGCTGGACTGATCTGTGGAGACGGAGAAGGAAAAAGAGAGGAAGAGCAAGAATGATCAGAAATCATCATCACACACAACACACAATGCAACACTGCAGTGTGTATGAAATCTGCATGGAATCTGACCAGTTCTTTGCATTAACAAACAAACAATAAATAAATAAGACAAAAACAAGACATAACAAAACGAGAAAACTAAAAACAAAACAACAACAAAAAAACACAAAACAAGAAATAAAAACAAAACAAAACAAGACAAAACAAAACAAAACATGAGAAAACTAAAAACAAAACAAGACAAGACAAAACAAAACAAAACAAAACAAAAAAACAAATCTAAACGGTTCTTCACATTATTTTCAATGATCGTGGGGTCAAATCTACAGAAATGTTCAGAATTTTGTGATCATGTAGTGTTGCAATTGACCTTTCACTAAACTTTACTGACCAATCCTACCAGTAACTGTTATCAGCCCATATTATCTCATATGATTCATGATCCATGTGCAGTTTGTTGTGAAAATACTGAAAATATAAATATTCTGGAGAACCAAAAGCACACCAGGTAACATCAAAATGACATCAAACTAGTGCTGTCAAACGATTAATCGCGATTAATTGCATCCAAAACAAAAGTTTTTGCTTACATAATATATGTATGTGTACTGTGTTTATTTATTATGTATATATAAATACACACACATACAGCATATATTTTGAAAATATTTACATGTATATACATTTATATATTTATATTATTATAATAGATATAAATATATTTAATATATAAACATAACATATTTTTCTTAAATATATACATGCATGTGTTTGTATTTATATATACATAATAAATACACACAGTACACATACATATATTATGTAAACAAAAACTTTTGTTTTGGATGCGTTAGATTAATCGTTTGACAGCACTACATCAAACATTTATAGACATCGTTTAGGTTGCGTTTGCATGATCTCACAACTATCTAAGAAACTCATAATTTCAGTAAGAAAGCGTTTTAAATGGAGATGAGAGAACGCAGAAAGCATTATTTAAAATAGCATGGGTATAAAGCATTTAATGACAGGTGTGTGAATCCTGTGGGTTTCTGTGGCTGCAGATTCCAAGCAGGCCTAACAATGCTTCAGTTATATGAAATAATTTACCGTTCAGTCTGACCATGAAAGCAAAAGAGGAAAAGAAAACAAGGAGAGATTAAAGAAAAAAAAATGAAAATTCAAGTATCAGAAGTTTAAGATCAGTGTGTTTGTGTGTCTTACAGGCTCGTGCATAATGGCGGACAGCTCTTTAGTGAGATCTCTGTAGTTGGCCTTCATCTCGTCATGATACTCCTGCTGATCTTCTTTAATCAGACGCTCATTAACACCTAAACCAAGACCACACGCCTCCACAAACTGCCTGCAAAGCACCACACAAATACACACAATTTCAGATTTCAATTTCAATACCAGTCAATGTGTGCACATAAATTGTTCCAATAAATTTCTACACAAAATAATATAGTGAAGGAAACAGAGTACGCAGAGCTGTAAAGGTGCCCAAGGCGGCTATTAAAAAAAACCCCTCAAATATAAGATTAGATTTATTTAAATAAAAAATGCATAATTCAGTTAACATAACTCCAATGTTTACATAAGAGTGTTTTTGTGTTATTTCATAGGATCTTTCACCATTTTTAATCTCTTAGCTGTTTTGAAGTTTAATTGTAGTTCAGTGTGAGCTCATTATTATACATTGCACATGAGTCTGTGAGATTTGTCTGTTTTTGAAAAGAAGTCTATGCTCAACAAGCCTTCATTTATTTGAACAAAAATACAGCAAAAACAGTAACACTGTAAAATATTATTACAATTTAAAATAACTATTCTCTATTTCAATACGTTAAAATATAATGAAAACAGGCTTATTTTTGTGGAAATGCCTGATACATTTTTTTCAGGATTCTCTGATAAAGTTCAAAAGAACAGCATTTATTTGAAATAGAAATATTTAGTAACATTATAAATGTCTATACTGTCGCTTTTGATCAATTTAATGCATCACTGCTGAATAAAACTATGAATTACAAAACTGTATATATATGCAATCTTGTTTATGATAGTTTTAGATGAAGGACTGCTCAGCGACTGAAGTGTGTGTTTTACCGGAAAACTTCTTTCAGCTGTTTGACTTTGTTGTCTGGGTATTTCTTAGTGCTGGCATCATCCAGGAAAGCCCTGGCGTAGGCAAGAGGGCCAGCGTTTACCTAAAGAGAGGGTAACAGGCAGGTTTACAGACTTAATAAAACTTAACTCGTGTGTGTGTGTGTGTGTGTGTGTGTGTGTGTGTACCTGCACACTGATGCTGCCCTGTAGTTTGAGCTGCAGCTGGATCATGTCCACATCGCTGCAGGAACACAGCTGTCTGATCTCCAGCACCTTCTTACTCATCTCATCAATGGCCACCTCAATGGGGTTCAAATCCACATGGTGCTGATACATCACCGCGATCCGCTTCTTCACATACGGGAAACAGTGCGTGGCTGAGAGATGAAGAGAAAGAACGGAAGATTTACTAGTGAACTCTAAACAAGAATAAAGTTAGATGTTATATTACATTCTAGATTAGTAGAATATATTAAAATTACAAATGCAGAGTCATTTTTTTGGTCTATAAAAGGTTAAATGAAAAGCGCTTTTAAAATCATGAACACTGAACATTTTGAATATGTTTATCTCTCTTATATTTGATCCCAGCTCTGCTCGCTTTGGACATTCACTCTACCAGCTTCATGAGGTGCATCATGAGATGCTTTTAAGCAGTCTTGACATGTACGCTGAGCCTTAGAGACACAGAGACCGTCTGGATCTGCTCGGTGAAGATAAGGGCTGTACTTTGTGATCAAATAACTGTCAAACAGCACAGAGGGGTAAATGATTCAGCTGACACTCTGATTTTTTATCATGGGACTCTCTGGAAGTGTCAGTCACTTATCTCTATCTCTCGTCTCTATGGTCAGTATGTAGTGTGTAAAGCCCCGTTCACACCAATAACGATAACTATAAAGATAACTATAGGTGCATCTCAATAAATTAGAATGTCGTGGAAAAGTTCATTTATTTCAGTAATTCAACTCAAATTGTGAAACTCGTGTATTAAATAAATTCAATGCACACAGACTGA
>NW_015540934.1:413555-418555 GCF_001515605.1 Sinocyclocheilus anshuiensis
AAACCTGGGCTTCCATACCACCTCAGCAGTGCCACAAACTGATCACCTCCATGCCACGCCGAATTGAGGCAGTAATTAAAGCAAAAGGAGCCCCTACCAAGTATTGAGTACATGTACAGTAAATGAACATACTTTCCAGAAGGCCAACAATTCACTAAAAATGTTTTTTTTATTGGTCTTATGAAGTACTCTAATTTGTTGAGATTGATGTTTTTGTTAAATGTGAGCCAAAATCATCACAATTAAAAGAACCAAAGACTTAAACTACTTCAGTCTGTGTGCACTGAATTTATTTAATACACGAGTTTCACAATTTGAGTTGAATTACTGAAATAAATGAACTTTTCCACGACATTCTAATTTATTGAGATGCACCTGTATATTAGCGTGTGTGGACGATATCATCTGTTTATTCCAAGCGCACACTCGTCTGCCGCTTTAAATTCTCCAGCTCATCATAGCAGGATTGATTCTGATTGGCTGTCAATGTTTTTATGTGTACTCACTGGTGAGGATAGTCCTGCGTTTGCACTGTTCCTCTACACCGCCTTGTTTTTTGCCTGAAACAGTGAACGGCATCTCGAAGACAAATCGACGGATGTTGTGGCTCCTCTCAAAGTCGGTTTTTCTCTCCAGCAACTCCTTCTCCTCCAGGAATGGGGTGACATGAGTCATTTGGATGTAGGCGTATTTAGAGTCCAGATCCTTTGGATTAATCTGCACCAAACAGTAATGCAGCTTTAGCTAAAAGGCAGTTATAGTTGTAGTGCTAGTTAAGCTACACTGTTCAACACTGGTTAAATATGTCTGGACTTCTACACCTCATGGCAAACGCAAATCTTGATTCTTAAAGGGGTGGTTCATTGCGATTTCACTTTTTTAACGTTAGTTAGTGTGTAATGTTGCTGTTTGAGCATAAACAATATCTGCAAAGTTACGAAGCTGAAAGTTCAATGCAAACAGAGATATCGTCTTTTAGAATTCTGGCAGTTTAATGCCTACAAAAACGGCTGGTAGATACTACAAAGAGTTACTTCCCGGGTTCGGGACATCACAAACCCAGATAAACCCCACCCTCGGGAAAAGGCAGCAAAGGGGGCGAGGCCATGCTGCGCTGCTTTAGAGAAGAGGAAGAGAAAACTAGAGGTGCACGTAAAAATCTATTCATATATGAATCCCGATTCTGTCTTCTAACGATTCTAATGGATTCACAGGCTTCAAAATCAATGCAAAATGCTAAAGCAGCGGTTCTTAATACTGTTCCTCGCATCCCCTGCTCTGCACACGCTCTGTATCTCTCTCTCTCTCTCATTCAGCTCAGCTCCAACAATGAACTGTTACAATTATACACTCCTAGAAAAAAAACAGTCAACCACCCCTTTAAACCTTAAAATCTTCTAGAAAAGCCCACATTGCAGTTATACACCATCAAAATCAATTGCATACCAATTTATCAAAAAGTAACTTACACATTGCTACACATTGTTATCTTCTATAATTTAGTTTCAGCTTCAGGACAAGAACTATCCATTTTATAGCAGCACATACAGTACATAAGACATCCTAGACTTGTGTTTCTGTCTTACTTACACTACTTTTCAAAAGTTTGGGTCAGTAATAAAACTTTTTCACAGCAACAATGCGTAAAATTGATCAAAAGCAACAGCAATTTATTTATAAAATTACAAACAAATAAAATTATCTTTTGAACTTTCTATTCATCAAAGAATCCTAAAAAAACAGTTTGCGTAAAAATATTAAGCAGCACAACTGATTTCAACATTGACAATAGTAAGAAATGTTTCTTGAGAATTAAAACAGCATATTATTATGATTTCTGAAGGATCATGTGACACTGAAGACTGGAGTAATGATGCTGAAAATTCAGCTTTGCATCACAGGAATAAATTACATTTTAAAATATATTCAAATATGTTAATATTTCACAATATTACTGTTTTACTGTATTTTTGATTAAATAAGTGCAGACTTGCTGAGCATAAGACTTACGTATTCAAAAACTATTATTATTTATTCAAAAACTAAATTCAAAAAAGTAGGTATTCAAAAAAATCTTACTGACCTCAAACCTTTGAATGGTGGTGTATACTGCATATACATGATTTATATATGATATACTGTATACAATTTCATAAAACCATGACACATTTTACAGGTCAGTAGAATTCTTCCCGTCAAAGAAAAAAGGTTTTCACAGTGATGCCATAGAAGAACCATTTTTTCTTAGTATAAAGAACAATTTAATAATCTAAAGAAACTTTAGTGCAATGGAAAGGTTCATGGATGTTAAAGGTTTTACATGGAAACAAAGACGCCAATAAAAAAACTTTCATTTTAGGAGTGTGGGTAGTTCTTGGCCAGAATAAGCTGCAATGTGAATCAGACTTTGTTCTGATAATCAAAAGTCTGTACATTTCTTACCTTGCCAGAATCCTGAATCATTCTGACATTCTCAGCTCCAAACTTGTCTGAATACAGTTTAAGGAGTCTTTGTGAGATCTCAGACAGTGGGGTGAATTTGGGCTCCTTGTATATGTATTCTTTCCCGTCTTCATCCTCGAAGAATCCCTAAAACAACAAGCAAATCTGAATCAATCGGAAGAAACTCAACTTCTATAACCTGCTCCTGAAACAAAATCAAGCTACTTGCCTACTAATTTTTGAGTACTAAGTTAGCCACAAGACACAATTATTTTCAACAGCAATCTGGAAATACTGGGAGGTATAAATACTGTAAAAGTGTTTTGAGCCTAATTATTAAACAGGGATTATGATGACTTCCACACCCAGCAGGACAACACACACATAGAACTAATGTTGAGTTGGTTACACTTTATTTTAAGGTGTCCTTGTTACAGTGTAATTATACATATAAGTACTGAGTAATATTAATTAACTACATGTACTTACTATATGGTTAGGGTTACTTGCATATAATTATGCATAATTAATCGTTATTATAATAGTAAGCACATGTAACATGTGTAACATGTGTAACACGGACACCTTAAAATAAAATGTTACCGTTGAGTTTACCTCGTTCATCTCGGAGTCATTACACTGGTACTGCTAGAGACACAAACCACCACAGCGACAGAAACAACTCATCAATGACTGCACACAGTCAGAAACACACTTCAGATGAGAGGAGTACGTTGAGACACTGCTGTCTAACTAAGCACCCATTTTATGGTGTTATCTTAGTAGTCATTTCATATGAAAAGAATACAAAAAACAAGAAATAGGTAGCTGGGTTGAAATACATTTGGGAAGTTGATTATTGTAAAAAGCATTTTGCTAATTCTTTAATGACTTTTTTTAGGGCTCTTAGTTAAAAAATTAAATTGTCAGTTATTCACATTTTTACCAATATGTTCTGCCAAAAGGTATTACATTATTGTGGCAGATAAGTACATATTGGAAAGACATTACAAAACATGGCTTTAGAAGTGAGTATATTTCTGTTTCCAAATCACTGAATGTAAGCCTATCGCTGGGTCACAACAAAAAGTCACAACATGCACTTTCCATGAAAAAGTGCACTTTAGCATACTATTGAAAATTGTACTAATTACAAAAATAATACACTTGCATGCAAATTTTCGCACACTTAATTGCACGTTAATTGCATATAAATGAAAATGGATTATAGTTTAAATTTATATTAAATGCAATTAGCTGAACTTTTTTTTACCTGCTAAAGTTTGTAGGACTCAATTTCATAATTACTTCTATTGTCTTTGAAATATGGTTCAAAGTATATTGTCAAATTTACTGACAAGCATTTATGATACTTTAAATGTAATATCAAATAACACACTGCAGTTAAAATTATAATCAAGTACTTTACATGTGCTTCAGTATATTAGTCACACATCAAAATAAGTGTACTTAAAAGCACAACAAAAGATTATTGAAACATAATGATTTAAAACGTACTTTAAAGTAAAACTTTTCATTTGACATTATTACAAAGTGCACATTGAAGTGGCCTTATATTGCATCAATTATATATTACGTGCAGTATTTTACTTTTACGATTTGAAGTGCACTACAAATGCACAATCAATACAATTACTTGCACTCATCATATCTTGATGTTCATGGACATTTTAAGTGTTACCAAACAAATGGAGATTGCAATGTTTATACATTAGAGCAGTGGTTCTCAATTCCAGTCCTCGTGTACCACTGCTCTGCACATTTTTTTATGAGAAACAGATAACAGATAAATAAAGACACAATTAAATAAATAAATATTTAATTAAATAAATAAATAAATAATAGATAAATAAAGACACAACTAAGAGTCATTATAGAGCTCGTCCTGATAAAGCTGATGAGACTCACCTGTCCGAAGAATGCTACTCTGAAATATGTTCCCAGCAAGCGCTTGCCTGTGTGCATGACCTCTGTGACCTTACTGTAGGCACGGTGCAGGGTGCCATAGAGGTGAGCCAGTCTCTGCCACAAACATGAGCATCAGAGTTTACAAAACACATCGGCTCTGATTTCAAGGGAAGGTGTCATTTCTGCATTGAAGTGTGTCATTTTAGGGAGTGAAACCTTGAAATGGATCAACTTAGGTATGCGGCGGTAACCCATCCTTAGATATCAAAACACAGTGTGTGTTACTGCTGTACCTCAAAGTCTCTGCGTTTCTCATAAATGGGAATGATGAGTTTGTAGATGTCAGAGATGAGCTCATAACGCTCCGCTTTCCACAATCCATCAGCACATTCTTCCAGAAGCTCCATCAGGACGTCCTATGACCCACAGACAAACACACACCTATACCCTTACAACAAAGATACTAAGTATACAGTGAATACAAAAGTATTTAGTCTCACTTGATGTCTCCACATAACATACAAAATAACAATGCAAGTGTCGTCTATTGCTCAATGAGTTTTTCATTCGTTTTTATTTTTGTATTTTCCATTTTCCTTTCTTTTTCATTTTTTACTCAATTTAATTGT
>NW_015540934.1:423555-432061 GCF_001515605.1 Sinocyclocheilus anshuiensis
GTTGTTAAAGTACTACGCAACAATTGTGTGATATTCCTTAAAAAATAAAGGTTTAATTATTTTATCTTTATTATATAAAACTGTGCAGCTCATTCACACAGAGACATGCAGAACATGCAGACTCCATATTTAAATATCAGTCTTTTGGAGTTTAATTTTCACAGACCCACTCCATATCGCAATTTGATTAATTGTACACTTTTGATACTTTTGATTTATTAATCCACATTTTTCCAAATTCTGTGGCATTATGTGTTTTCTGTCTCTATTTTCCACACCACAGAAATCATAGGGCCCTAGTAAACGATGACAGAATTTTCATTTCTGGATGGACTATCCCATTGACAGCCATTGATTTATGTGCTTATTCTATTGTCACACTCACCTTGTAGATGAAAGTGCGAAGGGAAGTGAAGACCTGCTTGAGGGCCGTCTCTGATTGGTTGATTTGTAAGAAGCAGAGATGAACCTGGAACACTTTCTTCATGAGGGGATTGTGGCCGTGATCCAAACTCAGCTGAGTCTGAGTGCAAACAAACAAATAAACACACACTGTTATCAGTGAGGAATAAAGCACATGAGCATCACTCGTGAGAGCAGGTGATGATGATGATGATGATGTCTGACCTTAAAGCCCATGATGAAGATGCTCAGTGTGTCCAGAACTGTTAGACAAACTTCTGTGGCAATGTTTCCTTCCAACAGAGACTGATTCAACACATCTGCATCTGAATGGCTGTAAGCTACAAACACACACACACACACACACACACACACACAGATGAACATTTTTTTCATTTTACAGGCTCAAGAAATAAATGAGTTTGTTTCTTCATCGGAAAGATTTCAGAAATGTATCATTACATCACTTGCTCACCAGTGGATCCTCAGCAGTGAATGGGTGCCGTCAGAATGAGAGTCCAAACAGCTGATAAATACATCACAATAATCCACACCACTCAACGATAACGATAACGACCAAATTCATCATTATTAGCCGTTTTTAACTTTAACTTAGCTTCTGGCTAAAATACTCTAGCCATAATATTCCTTTCTGATCTCATCTGAATCAGGAGAGAAATATGCACAGATCAATCATTGTTTACAACCATTTACAAGCAGCATATTAGGTTCTACAAATTTGTCAGTGGGTTTTTATGTAAGAGGTCAAGAAGTGATTGAGTTCTTAACTGCAAGTGGTGTTATGGACTAGTATTTTGGCGAGACGCAGTTAAAAATGTCTTAATAATGGATTTGTTTCTTACAGACATGTAGCTTTTCATTTCATAAGATGTTAATTGATGGACTGGAGTCGCATGGATCTGGAAATGGATCATTTGTGGATTATTGTGATGTTTTTATCAGCTGTTTGGACTCTCATTCTGACGGCACCCATTCACTGCAGAGGGTCTACTGGTGAACAAGTGATACAATGCTTAATTTCTCCAAATCTGATGAAGAAACAATCTCATCTACATCTTGGATGGCCCGAGGATGAATACATTTTCAGCAAATTTTCATTTTTGGGTAAACTATTCCTATTCCTTTGACCAGTTTTCATTTGATCTCATAAATTAAGTCCAATTCTTCCAACATTAAATGTTAAAAATAAAACAGAAGAAAGCTTTCTTTTCTGGTCTTTTATTGAAAGACAACAGAGAGCTGCAGATGTATTAGCTGGTTTTGTGCGCGTCTCACTGTGGTTGTAGGTGTAGGAGTTGTCCAGACTGTTGAGCTGCTGCAGTCTCATATGCAAGGCTCCTGTCCTGCTGCGGGACACAGGAAGAGTCTGAGAGCGTCGCTCGTGAACCACCGGTCCTGATCCCTCCAGAGTCCTGATGACAGAGTCAAAACTTAACATCAACTTCAAAAGCTTCTATTATGAGCTCATTAACACTCTCTGACAACAATAAAGCTTCTGTGATCATTATTAGTGGCCAGCTGATATGTGTTTGTTATTAACTGCTGTTGGTTTCTATAGAACTTGTTGGCCATTAGCAGAGTTGTGGTTACTTAGTCAAAACATGTTATTATGAAACATTATTTAGATGTAATTTATTTATAACATGATATATTGGTGTAACACTTGATAATAGGGTTTCATTTGTTACCATTATTTAAGTACAATTTGAAAATGAAAAACACTACTGAAGCTTTTATTAACCTTAGTTAGTTCATTTTGATATTCACAAATACATGATTAAAATCAAAAGTATCTGTTAATATTATTTAATAGACCTGAAGTAAAATTAACAATTGTATTTTTATTAACCAACATTAATTCAAAGATCAATAAACACTGTTGCAGGTATATTGCTCATTGTTCAAGTTAGCTTTTAGTACCTTATTGTAATGCGTTACCTATATTTCTATATAGTACTCACTATATCTTTATAATCTACTATTATAAACGTGCAATATTAGTAAATGTTTGTTAAAAAAAAGACATTACCTTGCAATGTGTCTCTTTCCCATATATCTGAACTGATGAAGACACACTCTGAAATCAGATGAGAAATGAATGATGAGACAGGAGTGTGTGTGTGTGTGTGTGAGTGCTGTGGAGGTGAAGTGCAGCACTTACTCTAGCAGACTGAAGAAGTTCATCAGGTCTGTGGGTGAAGCTTTATTCCAGTAGTTGAACAGAGCATCTAACACACAGCAAGCACATCAATCAAACAACAGACAACTACAACACAAGCAGGTTCACATTATCTCAGTGTGTGTGTACCTTCAGACATGCTCTTTAGCACGTGCAGGAAGCACATTAATATGTTCTTGACTTCAGATTGGTCCAGTTTGTCACAGCGGAGTAAAGAACTGCCCAGAACCCCAGCGACATGACACTGACACAGAGAAAACAAGAGCAGACATTCATAGGCCACAAAACACTTCTGGACACTTAAGTCACAATTGTCTGAAGGGCTATGCAGTATATTGAAATAATAGCAATTGTTTGATCAACTGCAAAAAAGTGTTGCTTAAGTGTCCAAATACTTTTTGGGGTAAACTGTAGATACACACCCAGGCAATTATAAGCACTCACACACACATGCACATTCACTAACACACACCTCATATCACATGCACGCTCTAATAGATGGCATGTCTGTACACACACAAAAGGACCATGATACTGTAGCAGTAATGCACTGCACGCACTCAAAACGGCATTCATATGTGCAAGAACAGCTCTTTCTCTACAGGACGTCACAGACAGGGAGGAGAGCAGCTCTACACACACACACACACTGCTCTACACTAATGTGTTAATGTATCTACCATAGCACAGCACATGTTTCCCTGTCAGCAGATCCTCACTCTGACAGCACAGTGTGGAAACTATGAAACCCACAAAATACTGCGGCTGATTTTTCACTTCACTTATCATGCGGATACAGAGATGGAGACTGAAGGACTGTTTTTGGACTAATTCAAATGCAACAAAAGGAAAAAATATCAAAGAGAGATCATTCAGTGCGCCACAGCATTCCTGCTGTCAACAGATTTACTGACTCAGCTTCCTGTGACTGGAAGCATCAGCTGTGGATTTAGGCACAAGATCTGCCCTGTTACTTCTATAAAATACAGACGAAGTCCGCTCCCCACTGAAAGATATCTTAACCAGGTCATATCATGACACAGAGTTAGATGTATTACTTAGACTTGAACTGGCAAAACTCCAGTGCAAAAGAATAAATATTTTACTTTAGTTGCCATTTTATTCAACATCTATCTAAATAATGTGCAAAAAAAATCACCAACCAGAGTTATGAGAGGATAATGGAAGGTGTTCTGGTCTGACTGCAATTAAAATGCAGTTTATTTGCAACAGAAAAAAAAAAAAGAAGTATAAAGTGAATTCTGCTTATATGAAACATGACTATAAATATGTTTCTATGGAAATGTAACAATTTTTTCCACAATTATATACACATTTATTTCTTTAACACTAAGACTCAGTATAATCAAATAATTGTGATTGATGTAATTTTTCTCAGCTTTAGTCTTTTTAAAGCTAAAAAAACCCAGTAATATCATCAAATTTTGTTAAATGCTATTGCATTAAATGTGCATATCACATAGCAAATGCTATTTTGTAGCATTTTTCATTCAAATAATGGTTTGAAAAGCCCTGCTCTAATGGACCGTGTTCCCAACAACCTGCACATATTTTTATTATATACACACATTTATAATGTAGGACACAATAACACTTTTAATAAATGAGATGGTTATTACGAAACGAACACAAACATCTAGTAATGTCACCAATCTCCACACAACTGCTGTGCGATTCGCCAGAGATCAGTTTATATGAAGCTTCAGTTCAGCTCTGATTTATTTCTTCATATTGAAATGCTTAAATCAAGACAACAACACAAGATCATTCAGCTTCAGTTCTGCGAGTTTATTATGTCATTGAATATCAATGTGCTTTGTAAAATAGTATAATTTGCATAATTTCAAGGAATTTTATGTTCTTCATTATTTTCTGTGTTTTCTTATTAAATCAGGTTTATAGCAGGTGTTAACAGCGATTAACAAGTATTAATGTAAATGAAGGACAGGGGTCGGGTGGGGTTGCTATAAACCAATAAAGTTCATTTGATTAGAGAGAATAATGACCCTACCCCCCTCCTGTCAATCACTGTGTCACACCCCCCTTCCACACAACACACTACACTGCACCCACCATTTGAGGCGCTAGAGGGCCCCCTTGCACCCGCCCACCACAGCCCTGCAGGGGGCCCTAGTACTTTCAGCTTCATGTATTTCCCTGTGGCTCTTAACACATAACCGGTCCGGTCAGCATGTAAAACACTGTGCCACTGTGTCACACGCGTGGAATTTACAGCTGATCTTATGACATCACAATGACCGAGAGAATGTTTGGAATCTTTGATCTTCAAAGTGTGTTGTGTTGTGTTGTGTTGTGTGTGTGTGTTTGGGGGTCGTTATTCTCTCTGATCAGTTGAGATCTATTGGTTTATAGCAACTCCACCCGAACTCGTCCTTCATTTACATTAATGCTTGTTAATCGCTGTTAACACCTGCTATAAACCTGAATTAACAATCAAACACAGAGAAAATAATGACAAACATAAATTTCCTTAAAATTATGCCAACATTGTAAAACAACTAACAAGTTTTACAAAGCACATTAATATTCAATGACATAATAATAAACTCACAGAACTGAAGCTGAATGATCTCAATCTGATCTATGATGAAGCACATATCAATTTGGAGTTTGGTGCCATTAGTGAATTTTAGAGGTGTGTATGTGTGTGTTTTCTTTCTGTAATAAACCCATGATTCATTAGAAGTGTTATTGTTTTCTGTCCAGAAATGTGTTTGAGCAGGAGTTTTAAAGCTATGTGTGAGTGAAATATAATGCTATAAAATAAGAATGTAAAAAATGTTAAATGAATTAACACAATGATTTTTTAACACATTCACAAAACTTGAGAATATTTCTGTTTCAGTTTTCTAATTACTAAAGCTGAAAAACTGAAAGATCATTTACATATCAAAGTCTTAAAGGTACAGCTGCAAAAAAAAACTAAAAACACCTGCCTTCTGTTGAACACAAAAGAAGATCTTTTGAAGAATGTTGGTAACCAAATAGTACTACAGTAGCCATTGACTTACATAGTATTTTTTTTCCGTACTATGTAAGTTAATGGCTACCGCCAACTGTTTAGTTACCAACATTCTTCAAAATATCTTCTTTTGTGTTCAACAGAAGAAAGACACTCATACAAGCTTCTTGAGGGTGAGTAAATGATTATTTTTGGGTGAACTATCCCTTTTACAAGTGACCCTCAGGGAAAACAATGCAATATGACCCCTTTAAGACAGTCAATCATGATCTTCTAGCTAAGGGAACGGAGGATCAGTAAAGCCAAATGCTCACACAGGCACGTCAGACTGGGACAGTGTAGGGTAAGAGGTCAAAGGTGAGTGGTAATAACAGAGCTGCAGGGCAGGGGTCATAGGTCAACGGTGATGTGATACTTGTGTAGGGTGTGTGTGTTGCTCAGTTGGTGTAGACAGCAGAGAGAAGTCCATGGTCTAGCGTTTGAGACGTGCAGAGAGAGACGTCTCCTCTGAGTCAGTAAAGAAACGCAGCATGCTGGAAGAGTGACGGCAAGTGAAACGCTCCCGCTGAACGCCGCAACAGCAGGAGACACACAACCACAGGTTAGCACACACTCACACACACACACACACACACTCACTCCTGTTCATACAAAGATAAGCATACATCCATACACACATACTGCGACACATAAACACAAACCACGATAACGGTCCATCATAAATAATGTACACAAAAGTGAAAATCAGTTCATGTGAGCAGTACCTTATCTAGGGGGTGTGGCTTGTCAATGCTGCGCTCTGATAGGCCGTTTCCAGAGTCCGTGCTGATAAGAGAGCTGCGCGAGTCAGTGTGCCGTACAGAGCTCATGGTCGGAGTGTGAGGAGAGACTGACAAACACAAACACCTCAATATACTGGACACAATCACTCTCAAATTATATTTCTCACAGAACAATAATCTGAACACAATTATTTCAACCCTGTAAAGCCTGACATAGGAAATAATAGTCAAAAATCGAATTTGTTTTAAAATGGAAGTTTACTGAATGTTTTCACAAAATAAATGACAGCAAAATCTATGAAAATTTTGCATATTTGTTTTTTGTTGAGTATCATATTTGATACATCAGGCATTTATGGCTCATATAGTATGAAGAATATTAGAGAATATTGAGCTCATACTTGAGGAGGAAAGAAACACCTCAGTTTTATTCATAGGCCCAAAATGAGCAAAAATATTATATTTGGTGCAGCTGCTGATATTTATATGGCCAAAAAGTAAGACGAAATTCTGATAGACCTTTCTAACAGTATAACAGATTACTTGCATAAAATTAATATCACTTGTCACTCTATATCTCAATAATGTCTGTAAGATGACTTTTAAATGCTTAGTTTATGAACAAAACACAGTGGTTTTAATTGTTTGAAACATATAATGCAATGCAATACAATGATGACTGAGCCTGATGGATCATATTTATTAAATACAATACATCTGATGTATCATATTTAACATGATTTTTCTAAAAAAAATAATAATAATGTAAATAATTAATAATCTAGTAAACCTAAGTTGCTTCAGTCCAAGTGTCATTCTTGTAATATTACTATTACTAACCATACAAAAGTTATTCTTACATTTACTTTATAAATGACCTGAAGTGGGACATTTTTACAATCATACTGAAAGGCATTTTTCTTGCTAAAAAATATAAACTATCAATTAGGCAGAAGGCATGTAGTAGATTGTGTACAACAGTTTTTACAAAAAAATTTTTGATCATGCTTATCATTTATAGGTTTTAGAAATTTTCATATTAAAAATGTGATATAGTGGGCTTTATAGGGTTAAATGTCCAGGATGACTGACTGTGATTATGTCATGTTGCACAGCATTTTCAATGAGGGAAAACAAATTCCTTGTTTCTGTAACACTGTCAGATAGTGGCTGGTTAGGATGCTCTGTCTCACCTGTTCCTGAAATCACTCCAAGCACCTCTTTATGCAGGCTGCTGTCCACTGGACTGGCCACATTTTTTGTAGGTGTCATCATTACATGATCATCACGGCCATTCTGAAGCAATACAAACAGAACAGAACAGAACAGAACTTGCTGCATATTCATATCATTCATATCTTTTTTTCTTACTACACTTTTCTTTTTTTTTTTTAAGTAATTATTTGAAATCTGATATTGTTATTAATTCTTAACATCTCAAGATGTATCGTTTAGTGTTCACCTTTTTCCAATGGATGTGTGAAGTTTGGGGTCAGTAAAAATGTTTTATGTTTTTGAAATCTGGAGAGTTTTTCCAGGGATGTGCGTGCTTTTGTTTTGATGTTTTTGAAATTGTTTTATGTTCTATTATACTCAGCAAGGCTTTTACTGTATATTTGATCAAATATACAGTACAAATTATAATTAACATTGTGAAATATTTAAAACAACTGTTCCCCTTCAGGAACTCGAGCTGCATCGAGATCGCTTTGGGAACGCCCTGCGTGACCGCGTTCTGAAGCACGTGTAAAATCAGTCCAATGGAGCAGCGAGACGTCACGAGCAGGGTGACGTGAGCGCCAGGAAGTATAAAAGCGCATCTGGCAGAGCGCAAGTTAGCTTCTGCTCTTCAGTAGCGCTCTGTGTATGTGTCAGTCTATTTACTGTTGTCTGTCAGTCCACAATCATTCAAAAGAATATATCAAAGTCAAGATCGTGGGAGAAACCGTACTCATCCCGTATTTACAGCCCCACAGTCTCGAATTATTCAAAAGAACATCGTGGGGCTGAATGATAAGGGATATGGGGCGATGCCAGTGGTGGAGCAGACGCTTGCGAGCTATCTCTAACCCATCCTCTGCATTGTCCCTGAAGGCCCCGAAGCTTCCCACCAGGCCC
>NW_015540934.1:432145-454657 GCF_001515605.1 Sinocyclocheilus anshuiensis
TAGCGCTCTGTGTATGTGTCAGTCTATTTACTGTTGTCTGTCAGTCCACAAGCATTCAAAAGAATATATCAAAGTCAAGATCGTGGGAGAAACCGTACTCATACCGTATTTACAGCCCCACAGTCTCGAATTATTCAAAAGAACATCGTGGGGCTGAATGATAAGGGATATGGGGCGATGCCAGTGGTGGAGCAGATGCTTGCGAGCTATCTCTCCCCATCCTCAGCATCGTCCCTGAAGGCCCCGAAGCTTCCCACCAGGCCCGTTAGGCTTACATCGAGTCTGGTTGGGAAAGCTTATACGGCGGCAGGTCAGGCTGGCGCATGTTTGCACACCATGGCGGTGTTACAAGCATACCAGGCTGAGCTGCTCAGGGGTGGGGCTGCTGAGCGGGAGCAGCCCAAGCTGTCAAGCTCCTCATATCACCAGACAGCAGTCAGGTCGGTCGTTCCCTGCCGGTCATCCGCTTCAGGGCACCGAACTGGCTCCTCTAATAGCGATCTCGACGCAGCGTCTCGTTCCCTCGGGGAACCATGGTTACATACGTAACCTAGAGACGTTTTCTATTTTAATATAGAAAGCGGAATTTTCAGCATAATTGCTCCAGTCTTGAGTGTCACATGATCCTTCAGAAATCATTCTAATATTCTGATTTGCTGCTCAAGAAACAAGTATTATTTTTTTCTTCACTATCAGTTTTGATGACGTATACTTGCTGAATAAAAGCATTAATTTCTTTTAAAAATCCAATCCAATCTGTTCATCCAATAAACGGAATGCTCTGACTCTGTGTAAGTTTCTTCTGAGAAACACAAGATATTCTAAAGAATGTTTTAACAGTCATTGGTCATCCATACTGACTTTCATTGTATGGACAAAACCACTATGACATTTTAAAAAATTATATCTATTTGGCGTTCTATAGAAGAAATTACATCAGGTTTGGAATGACATAAGGGTAAGTAATTGATGACCAAATTTTCATTTTCAGTGAACTATCCCTTTAAACCTGCAACAAGCCTGCATTTGTAGTAATATGTGCTTCTATATGGCTGCACAGTCTGAAACAAACACTAGGTGTCAGTCTTACAACATTAGAATGGTTGGTGACAGGAGACGCTTCATTAATGTGGAGCTTGTGGACGTTTTCCAGCAGCAGACTGAACAGAGGCAGGTACAGCGTAGCCAGGCGAGCCTGCTGACCCTGAAAAACAGACAAAACACACGCTTTATATTTAATACATACACAGTTGTGTTCATAGCACAATAATACCAAAATGACACAGTGTTTATTTACCTTGGAGGAGTAGCGATCGTCAAAGGCGTGTTTGATCATCAGGTTCTTCAGCACCTGTACAGCGATCTGACGGATGTCTCTGAACTCCTGCAGACCTCCACCCACTTCCCTCAGCAACAGCCCCACCAGGAAGTGATTCTTACAGAAATCATCAGTTAAAGAGTAGTCCAGCTGAAGATCTGACAGAGACACAGAGAGTAGGATGTGAGTTCAGGACCAAAAATACAAAACATCACTCCTGAACTATAGAAATGGAAACAACAGGCATTATAACTAAAGAAACAGAAATTATATCAGAATAGTTCACCCCAAAAATACAACTTCTGTCTTCATTTACGGCATGTGCACATTCAAACAATAAAACATCAAATAAATAGTTTTTCACATTTGCGTGACTATGATGCATTTAAATATTTTAACTGAACATGACTACATTTATGCACGTGTAGAAGTATGGACTTTATTATTATTATAAAATAAAATATATTATAAAAAAAATAATAAAATTGTATTTTGACTGTAGTGTATATCAGAGCAGTGGTTCTCAACCTTTTTGACTCCAAGGCCCCCACTGTTCACAACAATATTCGAAGACCCCATGACTTTTCCAGTTTTTGTGATTTACTTTATAAGAATTCAAGTATTTTGTTTTCACAATTTCTATCTGGTAAAATATTTTAGAGCTTGGCATAACTAGAAAAACTTATATTTATTATAAATAAATATAATATTTTAATAATTTGCATTACATTTCCAGGTCTAGAAATCACACTTTTTAAAGTAGACTATCACATATTCAGGGTTTTCAAGACCTTGGGAATCTTAGTTTTTCAAAGAAAAAATGAAAATAAGAATATATGTTGATTTGTAGTTGTTTTAATTCTTGTTCTGTCTTATTGTAAATCATTTAAGTCATCTTAAGGCCCCCTTGGATGTTTGCTGAATGCCCCTGGTTGAGAACCCTTGGATTAGAGGAAGACAGCTATATTGAAGGCCATAATAAAATATAATAATGATGTTAAAAAATGAGAGATATCAGCCTTCAGTCCCATTCCATCAATATTCTACAAGATCTTTGACTTTCACATGTTTCTGCTCTTCTCTTTAATGATGGCTCACCTTGAAAGCGCTGGATTCGGCCCTTCCTGAATGGCATGGGCAGATTGAGAGGAACGTAGTGCTCATGATTACAGACCACCTTCAGAAACTCAAACTTAAACTCATACAGTGCCTGAGTGAGAAAGAAACAGAGAAAGAGAGGCATCAGATTGCACCATTGGAAATCTTTCTGAGATGGAATATATAATTGAAGAAAAAAAAACTCTCATATTTGCTTGTAAATGGAGATAAACAAGCAGAACAAATTACTTTTGCGTCTCCGGGCATGAAGCAGTTGATGTACTCAAACTTAAACTCATACAGTGCCTGAGTGAGAAAGAAACAGAAAGAGAGGCATCAGATTGCACCATGGTAAATCTTTCTGAGATGGAATATATAATTGAAGAAAAAAAAACTCTCATATTTGCTTGTAAATGGAGATAAACAAGCAGAACAAATTACTTTTGCGTCTCCGGGCATGAAGCAGTTGATGTAGTTGTTGATCTGTTTGAAGACAAACCCTCTGTCCATGAAGGTGAAACAGCGCTGGTGAAAACGATCAATGGTTGAGTTTACTGACTGATTCAAGACAACATCAAAAACCCTTCCTCAAACTAATGTACAATTTATTACTGGTAAAGATGGTAGACATTATAAACATTCTCTTATGGCTATTGCAGATCTAGGTTTGTTTTACCACAAAGTTCAAAATTTGAACTATCGAGTGCTTCACAGAACCAAACTTTACGAGAGCAGCAATTTGGATTGTGGTTAATGTGATCTGAATTCACAAGTAAGCTTCTATTGATGAAGTACATTTTGCTGGAATATATCACCAATAGTTCAACTACAGTACAAAACAAAACAAAACAAAGCAAAACAAAACAAAACAAAGCAAAGCAAAGCAAAGCAAAGCAAAGCAAAGCAAAGCAAAGCAAAGCAAAGCAAAGCAAAGCAAAGCAAAGCAAAGCAAAGCAAAGCAAAGCAAAGCAAAGCAAAGCAAAGCAAAGCAAAGCAAAGCAAAGCAAAGCAAAGCAAAGCAAAGCAAAGCAAAGCAAAGCAAAAAGGCAAGGCAAGGCAAGTCAAAGCAAAACAAAGGAAAGCAAAGCAAAGCAAAGCAAATCAAAGCAAATCAAAGCAAAACAAAGCAAAGCAAAGCAAAGCAAGTCAAAGCAAAGCAAAGCAAAGCAAAGCAAAGCAAAACAAAACAAAACAAAACAAAGCAAAACAAAACAAAACAAAGCAAAGCAAAACAAAACAAAACAAAACAAAACAAAACAAAAATAAAAAACAAAAAATAAAATAAAAACTTCCAGATCTCGAGCCTTGATGCTTGATGACTTCCTCATAGTGTGAAAGCAGACCAGCAGCTCGGCTCACCTTGATGAAGACAGCAAGGCTGTGATTGGCGTTTCGTGTTGCGTCCAGGTTGTCTTTGTATTTCTGTGTGATATGAGGCATCAGCATGGTCACCAAGGTCTCCATGGAGTGATAGAATGAAGCTGAGAAACGCTGGTTCCTAGACACCTAAAGGACACGGCAGGGGTCAAATCAAAAACTGCCATGAAAAAAAAAACATCAGATTTATGCACTTATGAAGAAGTTCAGAAATTAACTAGATTTTAACATTTTCAGAAGAACATATGAGTGGTGTTTGTTTGCTGTAATGTTACCCATCCTCACCTTGCCCTTGCCCGTCTCAATCAGGTACTGAGCCATAGACTTGACTAAAACCTCAAAGAAAAACCAGGAGTACTAGAGGAGAAACAGCACAGATTCAAGAGGATATACAGTAACTATAACACATGAACTAGATTTTAACATTTTCAGAAGAACATAGGAGTGGTGTTTGTTTGCTGTGATGTTACCCATCCTCACCTTGCCCTTGCCTGTCTCAATCAGGTACTGAGCCATAGACTTGACTAAAACCTCAAAGAAAAACCAGGAGTACTAGAGGAGAAACAGCACAGATTCAAGAGGATATACAGTAACTATAACACATGCAACAGCCACTAAACCATGAACACTGCCGTAGTCCGTTCAAATTTATTCAAGAGTGCTATTAGTATACTTCTTTTAAACTATAAATAAGAGAGTATACTTTCAATTTACTTTGTATGTAGCCTACTTACCAGAGACATACATAGAGACTACAAAATTATATAATACTTGAGCATACTTGGCTCATACTGACAAGTATACAGAAAAGTCTATCTATATACAGTAATTGTACTTGTTTTTTGATCGAGATATCCTTCAGAAAAGTATATTTCAGTATTCGAAATATACTTTCCTTGTAGTTGTATTTACATTTTTGACTGAGTAGTATATGAAACACTTTTTTCCACGCATACAGTATAGGTGTCACACCCCAGGACTGTTTGTTGTGTTTTCATCCCCCATGTGCTCTGTGTGACCCAGTTTTCCATATATGTCTGATTGTCATTTGGTTCAGGTGTGTCTTGTTAATTATCCTCATTTACCAATGTATTTAAGTTGTGTTCAGTCTTGTGTTCCCTGGTCCGGTCTACTACATCCCTACGTGTGTCTCCTGCCTGTTCTGTCCTGGATTTACCCTTGTGTGGATTTATTAAAGACTATTTGCATTCATCTTCATCTTCTTTGTGCATTTATCTCACTGTAGCATGACAATAGGCTTTTTTTAGGTAATACTACAGCATATGATTTACATACTATCCGATAAACTTACACGTTTACTTTTTTATTTACATTTGGCTGATTTTATCAACAATTGCTCCACAGTATAAGTCAAGAATATGAGTGATGTTAAGTTCATTTGAAAACCTACAAATATACTTTCAATATAAAACCTATTAAACTATTATACAGTGTATTTTCATAAACTCAATAGACAGCTAGAAGTACATTTAACTACTATTAAACTAAGAGTACTCATAAGTAGGGTTACAAAGGGGTGGAAAATGTCCGGTAAATTTCCGGAAACTTTCCAAAAATCCCTGGAATATTCCCAAAAATCCTGAAAAGTTTCCAAAATTTCTGGAATATTTCCGAAATTTACTGGAAATGTTCCTCCTTTTTGCAACCCTACTCATAAGTTCATATATGAACTTCATATAGTTCACAGTATAGTTGCAATAGTGAGAAAACTTATATGTAAACTAGTCGTGTAGACAAAATGACCACAGTTACACTTTAAGTACACTTAAAAGTATACTTTTCTGAACTAAAAAGTAATTTAGACCTAGGAAGTTTTGAAATAGTACACTTACAATTATATTATTAGTACACTGATTTTATTATACTTACTACATAATGTAAACTTAAAAAATAAACTTGAACCTTAGTTTAGTTAATAAAACAAATTTGAAGTGTGCTTCTTCATTGTGAGGGATGTTTTAATCTGATTCACTGGTTGTACCTTCAGCAGTTTGTTGCTGGTGAGGAAGTCAGTTGAGGGTTTCAGGATGGTGGTGATGGTTTTTGCCAGTTCCTCATGGACAGTTTTACCATTGGTTAAGTTTGTCGTCTCCTTCAAAATATACTACTCAAAAATAAAACACAAGAAAACAAGAATGATGATACAAAGGGTTATAGTGAAAAATACTTGTTTGACATCACAAGCAAAACGTGATGTATCATGATACAGCGCACCTTTACATAAGAACGCAAGTGATGCTCCAGACCCTCTTCATGACACTGAGCCATGACATGGATCATCACCCTGACGAGAGAAGAGACAAAATGAGGAGCAGGGTTTTATCATTGACTAAAACCAAAACCCAAAACATTTTTTGTTAACTAAACTAAACTAAAATATTAGATGGAAAAACTTAAAGTAAACACAATTTGAAATGTTGTCTTGGCAAATAAATAAAATAAGATGAAGCAATAAAATGAGCTGAAAATGATATAAAAAGAAATGTAACCTAAATAGTATTATAAAAAACACACAATGAAAAATTACAAAAGCAAGTAACCAAATTACTAAAAATGAAACTAAAATTAAAATTAAAACTGAATATATATATATATAAATCTAATTTAAAATATTAATAAAAACTACGGTAACACTTTACAATAAGGATCCATTAGTTAATGTTAGTTAATGTATTAACTAACATGAACGAACCATGAACAGTACATTTATTACTGTATTTATTCATCTTTGTTGATTAAAATACAGTTGTTCATTGTTAGTTCATGTTAATTCACAGTGCATTAACTAATGTTAACAAGCACAACTTTTGATTTTAATAATGCATTAATAAATGTTGAAATTAACATTAACTAAGATTAAGAAATGCTGTAGAAGTATTGTTCATGTTTAGTTCAGGTGAACTAAAGCAGTTAACTAATGTTAACTAATGAAACGTATTGTAAAGTGCTACCAAAACTACTAAAATAACACTGTAGCAGACACCCTACAGCAGGTGAAAGGTGCTCAGCACAGACCTGGTGACGTTCACAGCAACATCATCCTGACCGGAGATAGTGAGCACACGAAACAGCTGGTTCAGTATGGTGGGGAGGAACTTCACCATCACATGAACCTCCATGGCATGCAGACTCTGTAGAGGATGAGAGAGATCGAACTGTGATCTCAGGATGAGATGGGTGAGAATCGCCTGCTAACGCAGACTGAACAAACACCTCCAGGCCTCAAACATCCTCAGGAAGGACAAACAGCAAGTACCTTCAGGTATTTAATCAGTTCTCCTCCTGACTGGCCTGTGGATTCAATACTCTGGCAGTGATGAAAGAAGTTATGCAGATGTTGATCCTGATCAGAAAGAATAATATCTTAATATCTTAATATCACATTTTGTATCTGATTACTATGTGACAATTCTGATCTGAGATGTGCAGGTAGACACTTCATACCTGTGTGTATACAGTGGACACCAGCTGCGTGGAGACTTTGAGCAGCGGCCTCCCACCATCCACCCACTTCACCTCATGACCAGTGTGCTGCTGCAACACACACACACACACACTTTAGCCAGCTAGACTCTTCAAACCAGGGTTTCTCAAACCGGGTTCATGAACCCCTGGGGTTTTTGGAGGGAACTGCAGGGGGTTTGTGAGTTGATGAACAGCTATTAATTAAATCATAAAATCGAATATGAGGTTACACTTTATTTTAAGGTGTCCTTGTTACAGTGTAATTATACATATACATACTGAGTAATATTAATTAACTACATGTACTTACTATAGGGTTAGGGTTAAGATTTGGGTTTGGCTTAGGGTTACTTGCATGTAATTATGCATAATTAACTGTTATTATAATAGTAAGTACATGTAACATGTGTAACAAGGACATGCTAAAATAAAGTGTTACCGAAAATGAAAAGAAATATTTTTTTAAATAAAACAATCAAAATGTAACGCTTATTAAAAAATATTAAATATTTTATTTGTTTACCTCCATGTCACATGACCATTAACCAACATGTCAGTGAACATGTCAACAACTGTGAACATGCAAATGTTTTGTTAAACAACTGAAATATTAACTTAAAATCTCAGGGGATACGGTAAGTAAATATTTTAGTTTGACAAAAAAATAAATTTTCAGGTACTTCAGGTAGAAATTCATGCTCTGTCATGATTATATGCAAATTTCTGCCTCCAAGTATATGTACCTGTATACTTCAATGGTGAATTTTGCAATACATTTCTAATTCACCCCTTAACACATCTCAACTCAACTCAAAACAAAAACAAAACATAACAAAATACAAAAATAACAAAACGCTACAAAACAAAACGGAACAACAAAAAACACAACACAACAAAACATGATAAAACAAACAAAAACGAAAAACAACAACAATATAATACAACAAAACAAAAAAAAAAGCAAGAAAAAACAAAAACACATGCGCACACACACACACACACACACACACACACACACACACACACACACACACACACACACACAAAAGACAACACCACAAACAAAACAAAATAAAAATCACAACAATACAAGAAAACAAAAAACAAACAAAAAAACAACACAAAGCAACAAAACAAAACAACACACACAAAACACAACCAAAAAAAAAAAAAACACAAAGCACACACACACACACACACACACACACACACACAAAGCACGACCAAACAAAAAACAAAACAAAACGAAAACACATGCTCACACACACAAAAGACAACACCACAATAATACAACAAAACAAACAAACAAACAAACAAAACACACACACACAAAACACAACCAAACAAAAACCAAAACAACAATATAATACAACAAAACAAAACAAAAAAACACAACACAATGCAACAAAACAAAAACACAACAAAAACACATGTGCACACACACAAAAGACAACACCACAAACAAAACAAAACAAAAACCACAACAATACAACAAAACAAACAAACAAACAAAACAACACAAAGGTACAAAAAAACACACACAACAACACACAAAAAAACACCACAAAAAAAAAACAACATGATCAAAATCAATGTTTGGGTCTCTCACCTTGCTGCTGTTGTCCTGGAAACTCAAGTAACCTGATGGCAGGTTTGCAGCCACTGCCACCTGCTGTTCATTCATAATGACTCTGCCATCCTTCAGCAAGGGGAGCCACGCATAACCCACTACACACACACACACACACACACACACACACAGAATGAGTGGGTAGAATGGTACTTTGCAAGAAACGGGGTCCTTAAAAATGCCAATGTATGCATTGTGTTTGATTAGTTAAAATGGATCTAAATATTGATTGTCCTTTTCCTCTTTCACTGTGTATTTTCAATCCAGTGGTTAAGGCTGCTTTCAGAAGGTCTTATGTGAGTGTGTGTCTCACCTTGTGTCTCCACCTGTTCTCGTCTCTTAGTGCTGGCTTTGCTGTTGCTGTCACAGCTGATGTGATAGAGAGTGAAGAGAAGATGATGTCTGTCCGTCAGCTGAGCCGGCAACTCTATCTTAAACTGGACACGTTAAAAACAAGCGTTAAAAGCCACAAACACCACAACAGTTTGACCATAAGCACTGCAAACTCACAAACTTATAGTGATGTAGCGCTCAGAGGTAAACGTCTCACCTCTTCATAAAACTCTGGGTTCTGCTGGTGGTGTAAGACCGCAGCAAACGCTTTCTTACAGAACAGAGGCCCTCCTGGACGCCCGTATATACACTGACAAAACAGAGAGCAGACAGCTACTGCATCACTTACAGTTACACAAATGAACTAAATCACCTAGTGGAAGAGTTATTGTGATTCAGTTCTTAATAAATGCAATGACATTACCATTTAAGTGTTTGGGGTCGGTAAGATTTTTTTATGTTTTTGAAAGAAGTCTCTTGTGCTCACCAAGACTGCATTTATTTGACAAAAAATGCAGTAAAAACAATAATATTGTGACATATTATTGTATATTTAAATGTCTTGTAAAATGTAATTTATTCCTGTGATGCAAAGCTACATTTTTAGCATCATTACTCCAGTCTTCAGTGTCACATGATCCTTCAGAAATCATTCTAATATGCTGATTTAATTCTCAAGAAACATTTCTTATTATCAATGCTGAAAACAGTTGTGCTGCTGAATATTTTTGTAGAAACTGTGATACATTTTCTCTGGATTCTTTGATGAATTAAAAAAAATATATATTCAAATTAAATGTTATAAAAAAAATGGTAGCTTCTGGAAGCCATACCCCTTAACTGTGATAAAATCACTGCAAGCACTGATTGAGTGTTTGTGTGTGACATTACCTTCAGTGGGAGAGCGTCCTCTTCATCCGAATCTCTGAATTCCAGACACAGAGCAATGTTTCTGGCCTGGAATCACAAGAGGAAAACATGAAATACGCTCAACTGACACTTCGCTGAGCACCATCTTAAAAATACTGATTTTACTAATCCTACTTTAGCAACTGTACTTGTTCAACACACGTTTGCCATGTGAGTCCTTTGTGTTTGAAGAGTTTTAACATAATTTTACAGAACCTATTAAGACTGAGGGAACTGCAGGGGATTTGTGAGTTTATGAAAAGCTAATAATTATTTAAATTATAAAAAATTTTAATTCACACACACACACACACACACACACACACACACACACATATATATATATATATGCAGCATGAGAGAGTTCGAAAATGATGGAGACGTGCGAAGTCAAAGTGCAGTAAAGCAGGGTCTGTTTCGTGCACAACTTGAACAAACAACAGCAGGTAAAGCTGTCGGCTGTGTGGATATTAGCAATATCGTTAACAATTCTCGTTTATAATCGATACTGATATGGCTTCTTGTTATCAAGATCTTTAGTCTATGCTGTGTTCTGTTAATGCGTGAACTTCTTATTTGTAGCGCACTTGCCATATAATAATCGCTATAAGCTTTGTTCTCTGTTACCTTTTAATAAACAAAGTATCAGCTTTAAAATCCTGCCAAATTCATAACGCAATTCACGTGAACCCATCATATCTTTCTCTTTACTACTTTAGTACGAAATAAACATGAATGAACATCAAAGGGTATATTATAAGATAGCCTACAGTACAGCTTACTGAAATGTCTCATGTAATCACTCATTCAGTGTTTCAAACTGCAGAAAACGTGTAAAACTTGTAAACAATGCCACGTAACAATACATTTACCTCAGAATAATCATCTATAAGCTCATTAGTCAGCTAGAAAAAAATAACTATAAATAGCATTTTGCTAAATATATGCACTATATTGCATATTCATATTTTGACTTAACCGGTTGTCTACATGATAAGAATGCAAGGAGCTAAAGATAAAATCCAACACCTCCTATAAAATTACATGTTACTAATGAAGAAAAACAGACTGGATGACAACATTTATAGGATGCATTGAGGAGGGGCCCAAACTACACTCAAGGGCCAAGTGATGCTCACATAGTTATGGGCCTGATATCGGCACAGATTCTGTGTAATAAACAATTCATTGTGACTGTATATAGTTCTGAAGTTGGAAAAGACGTTTAGTTCCCACTTTAAGTGAACCTTAGTTCCCAGGACATCTACAAGATGGATTAAAATGCTGATGCTGTAAAAGGAGGGGAGACATAAACACATGACAGTATGACTGAAATGTTAGAGTGTTTAAATAAATCAATAATGGCATTAATAAAACACATTTATTCTGTGGCACTTAAGAAAATAATTTGGCACCTTTTTTTGTTTCTTTAGGAGCCAGTGGCTCCTTAAGTGATTTTTTTCTGTCTGGAGCCCTGCTGCTATAGCACATTGTCTGGATGAACGTCTGAAGCTGGTCTCTCCATCCTGTATTTAAGCCAAATTAGTGTTTTGGATGTAGCCTTCCATTGCAGACTGATTTATTCTTGAGGTACATCAAATTCCTTCTCTCTCAATGTTTGATGGCAACAGAAAAGCACTAGTGTCCCCCGCAGCTTGTTAGATTTTTTATTTAACTTTTCAGATTTTCCTAATGCCTCATTACACTTAAAGCCTGTAGTTTCCACTGCATGTGTTTAAATATTGAAAAGAATGTTTGTTCAGATCAATTTCTGCATTTCTGTCAGGACCACTATCGTCAAAGATGATTGACAATTAGCATACAGTTTGGATTGGCGGTATGGTTCTGTTCTGGGCAAGAACTCCCTGCGCCTCCATGCACATAATTATCTCAAACTCAATAGGACTGTGGCCCTCCAGGAATCTGACACTCCTGCTCTATAGAAAAGTCTGAGCTTTGAGTTGAGAAATTTAGCATTGTTTTACCTTGGTGAAGCTCTTCTGGCTGTCGTATTTGAGATGGCGTGGATACACGTACAGGTGGTTGTTGTAAATTGTGAAAGGCTGGGAGCATTTAGCGATAGATGGCACAAATTCCTCCACCTCAAACACCACCCTGCTCCGGTCCACAACTTCTGTCTGACGAAGAGGAAGATAGGAGGCCGTGACACAATCTGCATTCACACAAGAGATCAACCAGTCAGTGAGAAGAAGCAGGTAGGTGACCTGAAACAATCCAAACATTAAACATGTCTGTTTTATGCAGAGAGACATTTAGAAATGCATATGAAAGCCTTACTTGTCAGATCTGGTGCGACGTTATCAACCGTAACATCCAAATTACCCAGAATCACAGGCAACTTGGCCATCTTTTCTGGCCTGAGAGAAAAGAAAGCACGGAGGAGGGAAAATAAACAAGGGGAAAAAGAGGCTATTCTGTTTCTAAAATATCAACACCCCTCACAGAAGAGAGACAAACAATACCATCTTTCTTGTGAGCTGAACAAGAGTGTGTACAACATCGTTCTGCAGGTCATGCAAACACTAAACACCTGAAACTCTACAAGAGTGTTATTATTGGAGCGAATGACTGTAGAACTTACTTCCTGAAGTCTGCGAGCAGTCTGAACATGTCCTCGTTGGAGAGCTTGTTGCCGTCCTGTCGGTAGAGAGCCGAGAATCGGGCGCTCTTGTCCACTGTCCCAGAGGCGTCCTTAAACAGGGGCCTGAGAAACAGACACAAACAGAATCATCCTGCTGGTGTGTTGTGCCATTTTTCCACTCGGGTAAAAGAGATGAGAGCACACACAGACACACACATCCCGCCCAGCTCATCTTTAACATCCCATTGGAAAGATAAACGTAATGGTATGGCTTAAAAACAACAACCCACGCCCTTTTCTAGAACAAAACAGGAATAAAAACAGTAAAACAAATATTTGCCTCAACATTATTGATTCTACTCAAGTTGCTTTTACAGTAAAATTGAGATCTCACACACTCAGGCTGGAAGTCACTATATAGTTTCAACCTTTTAGCGTGTGATGTTTCAGTGCAAATACATATTTATCTTATTACCATACTACCCATCATCCAACTTGACCAGGCATTTATGCACTGGTATAAAACTGCCACACATAGTTACATTTTAAAAGTCATTTCTGGGCAAATGTGCCACTTTTCCACGCAAATAAATCTCTATACAGAATGCGTCAGATTCACAAAATCGTAATGGACTTAAAAATGAGATTTATGCAAAATATCTTATTTCTTTAGATTTTTGGATTAAAAAAATTTAAATTTATTCACATATTTTGTGAAGTTCACCAAAGTGGCACTTATCCAGATGCACAACATAGTACAGTTCAGATCCGATTGAGTTGCCTGGATTTCCACAGTGTTACAGTGATGCTGTGCAGCTGCACATGCTGTAAAATACGTCATATTGTGTGTCTGCCGCATCCCCCACAATCTCACATTCAGACCTGTCCTGCTTATGGCATGTAAATGTTTGCACCATAATCTTCTCAGTGACTTCCACTCTCTGTGTGTGACTTTCAAGAGCTTTTTCTCATGAGAAGTCAGTGTGTCTCACCTAGCGGCCCATGCAAATGGCATTCGGTACTGACCCAGCCGGCTGCAGGCCATCTTAGCGTTCTTTAAAACCTTCTGAGCAGCCTGAGGAGAGAGGAAAGAAAAGAATTGTACTTTTATTTGTAATTAGGTTTGAAAAGCATGCCATTTAAAATGGCACTGTCTAAAGCATTTCACATTATTTCTATCGGAATTATATTACTATAACACACCCAGAATGGAACGAGCATGACAGGTCTCTAGGCAGAGAAGGGCTAGAATATCTGAGTATCTGATCCAGAAACCTGAGAGCTTTAAATACACTCACCAACATCTTGGTTTATCCAAATTTTTTGACTTTTTCCAGAGGCCTAAAAGTGATATCACTCACACACACACACACACAGCAGCAGCGGTACCTTAGCAGAGTCTGAGTTCTTCATATAAGGCTCGGCACAATGTGCTATTCCACCCTGTAAGACCTTCTCTATCCGAGCGACCAAGAAGACGTCAGGGTGCGGACAGGTCACCGAAAACACTCCCTATAGACAGACATGATTAGAAATGTTCACAAACAAGGGTAGTAATGTTTAATGTACACTAGTGTTTGGGGTCAGCAGTACTTTTTAAATGAAATGATATGCATTCAATTGATCAGTAACAGTAAAGTGACTGGGGAAAAAAGTATCTCAGTTTCCACAAAAATATAAAGGATAATATGAAATGTTTCTTGAGCAGCAAATCAGCATAAATCAGCATATGATTTCTGAAGGAAAAAATTACATTTTATAATATATTAAAATCATTCTTGTCTTTTTCTTTGTTTGTGTTAATGCAAACAGCATAAAATTTGCCAAACATATGTATTTTTATTAGAATTTTAATATTTCACCCTTATTTCCCTTCATAAATCTATTTTATATTAGGTATAAAAAATGGTTACACTTAGGACCTTAATGACAAAATGTCCCTATCGGAACTACAGCATTTCATCCCAAAATGCCCAATACTTTCTCTATTAATTATTAATAGGCTTAAAATGATTTACTACTTTTAAAGTTTTAAAAACTTTTAGTATTTTTCAGCTGATGGCATCATTTTGGCAAAAGATCTGACTCTGCACAAAAAATAATATTCCACTTATCCAAGACTAAAGCAACAGGGCCATAATGTACATTTAAAAAAATGGCATTTAAAGGGTTAAAATCCTGAAAATTGATTTTTGGTAGTTATGATCAGGACTGATGTAAAAAAAAAAACTCACTGAAAGCGGAAAAAAAATATGAAGTGTTATGGTTAGACTTTTTTGTGAAAGTATATTTTAAAACGTGTTTGTCCCTGTAATACTGTAAATGGCTTTTGTTTGAGGGATGAACCAAAATGATTTTCTGTGTTTATCAACAGCAGGTCACAGCTGCTCTTGACAGAGATAGGATCTCTTGTTTTTTTGTCCTCACCTGTCGTGGAAACTGAATGGCGCTCTCTGTCAGGCTGTTGGCTGTCGGTTGTGCTGCTTGCGGACTGTCTGGCGCTGCGGTGCTGTTGTGAGCTCCTGACGGAGGCAGCAGCGCTTTCACAGACGGATGGTTCATATCCACATGGAAGTCTGAGGAGATCTTACGACCACTTTGAATATCAAACAAGGACAGAGAGGTGAAGAAGGGCTCAACCTGCAACACAAACCAGTGCAGAAACTCTCAGATGAAAGACGGTTTACTGGGATGGAAACTATAGTTAGTAAGGTAAAGTACGTTAGTGGTTGGACCCTCTTCATTTTCCGCCACACAGCTCTGCAGGTTGAAGGACAGGTCGTTACAGTTCACCAAGATCCGCTTCCCGAACTTTTCCTCAAAGGGCTTCACATCTGGCTCGATCCCAGAGAAATCCAGTTTCTGCTCAAAGTGGAGGATGAGACGAATAATAAGTACATGAGATTCATCTATAGGCATATTTTTAGATATTTACACTCGCATCCAATAGTTCGGGGTCAGTAAGATTTTTATGTTTTTTAAAGAAGTCTCTATATCTGTGATGCAAAGCTTTTTTTTTTAAGGCTTTGATGAATAGAATGTTCTTTTGTAACATTACAAATGTTTTCTGACCCCAAACTTCTGTGTACTTTAGTGTAGGGTAGTGTACTTGTATCTTCATCGTTTAGTGAAGAGGGGAAAACATGAGCTAGTAAAAGAGGCTGTTCCTCAGCTTCTATATTAGTGATGTACCTGTAAGTCTGGGTCCAGTGTAAAGAGTTTTAGCCGTGCCTCATTTCTCATCTTGCTCTCGATGTCTCTGGCACTCTGGGAGAACAGAGCAGAGAGATTTCAGTCAAAACCTTTTATTCAGTGTCATTCACTTCCAGCTCCAGATGTGCAGAAGCGAATGCAGGTAGCATTGCACAGTCTAATGCTAAAGAAGCAAAAAAAAAAAAAAAAGTTCTATATTTTCATATCTCTTATAGATGATGACTGTACAATCTGGAGCAAAACAACTTTCTGGGAGATCACACAATAAAGCATCATGTTGGTATGAAGAGGCTATTAAACCATTTTTGGTTTCTAAGGTAATTTGGCCAACAAAGTGATTTTCAAAGTAAAGTCCAGAGGAGAACTGCCCCCAACTGAGCCTGGTTTCCCTCAAGGCTTTTTTTCTCCACTATTATCACCTGATGGAGTTTGGGCTTCTTGCTGCTGTCGCCTTTGGTTTGTTCAGTAATATTATCAATTTGATACTGCTGGAGGAGAACAAAACTTGAACTGAATTGAGCTGATAATGACACTACTTCTGTACAGCTGTTTTATCGCTCAATCGAATTCATATCATAATTGATGAACTCTACAACATTGACACTAGGGCTGGGTTTTGACATGAATTTCACAATTCGATTCTCATTCACAAGCTTGCGATTCGATTCGATATCGATTATTTTGGATACAAATCAGGTACAGTACATGCCAAATTTTCTCAAGGAAAACAAATCTCTCAACTAATGCTGTAAAACATACATGAGAGTCAGTTGGTACTACATTATATACTATAATATTGAAGGTTAAAATTGACTGATTTGTAGTACAACTGCTAAAATTACACTTAATGAAGTTTTTAAAATAATAAAGTTAAAATTACATAATATTTCTACCTCAAGTCACTTTTTTAAAAATATAAATATTTAAATGGTGGCTGTCATAAAAACTTGATGGATTTATTCAAACATAAATTAAACACTGAAGAACAGTAAAAATTATAATGTATGTGTTATATGGTGCATATATTTAGCAAAATGCCCCTCTCTGCAGTTTATTTTTCTAGCTGATTAATGAGTTTATAGTTACCGAATGTTTTTTTCTGAGGTAAATGTGACGTTACGTGATATTGTTTACAAGCCGTTATATTGACGTCTTTGTGTGAGGGCGAAAGATTTCGCAACAGGTTCCAGTTGCTCACGCGAATTTGTCATGTTGATCAATAGAAAGCTGCTTGATTTAAAAGTGACTTCTGTTGATTGTTGGAATTTGTTAGCGAAATTTTGCAGGCAAATATGGTAATTTTCCATTGTGTAACAATGTACAAAGCTCACACAGAAGTCACTTTCAAACCAAGCAGCTTTCTGTTCGTCAGTGTAGAGAATTTGAAAATGAGCAAAATCTGCATGGGGAACTTTTTCGCCCTCACACAAAACTCAATTTCCTCAAAACTCAACACAAGTTCCTACTGAAGTGAATTGAATCCGCCTGTGAAATTTCACACAACGATGATAAATGTGACTGCACCTTTAGTCTTAAAGGGTTAGTTCACCCAAAAATGGAAATTCTGTCATTAATTACTCACCCTCATGTCGTTCCAAACTCGTAAGACCTTCGTTCATCTTCGGAACACAAATTAAGATATTTTTGATGGTATCTAAGAGCTGTCTGACCCTGCATAGACAGCAACGCAACTGAAATGTTCCCAAGTCCAGAAACGTAGCAAGGAGATCTGTAAAATAATCCATGTGTAATAATAATCCAACCGCAATTATACGAAGCTACGAGAATACTTTTTGTGCACAAAAGAAAAAAAAAATAACGACTTTATTCAACAATTCGTCTCCTCCGCGTCACCCTGTACCACCATTTAGGAGAATATCCGCTGGATGTAAACAACGTATGCTGTTCTGTGTCAGCTGCGTCACGCCGGATCGGTTTCTGTTCAGATCAAATCACAACAATGTAGGAGTCAGATCCAGAGAGGAATTGTTGAATAAAGTCTTTTTTTTTTTCTTTCGTGCACAAAAAGTATTCTCGTAGCTTCGTATAATTGCGTGTTTGAACCACTGATGTCACATGGATTATTTTACAGATCTCCTTGCTACGTTTCTGGACTTGGGAACATTTCAGTTGCGTTGTTGTCTATGCAGGGTCAGACAGCTCTCAGATTCCATCAAAAATATCTTCATTTGTGTTCCGAAGATAAACGAAGGTCTTACGGGTTTGAAACGACATGAGGGTGAGTAATTAATGACTTTTTGGGTGAACTAACCCTTTAAGAACTAGTTGCTGAAATGGACAATGTTGTTGATGCTCACAGCATTGAAACTTCACAAGACATTCACAGTTGTTCTGAGATGCTTAGTAACAAGCAAGACTTCCTCTTGCACACCTTTATATTCTCCTTTACTTCAAGATTTTCAGTTTTCCATTCCTTAATGTCAAATAATGTCTATCAAGCAACCCTTCCATTCTCAGTGGGCGGTTCTTGGCCAGGATAAGCTGCCAAGTGGACCAGACTTTAAAATGACAGTCAAAAGTCTAGCTACAGATCAACTGTACATACAAAAAATTCCCCTCACACTCAGCAGTAGTGTGATGATTTCTGTGTTCAGTCAGATGTCGAGTTTCTTTCACACTCAAGGGGCAAAGCTGTTTCTGGACAAGTGCGACCTACCTGAAAACTGTCCATACTGCTAGAGGAGTGATCGCTTTTCGCCTGTTCATCATCTACAACAGAGACAGACAGAAGAAAGTCATTGCACCACACAGTAACTCTCTCAGAGACACAGTCCTATCTCTTTGTCATTGTGAATACAGTTACTCCCATGTGTGGAGGTCAGAGTGGTTTGTGTGTTTGCTTCAGGAATGTGCATCTAAATGTGTCTAAAATGAACAGATGACTAAGGGTTTTTGATAATCTTTACACACACACACACACACACACACCATCGTGTAAGTCTCCGTTCCTTTTGTCCTGCATGGCGAGCTCAAAGCTGCTGTTGAGGATTTTGTTGAGGGTGTTGATCCAGTCGTCCATCTCGCTCTCAGAGTCTGCAGCCAGAACATAGCCACTCTTATCCTGCATCTTCAGCTCGAACGCAAACCTCCGCACACGATTGTTCTACACACAAAGAAAAAGAGTCAAAAAATTGATTTCATTGCATATAAAAAAAGTTGATAATTAGCTCACATGATGATACATTTGCCACAGTGAAAACCACCGCAAGCTTTTCCTCTAGTAGACGACTTAGGAGGTGTATCATGCATGTTAATTACATCATCTGCACAACTTTAATCATGCAATCTTGTAAAACCTTCCCAGAAGCCTGGGAAAGAAGTGAGATGATTTCCATACGGAGGAGGACAGATTCCCAACCCTGCCCAGGGCAGTTCTTACAGAGGGGTTAAGTGCCTTTAAAGGGATGGGTTTAAAATCATAAGAGCAGGGGCATTTAGTCAGGCAAAGACAACCAGAGAGAAATGCAGGAATCCAACTTTTGACCCCTCAGCAGTCGGGGATTTCTCCTCCATCTGAGGCTGTGAAGCTCCTCACGGGCTGCTTGCTCAGCTGGCAGAACTGTGTATTTTAGCCACACAGAATGCGCTGAGATCAGATCAAAACCAGTCACTCCTTTACTGCCCCTCTGACAGGGAGTTTAACATGTTTATGATTGGGATATCAATTAATTAATTGTAAGAAAACATATTTGGGTCATATCCCCCCCACCCCCCATTTATAGATAAAAAAATATAAATATATAAATTGAACCCTATTTATATGACTATTTGAATTTTAATGTTTAGAAGTTTTTGTAAATCTCATTATTCATAAGGATGATTCCCATTATATTATCATCAAATAATTTAATGAGTACAACTGTAAAGTAAAAATACAGTACAGAGAAAAAAATACTATAAAACAATGAGTTTTAAAATTAACTATATATATATATATATATATATATATATATATATATATATATATATATATATATATATATATATATATATATATATATATATATATATATATATATATATATATATATATATATATATATATTACATGTTATTATATACATTCCTATTATTCCTTGTAATTTTGGGGTTGAAAAATGACCAGGACAGGTCTGCGTTTCCCAAAAGCAAAGCTACAAAAAGTAGATCGTAGAGATTAACAATACTTTTACTTCCAATGCTTTTGAGAAATGCAGCCCTGGACATTTCTTAACAGGTTTAATGTGATTTACAGAGCAGAGCACACTGTCAGTCAGTCTGTTTAAATAAGTCAGTTCACTAAGTGTCATCGTGACTACAAAGACTGAAATCTCTAAAACCTTCAGCCAAACTTACGTTTCTATAATCAATGTCAAATCGGACAATAGTTTCATTTAATGTTGCTTCTTTATAATAAATTCTGAGTAAAATTGACAGCATTTTCAGGTTGGTCTAGTTAATGCCATTAAAGCAGTTTTTCTTTTAGTCGAAAAGTGAAAAGATTCACTTCATTGCTGTGTTTCTGACCAATGTATATAATCCCATTTGTATTTCAGTAAGTGTCTTTTCATTCTCTCTCCATTTTAGTTATTTTAGTATCACTGAGTTATACATATATTATTTAAGGTAATGGCATTTTTATGGTTTTAGCTTTAGTTAACTATAATAACCCCCGTCTGCAGTAAAAGCCAGTGCTCTGTTGAGGCAGACAGGGGGTGAGGAGGTGAGAGGTGTGTCAGAGGTCAGAGGAAGAGGGCTAATTAAACAGAGACAACTCATTACAGATAATGACAAAGCCACGCATGTAGGGTGTGACACCTATGAGTGATTACGGCCACAGGTTTCAGAAAATTCCTCACAAAAATAGCTTGGGGGCCCGGTGTGGGCGTAGCGCTTTATTTTGGGAGTGCATGTGGAAAATTCACTCCCAGAGAGAATGCTTATCAATTATCAAACACATCCCTCACTCTCTCCTTCTTTGCCTTCTCATCTTCTCAGTACTTATTATGGAAATAATATACTTAAGTGTGCACTGAATGTAATGTTGGAAATAATATACTTAAGTGTGCACTGAATGTAATGTTGGAAATAACATACTTAAGTGTGCACTGAATGTAATGTTGGAAATAACATAAGTGTGCACTGAATGTAATGTTGGAAATAATATACTTAAGTGTGCACTGAATGTAATGTTGGAAATAACATAAGTGTGCACTGAATGTAATGTTGGAAATAATATACTTAAGTGTGCACTGAATGTAATGTTGGAAATAACATAAGTGTGCACTGAATGTAATGTTGGAAATAATATACTTAAGTGTGCACTGAATGTAATGTTGGAAATAACATAAGTGTGCACTGAATGTAATGTTGGAAATAATATACTTAAGTGTGCACTGAATGTAATGTTGGAAATAACATAAGTGTGCACTGAATGTAATGTTGGAAATAATATACTTAAGTGTGCACTGAATGTAATGTTGGAAATAACATAAGTGTGCACTGAATGTAATGTTGGAAATAATATACTTAAGTGTGCACTGAATGTAATGTTGGAAATAACATAAGTGTGCACTGAATGTAATGTTGGAAATAATATACTTAAGTGTGCACTGAATGTAATGTTGGAAATAACATACTTAAGTGTGCACTGAATGAAATGTTGGAAATAACATAAGTGTGCACTGAATGTAATGTTGGAAATAATATACTTAAGTGTGCACTGAATGTAATGTTGGAAATAACATACTTAAGTGTGCACTGAATGTAATGTTGGAAATAACATAAGTGTGCACTGAATGTAATGTTGGAAATAATATACTTAAGTGTGCACTGAATGTAATGTTGGAAATAACATACTTAAGTGTGCACTGAATGTAATGTTGGAAATAACATAAGTGTGCACTGAATGTAATGTTGGAAATAATATACTTAAGTGTGCACTGAATGTAATGTTGGAAATAACATACTTAAGTGTACACTGAATGTAATGTTGGAAATAATATACTTAAGTGTGCACTCAATGTAATGTTGGAAATAACATACTTAAGTGTACACTGAATGTAATGTTGGAAATAATATACTTAAGTGTGCACTCAATGTAATGTTGGAAATAACATACTTAAGTGTACACTGAATGTAATGTTGGAAATAATATACTTAAGTGTGCACTGAATGAAATGTTGGAAATAACATACTTAAGTGTGCACTGAATGTAATGTTGGAAATAACATAAGTGTGCACTGAATGTAATGTTTTATATCATTTAACTGCATGTTAATTACAATTAAATGAAAATGTATTATAGTTTAAATTTATATTAAATGCAATTAGCTGAATTCAAGTGTGTTTTTAACCAACTTAAGTAGGACTCAAGTACATATTTATATGCAATTTCATAATTACTTATATTGTCTTTGAAATATGGTTAAAGTGAATGCCAAGCATTTATAGTAAACTAAAATATACTTCAATACCAGTGGCGGCTCGTCGGGGGAGGCAGGGGAGGCACAGCTTCCCCAAAATTTTGAGGTGAAAATGGGAGGG